>NW_015505225.1:481062-497283 GCF_001515645.1 Sinocyclocheilus grahami
CGAAGTAGATTGGTCCCTCTAAGCGAGATCCCAATTTCGTCGGTCCTCCGACGTGACGTCTCCGTTCCCTCCTTCAGGGAACGAGGGTTACATACGTAACCGAGACGTTCTTCGTACATCGCTTATTACATCCGAGATGAAATGTTACATCCGAGATGATATCATCGCACTAATCAGGATCTGGCTAATTCGGTTCTTCGAACGCACCTGTTGTTGATGATTAGTATGGCTGGATTGATTTATCTGAGATCATTGCGCGTTCATGGGTTGGTTTAAAAGGGGCTATGTATCGATTCTCGAAACCACGATCAGCAATGCAGCGATTGGCTGGCAGCAAGACAGCAACGTAATGACATCATATAATTAAAAAAGACACCTGATGAAAAACTTGACACATTTTTGGACTTTTATAAGGAAACAGCCAAGCAAACAAAACTACATAAATGTTATAATAGATAAATGAAATGTGCACTGTTTTTATTTTATTTTAATTTTTTACATGATTCTCAATTATTTATATTCACAATTTCTAATATTTGTACAGGCTTTACATTTTTATTTCAATGTAGTAATTAGCCAATCATTTAATTTTATATTTGAACAGATTTGTTATGTGACAGCATTAATTAAAGTTTCTTAAGATCATGTTATCTGCATCTCCTGCGCTCCATCAAGCCACTCCCATAATAGCTGTCATCACTCAAATTAATGCACGACTCTACTTTATCTGTATAGCAGTGTAAGACTCGAATAAAATAATGAAGTAATAATTTTATGATGAATAAATCGTTCAGTGAGTAAAACTGGCTATGTCTATAGTATTAAAGACTACACAACATTACTATATTATCTTTAAAGTAATTTTTAAATGATTATTATTTTTAATTATTGTCCCTGGATTAGTAGGGTACACTTGTAATAAAGTAGCGGTGGTTGAGGACAGATTTTAAGTATCAATTCTGCTTAAAAAGATGCAATCTAATTCTGTTTACATGAAATAAACCTGCTCCTGAGCAGGTTTAAGCTTAAGGACCTGTTGCTATGACAGCAACTCCGGGATGAGCTTCGAAGAACCAACAATCCAAGATCATGCCAAATCATCAACAATTAAATCCAGCTATCTGAGTTAGCGACGTACGAGGAACGGGCCCCTGGTTATAAATGATGTAAAAAACAACAACAACAATGAGGGACCTTGGAGTCATATCTTGTTGACAAAATGTACAGAGTCTGTAACCTTTTTAGCAGCAAGGGCAGCAGGCTGGCCTGGCGATTTCGGGTTCTGACATCTAGGCTGGCACACAAGACAATCGTTCCACCAGGAAGAGTCCCGGTTGCTCCCCAGAGCCTGTCCATCCCCGACTACATGTCGTAGGGCTGTCTTGACTCTTTCAGGACTCAAATGCCAAGCAATACGCATTCACAATAAAGATTCCTTGTGAAGAAATGTCTTCGTGAGCCTGTACAAATCCTCACAGACAGCCAAATCTTAGCGCGTTCGGTATGCCAGGATGTCTCCAGATGAATCCAAGTCCATAAATTTACTGTGTGAAACTGTGTATACGCCAACTGTGTATTTTACGGTGTATTTGCCAACATGAGATTCTCCCTGGTTGTATCAAGAACAAGCAAAGGCAGGCGTTCAAGATTCAGTCAGATCACAATGTTGTATCGTTTTCCCTTTGTAAAACAGTGCTACAAGTGAATCTCCATCGCTGCCATCTGCTCCAAAAGCAGATGGTGTGTAATGTCAGGTTTACTCACTCATTTCACACCCAGCCTATTACTCCTTCAATTGTTTATCTTACCCCCATCTAAAGGTCACGGTTGCCATTTGGCAATCACCACGGGTCTGGAACATTCATGTGCCCTTTCTCTGACATGATCTACAAGGGGCACGATCTCTGCTCGCCTCCTCTGACTGCACAGCTAATACGGCGAGTACAGACAGGCTTCTGGAAATGCTCTGATGCTTGACTGTACTGTTTAGGTGTTTCAAATATACCCTGTCAAGCAAAGAGTTTATCAGTAACATGATTAAATGGCGCCTCCTCTGAAACCTCTTAAGATTTGACAAATTAGAACAACTGCTGGGTAAAAACATCCTTAGGTCTTCATATTAATAAGTATGGAAATAACTTTTTATGAAACAGTGCACTTTCCATCTCCATTCTAAGCCTATTTACTATTTCAAAGAGTTGAGAAAGTAGAGTGTGGAGTTAAGTGTACTATCCAGCGGCTCCAGATTGAAAAAGTTCTTACATCACCATACCTGCATCTGAATATGCCTACTTCCTACCTACAGTAGTACATCCAAATTTGCAGTATTTAGAAAAAAAAGTATTCGCAAAAATATGAGGTATGGCTGACAGTGTTCATCAAATGCAGTATGTAATTTGGCACTGCATAATTTCAGATACAGCTAATAAGTTATTTTTGGTACCTCCTTATCTCAATAGCCTTGGACTTGGTACTGCCACCTGTTGTGGATGTATAACGTTTATTAAGTGCTGCTTCATATCAGAACGGCTTTTGTTTGTTTGTTTCTATGTCTAAGGGTTCTATAGTAAATTATATATAGATTGTAATAAAAAAATTTTAAAAAAAGGGGAAAAACTGCTTCAGACCTACAGTTATGGCCAAAAGTTTTGGCAGTGACATCAATTTTGTGTTTTGCAAAGTTTGCTGCTTAAGCTGTTGTGGTGTTCATTCACATTGTTTCTAGATTATTGTGCAGAGTGATCAGATGTATTTTAAATAATTGCTAAAGAAATGGCTTTGGCTTCATTGGCCAAAAAAATTAACTTTTCACAAAAAAAAAACAAATTTCACTGTTTTTTGATCCTGACACAAAATTACCAGCTAACATTAATTGACTAATCATCTCAGCAGCACATGTGAAAGTGTGAATGAGTACTAGTAAGGTAAAATCACTATCATACTAATTAGATTGTAAGAGCAGACTCATTGCTATAAAAGGAGGGAAGAAGCGCTTCCAATCATTGTGTTCTTGTTAGCAATGGTTACCGCCAAAAAACATGTCCAGCCATCATCACTTTGCATCAAAATGGACTCACATGGAAGGAAATTGCTACAAAGAATATTGCACCTGAAAGAGCCATTTACCGGATCATCAAAAACTTCAAGGAGAGAGGGTTGACTGCAGTGAAGAAGTCTTCAGGACGTCCCAGAGTGTCCAGCAAGCGCCAGGACCGTCTCCTCCTGAGGAGTCAGCTACAGAATCGTGTCACCAGCAGTGCAGAGCTTGCTCAGGAATGGCAGCAAGTTGGTGTGAGAGCATCTGTATGCACAGTGAGGCCAAGACTTTTGGACAACGGCCTGGTGTCAAGAAGGGCAGCAAAGAAGCCACTTCTCTCCAAGAAAAACATCAAGGACAGACTGAATTTCTGCAGGAAGTACAAGGATTGGACAGCAGAAGACTGGTGCAAAGGTATTTTCTCTGATGAAGCTCCCTTAGGGACATCTAGAAAATCGATTGTTCGGAGAAGAAAAGGTAAACGCTACCATGAGTCCTGTGATGTGCCAACAGTGAAGCATCCTGAGACCATCAATGTGTGGGGTTGCTTTTCAACCAAGGGAGTGGGCTCTCTCATAATTCTGTCCAAAAACATTGCCATGAATAAAGAATGGTATCAAAACGTCCTGCAAGAGCGACTTCTTCCAACGATCCATGAGCAATTTGGTGATGATCCGTGCATTTTCCAGCATGATGGAGCACCATGTCACAAAGAAAGAGTGATAAAGATGTGGCTCGAAGATCATTACATTGAAATTTTGGATTCGTGGCTAGACAAATCTGTGGATCTCAATCTCATAGAGAACCTGTGGTCAGTCCTCAAAAGGCGAGTGGACGAGCAGAAGCCCACAAATTGTGATCAACTCCGAGAACTAATAAGGCAAGAATGGAACGCCATCAGTCAGGATTTGGCCCAGAAGCTAATACCCAGCATGCCAGCGCGAATTGCAGAGGTTATGAAAAACAAGGGTCAACACTGTAAATATTGACTCATTATATATTTTTTGCCAATAAAAGCCTTTAAAACTTATGATATGCTTATCATTGTTTTTCAGTATATCATAGAAGCATGTGGAAAAATAATCTACAAATACTGAAGCAGCAAACTGCAAAACACAAAATTGATGTCATTGCTCAAACTTTTGGCCATGACTGTACAGGATATTTATTGTGAAAAAGACTGCACAAGTAAATATTAATTTGATTAATTAAAAAAAAAAAGCTTCTGGATTTAATACAACAACAAAATAAATAGTTTTTTACATTTGTGACTGTGAACCACAAAACCGGTCAATTTTTTAAAAATAATTTAAAGATTTATACATCACCTGAAAGCTAAATAAATAATCTTTCCATTGAAGTATGGTTTGTTAGGACAGGACAATATTTGGCCGAGATACAACTATTTGAAAATCTGAAATCTGAGGGTGCAAAAAAATCTAAATATTGAGAAAATCACCTTTAAAGTTGTGAAATGAAGTTCTCAGCAATGCATATTACTAATCAAAAATTACGTTTTAATATACTTACAGTAGGAAATTTACAAAATATCTTCATGGAACATGAGCGTTACGTAATAACCAAATGATTTTTGGCATAAAAGAAAAATCAATAATTTTGACCCATACAATGTATTTTTGGCTATTGCTACAAATATACCCCAGCGACTTAAGACTGGTTTTGTGCTCCAGGGTCACATTTCAAGACCGCAGTTTTTCCCTATACAGTGCAGAGTCTTAGAATATATAGTTGCCTTTATATTGTAGAAGGGGTTGCTTTGCATCAAAACTTTTCATCTTTTTAGTACAACATAGTACATGTAAATTTTTATATTCTTGTACCGTACAAAGCAGTACAAGAATATAAGTTTGTTTTTGCTGTGTGTTCACTTCCTGCTTTTGTGTGTGTGTGTCTTGTACAGAGGTATTTGATGGTGTGATGACTGTGGGTGTTGTTTGACCACACTTCCTGCTTGAGGTCCTGCTGTTTGTCCTCGCTCTGTGGATCATTGCAGTTTGTTTCTTTGCTCCAGTGAGCATTACTTATTTGGAAGTGTTATTTTCGCATTCTTATTCCATTTGGACAGGTAGATCACACACACACACACACACACACACGATCACTACAGCATATACGTATGTGTATTATGTTGTTGACTCCAGCTGTTATGTTTTACATTTACAGTCCATATATGCATTTGGCTGACGTGTTTATATAAAGCTACAAGAACACTTGTGTTCTTAGAGTTTTATGTTTATGTTTCATATCAGTGTTGATTTTGCTAACTAAAATTAAAACTATTATTATAATTTTTTTTGGTATTGAAATAAAGCTGAAATAAAATAAAATATAAATACTAGCTATTTAGGTGTTGCCTTGGCAAATACCGTAACTTAAGTTTAAGCTGAAGTTTAACGTTCTAAAAAAGCTAAATAGAAATATTAATTGTATGAAAAAAGCTAATATATATATATATATATAAACACAAAAATAAATTAAAAAGATTAATGAAAATGACAAAAGCACATAACAAAATGTTAAATTAAATAAAAAAATGAATATATATTTAAAAAATGAATAAATAGTATAATACTATATAAATATTGCTAAAATAAAATAAAAATACAACTCTTTTAATATTTTTGCACCTTGAGCTATAGAAAAGTGCACCTTAAATGCTTATCATTATTGTAATTGTTATTATTACTATAATATTACTATAGTAACTGGGTCAAACTGACATAACTAGTCTTGTGTCTTCAAAATGGCAGCAGCCAAAAAGAGGAACCAGATACTGGTCAATTAAATCTGAACTTTCAAATTGGTCTTGCACCAGCCAAAAAACTGCCCTTGAGGTTAATTAATCTTTTTTTCCTAAAGTCAAAAGTATTTTTTGCTATAAAGAACATTGTTCATTTCTGGCACAAATCTTTTTTAAAGAGGAAAAACACCTTTAACTTTTTCTGCTTAAGTAGAGAAGTGAAGTCAACTCTGTCTTTGTCATTCGAAGTAATACGTACAATATGTCCCAGCTAGCCCAACTGGCAATAATCAAATATTCACACTGACCTGACCCATGTTTCAAGTCATTTGGACTACTGAAATAAGTTGGATTATTAATAAATCAGTTATTAAAATGACATATGGTGCATTATTGATAGAAGATCTTTGAAGGGGCTTTTCATTCAGCTGTCGACGGGCCCGTTTAAGACCTCTAAGGAAAGTCTGTGAAAGTGGCAGTTCCACACCTTCCATTTTAAACATTGGAATGTTGAAAGCTTGACATAAACTGTTGTGACAAGTGCAGATATGGTGAAAATAACTCAAAAATCCTTCAAAGATGCCACACTATCTTTTTTATGTGTATTACTTCAAGTGCATGCTTGACCTAGTTCTGTAAACAAAGAGTGCTGAAGGTTTTGCCGCACTGGAGGATCTGAATGAGAGAAAATTAGTTGCATAACCAATTAGTTGAATAAAGGCTACGCAAAAGAACTATTAAGAGGAAACAAATGAAACCCTTTAGCCACACAGTTTCATCTATGGCATGCTAGTATCGACGAGAACATTTCAAGAGGGCACTGGTTAAACACACTGATTCTAAAATGAAATAAAAACATGATTCAGGTATAAGCCAAGCAGAATTCATAGACATTGTATCACGCTGATAAAGCAGCCTTAAATAGGTTTTTACTGTCTAATATAATTAATGAATCCGTACTCCCCTACCATTATATTCCAATTTATTGTACAGGAAGGCCATAACGGCCCAATAACTTCACGGCAACGAGAATGAAATACACTCAGCTTCCAAATGAATGGATGTCTTGCTCATTTGTTCATCTGTACTGTCAGAGATATAACTGCTATTAAGAGCAGGTGCTTTATAAAACCATTTACATGTTTTACAATTGGTTTTTGATGCTTTCTAATATCAATAAAAGTAGACTTTTGATGTTCTCTCATTGAAATGTCATTATAATCCTGATTTATCGCACTGGGAGATTTCATTGCTCCTTATTCCTCAACCAGCGCTAGTGAAAACAAAAACCCAAGCATTTTAAAATGAGAAAATTTTTCAACATTTGTCTGGTGAATCAAAAGAACTTTATGGCACAGATTTACTTATGGCACAGATACCTAATTAGTTTCCATAAGTGGGCAATAACAAGAACATGGCATGTGGACAAATGCACCTCCTGCATTCACAGCCATCTGTTTCAGCCACAACTTTTGGACTAGTTGCAGAATGGATAATGATGTGGATACTATTTGACAGCGTTCATCAGAGAAAATGTCTACTAGATCTTTAAGATTCAGAGACAGATGGAGATTATTGTCATGTGCAGTAGGGCTGTGCAATATATCGAAATTATCGAAATATCGCAAATGTACATATCGCAATATGCATAGAAAATCACTCACTTCTCTTACCTAAATAACTTTTGTAGCTTAAATAAGAATCAGTGCATATTGAATTCAAAGAGTAAATATTAAGCAGCGTTTTATTTTTCCTTTTTATTATTCAGTTCTTAAACTTATGTTAAAATGATTACACTAATGTTAAAATTACATTTTTATGTAATGCTCGAGTAAAACACATACCGTTCACTTTCAGAAGTTGTTGTAGGGGGGGCTTTCTTATTATACTGAACAAAATTATAAAAGCAACACTTTTGTTTTTGCCCCCATTTGTCATGAGCTGAACTCAAAGATCTAAGACTTTTCTATGTACACAAAAGGCCTATTTCTCTCAAATATACTGTGTTGATGTAGATGTGTTGCACTGCGTGAGGCAAATGGTGGTCACGCCAGATACTGGCTGGTTTTCGGACCCCCCAATACAGTAAAACTGCACATTTTAGAGTGGCTTTTTATTGTGGCCAGCCTAAGGCACACCTGTGCAATAACCATGCTGTCTAATCAGCATCTTGATATGCCACACCTGTGAGGTGGATGGATTATCTCGGCAAAGGAGAAGTGCTCACTAACACAGATTTAGACAGATTTGTGAACAATATTTGAGAGAAATAGGCCTTTTGTGTATATAGAAAAAGTCTTGGGGAAATTGGGGCAAAAACAAAAGTGTTCCATTTATAATTTTGTTCAGTGTAGAATCAGAATCAGAACGAGCTTTATTCACCACTTAAGTGTGTGCAAACACAAGGAATTTGTTGTGGTTTTACAGGAACTCTTGGTACATACATACATACATACAAATAACCATATATATATGACACAAGATAGTTATAGAAGTTCACAACTGACTCAGCAACAGCTGAGTAAAACTGTTTCATCGGAGCATGTGGCACTTTAAGCATTATCGTATCGCATATCGAATATCGCATTATTTAATGAGTTATCGCATATCGCATTTTTCTTCAATATCGCACAGGCCTAATGTGCGATCAGATAAATACTGATTCATAGAAATGAAAACAAATGGCACACCTGGGCGGTCTGAATAGTTCAGAAATAACAACAGCAGCACAATATGTTCGTCACATTAGCTAATTACAATGGCTGATAAAGTTGTAGTACATTATTGTCACAATACAAAAATGTAAGATACCAGTGAAAATTTTACTATTCTCGATACAAAAACGAATAAGCTAGAAAACAAACTCCTGTATAAAATAGTTATTATATTGTATTATATAAAATAATGTATGCATTATATATTTTGTGAGAATATACTATAGGCAGATATACATTTCAATTCAATTTTAGTATGTTAATGTATTTGACAATGAACAGAGATCTATCTATCTGTAAGATTTTATAATGGTCTCAAAAGAGGTTTCTTATGCTCACCAAGGCTGCATTTATATGATCAAAAATACAGTAAAAACAGTAATATTGTGAAATATTATTACAATTTGAAATAAAATTTGTCTATTTAAATATATTTTAAAATACAATTTATTCCAGTGATGCAAAGCTGAATTTCCAGCAACATTACTCCAGTCTTCAGAGTCACATAATCCTTCAGAAATCATATTAATATGCTGATTTGATGTTCAAGAAACATTTCTTATCAATGTTGAAATCAATTTTGCAGCTTGGTTTTTTAATATAGAAATGTTTTGTAAACATTGTAAGACATTATAAATGTCTTTACTGTCACTTTTGATCAATTTAATGCAGGGGTGCCCACACTCGGTCCTGGAGGGCCGGTGTCCTGCAGAGTTTAGCTCCAACCCTAATCAAACACACATGAAGCAGCTAATCAAGGTTTTACTAGGCATACTAGAACCTTCCAAGCAGGTGTGTTGAGGCAAGCTGGAGCTAAACTCTGCAGGACACCGGCCCTCCAGGACCGAGTTTGGGCACCCCTGATTTAATGCATCTTAGCTAAATAAAGGTATTACTTTCTTTCAAAAAAGTCTAATTTGAAACTCAAAGAAATACCTACATTTAGGTCTTATGTGCCTTAATGCTAAAACAATCCTAGCATATTCCCATAGGAAGCAGTAGACATTTTCATAATGGAAGACATTCATCTTGAAGCGAAGCAAACACCTTTCAGTTTCATAAGGGCTCTGAATGAGTCAGTGGTCAGCTCTTGATGGGTAGCAATACCTCATACACACCGGGATGCAGAGTCAGCACCTGCTAGCATGTGTACACATCCATCCAGAGTGCATTAAGTGTTCAGTGCTGCAATATGTTGCCTTAATCAGTCTTGCTTGCTTTCATTGGCACCAATCAACTGTAACCACTGTTAACAAAATGCTTGCCAAGTGGAAAAGAGAAGGAAAAGATCATTAAATCAGCTCTACAATCTACACATAGTAGGCATCCGTGGAGCTGAGCTTATGTGTTAACAAAACAACATGTAGACAAATAGAATCATAAACAGTTCTGGTTCTGATTCCTCTTAATGATTCAGGTTCCTTAACAGTACCATTAACAATTGTTAGTACTTTTGAATGGGTGCCATCAGAATGAGATTTCAAACATTGATAGAAACATCACAATAATCCACATGACTACAGTTCATCTTTTAACATCTTATGAAGTGAAACGCTGCAGGTTTGTAACAAACAAATCTATTATTAAGGTATTTTAACTTTAAATTCTAGTCACTTCTTGCTTCCTCCAAAATAACGCTTCCTCCAGTGAAAAAGTTAATTCCCTGTTGACCTCTCACATCAAAATCCAATCATGTACTTCCATTATTTGTGGATTTATGTGATGTTTTTATCAGCTGTTTGAACTCTCATTCTGACGGCACCCATTCACTGCAGAGGACCCACTGGTGAGCATGATGTAATGCTAAATTTCTACAAAAATCATCTACATTTTGGATGGCTTGAGGATAAGTACATTTTCAGCAAAGTTTAATTTTGAACTATTCCTTTAAATAAACAAAACTAAGTGTGCTGCTACTCAGCTCAGAGTTGGCTAATATATGCCCGTTTTATACCAGCAACATTTGTCACCCGCTATGAGAGTACAGGGTTCAAATGAAACCTATGCCATCTGTGATTATGCACTGCATTGCTTGCCGAGCACCTCATGCTCTGCAAGGAAACAACACCGATGTGTGTTATTTTTCGAGCACTATTCATACCGTAAATGTGTTTCTTAATAGAAACTCTGCTAGTGAGGCCGTATATACCCACACAGCCTGAAAAGAAAAGAATGGCACAACACATTTTCACATTCCTCTTTCCAAGTGTGGAAAAGTTCAGTAAGAACTGCACTTGGAAAAGCCACAAATAAAGAGCTGTAGCTTTCACAGCAAGTTACAACCTTAGGGTTGCCATTAAAGGTTTTAAGTGAGCACCCATTTGCTGTGCCCTGCAATCAAGAGACAGAACAGCGGAATACACAGACTGTGCTCCTCAACATACCTACATCACAGACTTCACACTGTTTTAGTAGCCAGAAAACACTTGCTCCTTGGAAAAGACACCTCTAATTTGGCTGAGAGATCAAAAAAGTCCAGGCAAGTGCTCCATTTGAGCAAAACTAACTGTGAGAGACATTTTGACTGGCTAACAGAGTGTCATGAAAAGAAAATGATCATTCTAAGAGGCACAGATAAGTGCACGCCTGTAGAGGACTTGGCATCTCAGCAGCCTAATTCTAACATCTTATTGTGTCATTTTATTAGGGAAAATTTTACAGATATAAACTCACAACCACAAACATGTAAGATAAATGTTTTAATGGATCAATTTGTTTTTCTGTTTTTTTTTTTTAGATTGTTCTGTCCAAGAATACAAGGAAAAATCCCCCAAAATATAAATGAATGAATGAATGAATGAAGTAAATTTAAATAGTGTGTAAATCATTTTTCAGTGATACAAATAAAGGTGAACTAAACTGTGGTTGAAGTGACTAAAACTTGATTACTGATTTATAAAGATTATATGATATATGATCTAAATAATAATAATATTAACTTTAATAAATATTTTATTAGTAAACCTCTCATTAAGTGTGTGGTTTTTAAAAAGTGTAATAATACCTATTATTATATCATATCATATCATATCATATCAATAAATCAATACATAAAGATTATTATCATTAAAATTATTATTATTATTATTATTATTACATAAAAGTCTCAAGTGACAGTCATCAGTTGTGTGATTTGTAACAACTGTGTTGATTGATTGATTGATTGATTCATTCATTCATTCTACTTAATTGGATTTTTTATTTGTTACTACTAGCTGTTATTTATTATATATTGTATGAACAAAAAAACAAACAAATAGCATGCACTGAATGATTGACACTTAATTATGTGGCTTGGATTCAATTAATAATGTGTTAACGAATAAACAGTACAAAAATATAATAATATTGTTTTCTTGATGACACAGTAAGATAATGGTGTTTCAAATGCCTTTAACCCATAAAACATTGCATTAATATATAATGGACAAAAACCCATATCCAGAGAGGCGATTATCCCGCTCACTTCAGAAGTCCACAACAATCACACATGCACTGAATGACTCCAGCACTGGAATAAGACGGTAAATTTCCATTGTTATTCCGCATCCATTATTGGCAAGCCGACCATTTTAAGACAGCTTAATTAAGTGCCCCAACTCCGCACGGACACCAAGTTCATTATGTATATTGATGTATCTATCTCAGCTCTCCGGTGAATATTTCTGAGTAGGCCACAGCTTCCAGCTGCAAAGGACTCTCTCTGGACCCATTCAGAGCACACATGCTCCATGGATCTGCCTCTCGATGGCCACAGGCAACGGCCAAAACACATCTAAGGCAGTACTTATGTTAATAAAGCCTTGTATGAAGGATTTATATGTACGGCAACAAAATCAACAGCCCGGTAATGATCCCTGCTTGGCTAGAATGAAACCAACTCAGTCCTGAGGCTGCTATAAAGAAGGTCAGGTAAACCCGCAAGCCGCAAGACATCGAGCGTGGCAACACCAAACATGTCTAACAAAAGCAGCTGGGTAAATTAAGGTGAAAGGAAAAATGTAAATAAGACCCTTAAGACTCTGAAAAGAAGCACTCAGGGGGCAGCATCGGGGGTAAATGAGGAAAGGTCAAGTGAAGGGAAGGGGGCTGGAGAAGTGACGCAGACTCCGTCCATGCCGCTTGTCGTTCACATTCACACTCAGCCACGACTCCAAGCCATTTAATTAAAAGTAGCTGAGCTGTGACAAGAAAGAGAGGGGACCTCAGCTTCTGCAGCGCCTACAGCCTCAAACACAATCCACTCGGCACAATCGATACGCAGCCTTTCCAAAGCTACTCCTTAACAACGCGCACACAGTGTGGCTCTGTAGCGTATACTTAGCATGTTGACGTAGGCTGGCTTTTCATGTCAGGGTTTACTTGGTGGAAAAAAATATTCCCCTGCGTCTCCACAGGGATGGGTTTTGACTGAAACACAGATGGCTTTAAATATGCTTAAAGAGTACCCACTAATTTACGGAATGTTGTATGATACATGTCTTGTCCACAGCACTAGTGATTACACTCTTAAAAATAAAGTTTCTTACTGGCGTTGATAGTTCCATAAAAAGCCTTTAATATCCATGGAACCTTTTCCATGCACAAAAGGTTCTTTGTAGTGGAAAAGTTTCTTCAGATGAAGTGTTCTTCACAATAAGAAAAAAATGGTTATTTTAAGAAGTTTTAAGTGAAAGGTTCTTAGGGGAACCCAAACTGGTTTTGTATATGGTATTGCGTTAAGAAGCGAATATTCAATAGCGTTACTCGCTCTACATTATTTGCGAGATGTTTTCCACAACATTTGCGCCAATAAAAAAAAAAAAATGCTTTGTATGTAATCTACGTGTCAATAAGCTCTTTGCTGATTGCCCAGTTTGCATCACCTGGTGAGAATTTGCATCTAGTTACCTCTTTGCATTGACTTTGTATAAAAATAAAATTAATAAGATTACCCGCGGGATGTTTTTCGTGTCACTCACCCAAATAAAAAACATCATAATTCTCTTCTCCATTTTCTGATAGAAACCGGATGTGTCAAACTGGACGTGTCAATAAGCTATTTGCTGATTGGCTTGCACATCAACCAATTTTAAAATTCTTCACACTAAGAAAAAATGGTTATCTTTGGGGGAACCAAAAAACAGTTTTCTTTCAGTCGGTCACGTTCAACGTCACGTCAGAACGTACCGACGAATTGAGATCCCAATTCATCAGTATGTTCCAATGTGACGTCTCATATGTAACTGAGACATTCTTCTATAGTATTGCTGTGAAAACCCTCTTTTGCACCTTTATTTTAAAAGTGTAGAACCTTTCTGCACAAAATGTTCTTTAAAGTTGAAAAAGCTTCTTCACCCTGTTGAAAAAAACAACATATGCTGGTTAGGTATGTTTTGAAGCATGGCTGCTGGTTTGAGCTGGTTTAAGCTGGTCATGAGCTGGTATAAGCTGGTCATGAGCTGGTCCTGAGCAGGAGCTAGTTGCTGAGGACCAGCTTAGGACCAGCTTAAACCAGATCAAACCAGCAGCCATGCTTCAAAACATACCTAACCAGCATGTGCTGTTTTTTTCAACAGGGCACTGAAAGGTTCTTTGGAGAACCCTAAATGGTTCTTCGATGGCATCACTGTAAAAAAACCTTTTTGGAACCTTTATTTTTAGATTGTATAAGGAAACAGAAAAGCAGGGAGGGAAAATGCCATTTGCCATCCAGCGACGCAGGCGGTTAAGGCAGGAAGTGATGGCAAGACGACTTGTTTGCACTTTCCTTTTCCCCCCAGCATTATGCAAATAGCTGTCACCCCATTGCCTCTCAATCTTCTGTCTGCGTTGAGCTGAGAGCTCTCTCTCATCAGGGGACGGGCTCACTTGGGCACACTCGGGATACAAGAGACAACAGCATCACTGAAAAATACTAAACAGAGTCTGATCACACAAGATGGTGGATGAGGAATTTGGCACAATTTGCTGGGATTTATTCATCCAGTGCTATTCTAAACAACTATCAAGAGTATTCTTTAAAAACAACATTGTCTTGTCAGATTTTATTGCTCACAGCTCAGGAGATTTAAAGGAATAGTTCAGCCAAAAATGACGTTTCTGTCATCATTTACCCAAATCTCTATGAATTTCTTTTCAATCTCATTTGCATCATGTCTATGACACCAGACGGCATTGTTTCTTGGGTATCTTGTAACCAAAAATGATGCATCCATTTTAAATAGGCAGACTTCAAATAGAGCACACAAGCTTTTTTTGGAACTTGAGAGCCCACGGCTAATATTTTATGGAAAAGAACAGTGTAAACATTTTTCAATAATCTTCAACACAGACACACACACACACACACACACAATACTGTTAAAAAGTTGTTCAAATTTATTAATATTTTTGAAAGAAGTCTCTTATGCTCACCAAGGCTGCATTTTTAATACAAAATTCTGTAATACACACATTTTCTGAAATAGCATTATAATTTAAAATAACTGTTTTCTATTTGAATATATTTTAAAATGTAATTATTCCTGTGATGACAAAGCTGCATTTTCAGCATCATTACTCCAGTTTTCAGGGTCTCATGATTCCTCAGAAATCATTCAAATATGCTGATTTGCTGCTCAAGAAACATTTCATTATTATCAATGTTGAAAACAGTTTTGCCATTTAAAGTTTTTGTGGAACCTATGATAATTTCTTTCAAGATTCTTTGATGAACAAATTTCAAAATAACATAATTTATTTGAAAAGAAACAATATAAAATTTATTTACAGTCACTTTTGATCAATCTGATGCAACCTGATGGATCTTATGCAACCTTGCTGAAGAAAAGTATTAATTTATTTAAAAAGATGATAATCAAAAGACTTCAACAAGTCTTGCTTGCTCTCCATTTAACGTTAATCGCATTGCTGTCTAAGAGAAACTATTAAAAACAGAGATTAGAGTATTAGAGAAATGAATGATATTAAAGCCAAGATACATGTCATAAAAAGCTATGCTTCAATATCATGCTTTGCACGATTATTATTCGGAGCCTAACTTGCTCAGATTTTAGCACATTTATTTATTTGTTCAGTATGTGTGTGTTTAGCTAGCTAATACCCAAACAGGTGATGATTTATTAGTTTCAGTATGTCTGTCAGCCAAGAGGCCTGGGCACGGCTCTTTCTGAAATCTCCCTCTAATCAGGCAAAATGTACGCATTTGATGATGGGCATTTTTAAAGGGGCAGTTCACTCAAAATGAACCTGCAAACCTGCATGTCTTTCTGTAAAAGGAGATGTTTAGCAGAATGTCCTAGAAGCACTTTTTATTCACAAAAATAGAAAATGGTTTAAACATCAAGCTTTCAAAAATTTAAAAAGCAACATAAAAGTCACCTTTTTTTTTTAAATGAATGAATTTAATGAATTATTCCTTATGAGAAGAAGTCATGACTTGCATTCTCACTTTTCAAACAACAGTGGATAATCCAGCCTATCATCTTTAGCAGTTAAAGACAGAATAGGAGTTTGAAACTAAAAAGATAAGACGTCTGTCTACGGCAGTGGTTCTCAACCTCGTGGGCCTCACGCATATCATTTACATATTACGTCAACAATACAAACCAACCTGATTTATAATATTATAGCCTAAAAATTATGTTATCTAATCGATTACATTCATTGAAATAAATAAATAATTCTACTCCCCATAAATAACACCCAATTTTGTGAAATTCGGCTCG
>NW_015505225.1:497439-503433 GCF_001515645.1 Sinocyclocheilus grahami
TCTTTTTTATATGTTCTACATTTCATGTATTTATGTAACACATATTCTACATTAAAAATTTATTTAGAATGAACAATAACTGCTGTACAAAGAGTAAAAAAAAAAACATACCTAATGCAGAAAAGCTGCCTCTTTTTCTGAATTGCGCAGGTAACCACTATCTTTCTTTCATCTCTTCTGATAAATTTTCAGTCAAATCATTGTTTGTGTGTCAGATCAGAGCTAGAGCCCTGCATTTCAGCCCGGGCCCGACGGGCCCCGACGGGCCCTGACTTTTTTACGCCCCCTCGGGCTGGGCTTCGGGACAATTTTCACGTCATCGTTCAGATGCGGGCAGGGCCTCGGGCCTGTTTTAGGCTTCTCCTTATTTTTATATTTTAGATATCCATCAATTAGTGATGAAAAAAGATTGCCGCGCTGGTGGAAACAACACGAGACGGTGCTACCGCGACTGTGAGAGCGGCTCGACGGTGTTTAGTGTCCAGCAGCAACAGCAGCAGCAGCAGCAGCAGTATGTATGGTGCATGCCGTCAGCACAGCTGAAGAGATCTACGTTCAAATGCACGCAATAGGCTTAAGTTTGCCGCAAAGCATCTGCAAAAGTAATTAGCACAAATGCGTCCGGGGAAACAGTAAGGAGATATTTGAATTATTTACTAATAAACTAGTGTTTTCTGAGTCCGTGTCGCAAGGATGAAGTTGTCGATCCTGACTCGCCATCTCTTCATTAGACGCGCCTTTAGAGAGAAGTGCATCTATATAATTTTCAAAGTTTTTAAATTCCTTGTTTTATTGTTGTGATTATTGTTTTTATTTTATTTTATGTAAAGCACTTTGAATTACCATTGTGTATGAAATGTGCTATACAAATAAACTTACCTTGCCTTGCCTTGCCTTGCCTTACCTTTATGAGCAAAAATGACGGTGTATCCACTGAAATAAAATGCAAGTGATCACGCTGGCGTCTCTATGTCCTGCAAAGCGAGCTTCAGCTTTCACTCTCCGCACAAACTATTGGATACAGCGCACATTTATCTAGGTTTAACATCTAAACTTTGTTATATGCTTGAACTGTTTTATATCTATAGATTTTATTTTAGTCAAGTAGTGATGATTTGAGAAGGCTAAATTGATCAAACATATGCTCACTGTCTGCCACTGGCCACTTGGTCGTTACTTTAAATGCGTAACGTTAATTAGGCTATGTGATTACTGCTCATGTCTGAAAATAATATATGAAAAACAAAATTATTTTACATAAAAACATTAGGCTATAGCTTATATTTATTTAGTAAATTTTTTAATTAATGTAAAAACTAAAATGAATTGTAAAACTGAAAGTATTTTTTTTTTAATTGTGTTCAGCATGGTGGGCCGCATTTGAATTCGTGACGGGCTGCATGCGGCCAGCGGGCCGCGGGTTGAGAACCACTGGTCTACGGGATATTTCCAACAGGGCACTTGAGTACAGTATCTTATCAATTCATCATGAGCATAAAGCTAATAGAGCTTCAGAACTCCATTAATGATCACCGACAGGCTCTGTAGAGTAGATGAAAGGTGTAACATAACAGGCCGGGCTCATAAAGGAGGACGCCATGCAGCTAATGAGGATTTAGACTGTCTTATAGAAGGGCAGGCAGAGAGCCAGAAGGCCATGGCTTTCAAGGGTCTCAATACAGGCTCGCCACTAATTACACATGTACTAATGGCATAGATTTTCATTAGAGATAATTTAAGTCTGCTCATCCGAAATACTGTCTGGACAAGGCTGTGCTGCATGTACAGTGCCAAATGCTTGGCATGCTGTTACAAATTCCCACAAACTCGTCCTGAAGGTTTGCTGGCTGGTAATGATCTTCATCAAGGTGACAGGATATATTATTTATCAAACAGGATTATCCAATTATCATATATTATTGATCAAAAGTGTAGCTGGTACTTTGCTAATTGTTAGATTATCAGTATGAGAGTTTAATATAGTTTTTGAATAGTAACAGTGGTTAAATCTATGTAATTACAATGTATATACTCTGTTATAAAGTAAATTAAAATGAACCAGAAACTATAACTGCCATGCTTAGCCTACTGTGCTGGAGACGAGGAGACGAAGGAGCGCAGAGACGAATGAGAGTTATCATCAATGGTCTTTATTAATAAAACAGGCAGGAACAAACACGTAGGGAAAGGAACGACGACATTCAAGACAGCACGCTCGACTCAGGAAACACAGGGCTTAAATATACATGGAAACTAATGAGGGAACGACGAGTCCGCAGAACTCCCTGGCATACTCGACGAAGGGGAGATCTCTACAGGCTAGCGCGATGAAGCGTGCAGCGATCTCCATAATCGCGGGGGGAAAACGGAAAGAAACTCGGGGAGAAGAGGCACCGCTCACTTTATGTTCTGGTCCAGTATTCTGTCACACTTAGCCTACTGTATTGTGCTGTACTGTGCTTAAAATAAATGAATTACTTAATATTTATTCTTTTTCTGCAGTAGACAAAAAAAAAGGTTTAATGTTTGATGTTTCATTTCTGATATATTTTTTTCCTAATATTCTAAAGAAATACATTTTGTAGACTGTTGGGATCCAAACAACACTGAAGCCAATTGACTTCCATTACACTAAAAAAATATTATGATTTATTAAAACATCATCTTTTATGTTCCACACACAAACACACACACACACACACATGTTTGTTTTTGTGCATTGAGGGGGCTTTCCATAGACTTCTATTACTTTTATACTGACCAAACGATATTTTCTATCCCCTAACCTTAAACCTACCCCTTACAGAAAGCATGTTTGCATTGTTACACTTTCAGATAAACATAATTTACTATTTTTAATCATTTTTCCTTCGTGGGGACCGCAGGCCCCCCGGAACGTGATTGCGAACGGACCGAGGGGATCCCCACCCCCCACCCCCCCTGGAACGCAATCGCGAATAGACCGGAGGGGGCCCCGCTCCCTACCTTTCCCCCGGGCCCCGCGTCAGCTAAGGACGGCCCTGCCTTTAAGGCCATGAATAACATTGCAGACCAATACATAAAACACACCGGCTGCCACTGATCTATTCCAATCGACAATTACTTTAGCAAGTTTGACTATATCTAACATTCTCTAGACCTCTGAGCCGGCACAGCCAGACGAGCACCTTCTGCGCTAAGCATACGGCTTAGTAATTAGCTTTTGTTCATATTGATTTCAGTGGCAAAGGAAATGTATGCTAATGCAAGGTGGACTTAGCTTAGTTTAGGAGTGCTGCCAGCTGCCAGACTGGATTACAGACATCTCAGAAACATGTCAAAAACTGAGCTGTCTCCCCAAGGGCTCTGCACGCTCTGTGCCAGCTCTGTTAGTGCATTTTGTTTCATTGTCATGGCAGCAGAATAGTGAAGCCTTGAAGTATTATCCAGGAACACACGATTGGAAAGACTTACTTCCATGAGACTCTTGCAATTTCATCGAAGGTGGATCTAGACCTGTCAGGCACAGACAAGAATAGGACATACTCCTGTTCAGTGCAAAAGCAAAGATATGTTTTATGGTTAGAGGATTGAAGCCAGCCAACAGAAGCTGTGTTTCTATAATACAGCTTATGAACTGTCAAAACCAATAAGCCATGTCAACTAATGAATTTGAGAATGTGCAATGGTGAAACAATTGTGTTATCACTTTAAGAGATACACTTAAAGTGACAGTTCACCTAAAATTAAAACTTTGTTTATTCAACACCTTGTAAAAGAAAAATACACTTTAGAATACTTTTATAAAGAGTACTTATTATGGAAATAATATACTTTTATTATACATAAGTGTGACCTGAATGCAATGTCTTCTGACACTTAATTGCATATCAATTCCAATTAAATTGTTTTGTAATGTACATTTATATTAAAGAGCACATATTTTAATTAGTACTTAAACAAATAATTTCAAAATTCTAAAGTCTTTGAAATATGATTAAAGTGCTGAATTTACTGACAATGCTATTATGTAAACTAAAATATACTTTAATATAATTTCTATTAAATTTTATATGTTTATAAAATAGATTTGTAATTACACATTTGCAATGATTAAGTTGCGATTTAGTATTAAAATATATTAGTCTGTAAATGTCAGTTAAAATTATAATTATTATTAAAATCATTACATGTGCTTTAACAAGTTAGTCAACACATCAAAATAATTGTACTTTAAATCATGACAAAAGACTGAAAATGTACTTTAATGTAAAACTTTTAATTTGACATTCATAAAAAAACCCCTCTCTTTAAGAACACTTAGGGCCAGTTTAACTAACAGCTTGCGCCAGCGCAAACCATCTTTTGGCGTTAAAATGGGACTGTCAGGTTTTACTAAAGACGTGCAGTGAAGAATTAGCGCTGAAAAGGCGTGGACAGTTATTTTTGCATCTGTAGACTGTTACAGTTTAAAATATCTTTGTTTAAAATAATTGTACTTTAGATCATGACAAGCAATTATGATTTAAAATGTACTTTAAAGTAAAACGTTTAATTTTACATTATTAACATTGTATTTTATTTAAAAGTGTACTCTGTTTAAGTACTTAGCCTTTTTCATTAATATTATATTATCTGCAAGTAGGTTTTATATACAAATTATATAATAATATAATTTCAAGATATGTAGTACACAATAAATGCTCATTCCATACAATTAAGTGCACTTCTTTTTCACAAGGACCCTCATACATTTACATACCTGTATGACTTTTTTGTTTACGAGAAACACAAAAAGAGCACAATGTTCACACTGCTCTTTTCCACAAAAGGACAGTGAATAGAGAGAGTTTTAACTTCACAAAACCACAGCACATTTAATTTGAATGGATTGTAATTAAACATGAGAGAGTGACTCATTGTCCTGCGTGAAACAATGTTAGCAGAAGCAAAAATGACAGCAGCGCACAACAGGGTCAATTATCTCTGAAATTGTGTAATGAAAATTATGTTCGCTAAAGAGAAAATCATTAGAATTGTTAAAAACGACCTCCTGAACAAAGTGTTTTATGAGCAACCCTTATGCCAAACACACATGCAAAGCCGCCCCAGTTTCCCCATCACATATCAATTGAGTTAATACAAGCTAATGGTAATAATTTGTCAAGCTTACAATCTTGTCTGTGCAATTCTAATAATGAGTGAAGCCGGTCTGGTCTGGCCCTACTGCAGTTATTACTGGTGTAATTTAGGCCACCCTAGAGAATTTTTAGATTTAATTTAAGCATTTGGGGATGATGCTTAGCTGTGACAATAGCGATCCATCTTTTTTAACACTCCTAATCTTCACGGAGGATCCGAGCCTTAGTTGGAGCCTTTGATGGATAACCCCTCCTCCTTTTCATATCTCCCTGTCTCTCTATCTATCTATCTCTCGTCCTGCGCTTCCTGCAGAAATACTATTATAAAGTAGGGTTGGGTCTCGTTTGGGTTTTTTTCGATACCGGTGCCAAATCGATACTTTTAAAACGGTTTCGGTGCCTGAATCCCCTAATGTAACATCCACCCCAACCAACACAACGTCCAGGAGGGTGGAGGAGGTCCAGGGGGTGGGATGGAGGGCCAGGCCCGTGAAGAGGAACAGGCAGAGAGGGGAGCCATGGCGGAGCAGGCAGACCGGGGGGCCATGGCGGAGCAGGCAGATCGTGGGGCCATGGCGGAGCAGGCAGATCGGGGGGCCATGGCGGAGCAGGCAGATCGGGGGGCCATGGCGGAGCAGGCAGATCGGGGGGCCATGGCGGAGCAGGCAGATCGGGGGGCCATGGCGGAGCAGGCAGATCGGGGGGCCATGGCGGAGCAGGCAGATCGGGGGCCCATGGCGGAGCAGGCAGATCGGGCGGCCATGGCGGAGCAGAGACATGGACTGACCACTTGCCTGTGACCGAACAAGAAGAGAGTTCTTGAATGACCTCCTTGGCCGTGAAAGGACAGACAGTGAGTTCATGAACGGCCTCC
>NW_015505225.1:503522-529937 GCF_001515645.1 Sinocyclocheilus grahami
GGAGGTTCTGCAGCGGATGCCGCCACCTCTGGAGGTTCTGCAGCGGATGCCGCCACCTCTGGAGGTTCTGCAGTGGATTCAGGGATAGGAGAGGGCTCTGGAGCGGACTCGTGGACAGTGGCGCAACGCTGACCTCATACGTCATGCTCCCGGAACTGCTTCTGTGTACAACTGCTGGCGCAAGCTAGATTAAAGTGATTATTACATTCTGAATATGGATATTTTTCTTACAAAAACACATCGATTCGCTACAGAAGGCCTTTGTTCACCCCCCGGAGGCGTGTGAGACACTTTTTTTATGGAAAGGTGCTTTTTATTTTACGTCTTTTGGACAGAAGCAATGCAACTCCCGCTGAGTGCAATGATAGAGCTTGAAAGATCAAAGACAATTTTTAATATAACTCCGACTGGATTCGTCTGAAAGAAGAAAGTCATATACACCTAGGATGCATCGGGGGTGAGTAAAACGCAGCCTAATTTTCATTTGTGGGTGAACTAACCCTTTAAGTCGGAATGTGAAAACAACATGGACACTCTCGTTACTACAAAGATGTGTTGGATTTGTATTATTAGAGCTTTCCGACTTGAGTTCACGTGCATTTTCTCAGTCGGGAAATTATTTTTCACGTGTGGTGCCAATGATGATGCTTCTTACGTCCGTTTCGGAGAACCAGAGGACAAATATTTCAATTGATCGCTCAGGCATGGCACCGAAATCTGCATTCTGATTCGGTTCTTGTACATACCGGTTACATAGGTACCGGTGCCATATTGGTACCGGGTTTCGGTACCCAACCCTATTATAAAGGAGAGGGAAGTGAGACTGGAGTGGGGCCATGTTGTCCGATGCAGTTTGTGGGTGGACATCATACTGTATTTGCAGCCAGCATTAAGAGTTTCTGAACAAAAGTCTGCTCTTGTTAACAATTCTCACACCATACAATTAATCTAAATGTTCAAATCCCCACTTAGAGCTCAAAGATACAGAGTTTGAGCCAGGATGAGAGCTCATTCACATGTAGAGCAGGAAACCTGTAGATTCATCCATGCTGTTATGAAAAAGATCAAAATGGACGACATCACGAAGTATGAACCCAGAATTCAAACCTATTTACCATCCTGGTCACAACAATTGAGAGAAAACAAAAATGTGTGTCTGTCATGCATTGCAATGACTTGCTTGCTTAACTTCTAAAAGACTTTCCTTTTTGAATGACATCACCAAGACCTCTTGAGTTTTGACCAATGAGTGCTGCCGACGTTTTGGGAGGACAGTAATCCTCCGTAATGAACTGCAAACACCCTCTTTTCATAATCTGATTGATTTCTGATGGCTACAATCAAGTATAAAAAATATAAACAGAGTCTGGCACCAACTTGTACAATCCCAACTATTTCCTGAGTGTGTAGATTCAATTCACATAGTAGAAAACTACATGGAATTGACACATCAATCAAGTTGATAGTCCAAGATTCAGTGAGAAACAATTATTTTTTACTGAATATTTTCATATACAGTGACAACGAGGTCCAAAGTGCTCCAAAAAATAAAATAAAATAAAATAAGTTACTGTTCAGAAAAAAGGAAAAAAAGGAAAAATAATAAATAAAATAAAATAAGTGACTGTGCAGAAAGAAAGGGAAAAAAAATAAAATAAAATAATAAATAAAATACTGTATGTGACAGAAAAAGGAAATCAAATAAAATATTAAAAAAAATAAAAGTGACTGTGCAGAAGAAAAAATAAATAAAAATACGGGAAATGTTTCAGTCCATCATGGACTATCTTCAGTTTTTCAAGCACTGCTTGTCACGTTATGAAAATAAAAAAAAAAAGAAAGAAAATTCATGAAAAATTCAGTAAATAAAACTTGAATCCTGAACTTGATCATTGTGCGGATTCCTTGTTGTTTTCGACAAACAAGTCCCACCCTTTTTCTCATTTAATATCCAGTTTGACATAAAATACATCACAATCCAGAATAAAATTGATTTTGAATGTTGCTTATTTAATTCAAGTTTCATCACCAGCAACATCAATAAATAATGTCTATTTTCCACTTTTCTCTTCATAAAGCAACACGTCATACTACACAATAAAATAGATTTTGAACAGCTTATTGTATTTAAGTTTCATCATCAGCAATGTCGATCCAATTTAAATCTACTTTCCACTTTTCATCATAGAGCCGCCTGTCAATATTAAGCCAGCTGAATGCTTGCTTTCATCTATTGTTTACTAGCAGCAAAAAGAAAGCCATGTCATGTAGAGGCCAAATATATTGTGTTACGCTATAAATTGAGTGGCCTGTCTGTTTTATCTTTTTGAAAGTAATTACTATAAGATTACCATCTTATATGCCTGACTCACTAGAAAATGACTGGATCCAGTATTCATTAGAGATCATTATGAAAAACATAATTAAACATTTTGGGGCTTTTAACTATGAGTTGCTTGCAAATGTAAGGTGTGTATCACTATTATTCCTCATATTAATATTAACCTTCAGTGTGCAACTTGTCTTACACTGTTTGTGCTACAGACATAAATAGATGAAAATTGAATATGCTAAACAGTTTTCAACAGTTTTACTTAGAAAACATCTAGTGAAAAGAAAAAAAATGGTTATTGTTATTATTTTGAGGTATTTTGGAGACTATTATAGAATACAGAAACCATACAATCAACTTGATCATTCTTACCGATTGCTGATTGACAGGTGTCCCCTCTTTATTAGTGACTGATTTCCATATAACAATATATTGGACGTTATATGAATAAAAGTATCTAACGTCATGAAAGGTGAATATAACAAAGTATACAATTCAGAATGTATGAAACTCACCAAAATGGCATGATTGTAAACATAAAACTGCTGAAATATACCTATAAAGCGATGTCGCTATTTAATATGCATGTTAATATGCATGTTAATATGTCGTTTTATTCAATATCAACAAAAAGAGTGCCTGGGATAGATAACATATTCTGTAAATTACCATTTATCATTCACGCTGCTTACCAATTAAGGAATTACAGCGAGCTTCTGATGGCATAAATAAATAGATGGCGGAGTGCAGTTATCCATCACAAATCATCTTAGACCTCCTGTCATCTCACCCAGCATGTTCCCTTTCCTCAGCTTTAATTAACTTATTTTGGAAGTGCTGACAAATAAATAAATATATAAGAGTTTAAAGGGAGAGGAGCAGTGTGGGGAGTTGTCATGGAGACCTGAAGCATCTGGCAGAGTCCCAAGAGTTTAGCAGCCACTTCTCTCTCTCTCTCACTTTCATTCTCATTGGAGCATGAACATCTGTCATGGCCAACACAACATTACCTATAACTGCACACCACAATCAATCTACGCACAGCACAGGCCCCAGCAATAACACTAGCAAAATGCACCAAGAACTGTTTGTCATCACTGTAGATTCCTGATATTTAATTCAATAGATCACATTAAGAGCAGAGATCCAACACAGAAATGTGAAGAGGATGTATGACTGAAATCAGTCTTTTCGTTGATATTCTCTTTCATTTCCAATAAAATATCCTTTCTCAGTCTGCTTATGTAAACTAAGGTGCAAAAACTAGACTTAAACTTAGCTAAAAAGAAAAAAACCTGTTGATGAATGATAAATGTGAACAGCAACATTTTCACAGCCGAAGTGATTAGTTAATCATAACAGGCTATTTACAGAGAAGTCTTAAAGGTACAGTAGCATTTAATTAGCCAACATGAAATTAATTTCACTTTTGTGGAAATAATAAGCTAGATATTGACTTTTAATGACTAATACGATACAGACAATTTTTTGGTGTGTTTACGTGATAAATAACCAATATGCACATTTAAAAAAATATTTTTAATCAATTTACTTATGTGTTTTGACTCAATAATATTACAGTAACTATCAAATCAGGTATATTTATACTATGAAAATAAAAACATAATGTTCACTATAAATATATAATATATATAGACAATTTTTAGTGCGTTTACGTGCTAGATAACCGATATGCAAAACCATTTTTTAAAATCAATTTACTTTTGAATTTTGACACAATAATATTACGATATCAATTAAATGAAGTATATTTACACTAGAAAAATTAAGACATAATATTCACAATGAATAAAATATATATTTATTATCACCACATTTCCTGGAATATAAATTGTGTTTGTTGTGGAGTAAGAGAAACTGAAATACATATTTATGGTGTTTTTTTTATCAGATTTATCTGTGTTTTCTTTTTTTTTCTCTCTCAACTATGCAATTTTGACCTTATGTAACTTAAGGTAAGGTGCAACATATTTTCTGTAAAATACAGTATTATTATTATTATTATTATTATTATTATTATTATTATTATTATTATTATTATTATTATTATTATTATTATTCAATCCATTAGTTAATTTACCTGCATGTGAATACTAGTTTTGGATGTTATTATTTAGAGGCCAATTTAAATATGCCAATATGTGCCAAAAATATGGGTGAAGCCAATTATCTCTACATTGTACATCAGATTATGGAACTAAAATGGGTTTGCAAACAACATTTCACATTTTTCCATATTTACTAACAAAGCAGGGAAAAATGAAGGGAAAAAAGCTACAAAAGAGTGCATATGATCAATTTAAAAGTGTTTGAATGTTTTAATTCTGCATGTCTTATATCAGGGCTGTAATTACTTCAAATCTAAGTATATTCTATGTAAAACACATAAAGTCATAAATATATATCAGTGAAACAATCTCCAGGATATGGGAACCATCATTACACATTGTTTCCATAAAGTGTGTTTCTGTGAAAAATGCACAATTTATCCATTTAGCTACAGCTGTCAATGTAGGGACATATGTTGAGCTCTCCCTAGATACCAATTAACCGACTCTTGCCCATTACAAGAGCTAAAGAACACGTTCACATTAGCTCTGTTCTACACAATAGCGTGATTTGCTAAAGAGATGATAGCGAGGCTCTCTGTCTGCGGTAAATACATTAATGAAGGCAGCAATTAACGCAAGAGCTATAAGAAAAATAAACGAGCGCTCGCATGAATGAGAGTCAGATAAAGAACCACACAGACAGGAACGAAACCGGCTTAGAGCGGCATCTCTTTATCTGAGCGTTTAAGCAGAAAGAAAACCTTTAGATGCCACATTGTCATTGTCGGGTGCCGTCTCGTTCCCATTTTTTATTTATTTTTTTCATGAGGGAAGAGAAAACAATGTGAGCTTCCATTATAGTGGCATCATTTTCAGGAAGTTTTGTTATAACGGCCCTTATTCACACAATGCTGCCATTCATTTCACATTCAAGCTTCTACTTGAGACACGAGGCAGATGTTGCAGCGAACCGCAAGCTGGACGATGAAGTGCATGGAAGGAGAAGTCGGATGCGAATCACAGACACCTTTTGTCGTCAGCACTCTCTTTTAAGAAATTAACAAGGGACTGTGAGCGAGGTGGACAATATAGAGACAAAAGAGCCTGGTTGGCGGCAGCAATTTGGTTTTCTCGCTGACTTTTAGAAAGCAGCAGAAAATGGACCATCTCGTTGAATTACTAAGGTAACTCTACAAGGAAGTGGTGAGGGAGAATGCAGACTTCCAACTGCCGAAAATTCAGCGTGCTGCACAGAAGGAGTGATTCTAGGATTTCAGGTCCCTTATCTAAGCATGAGCTGATTTGACTCGGAGGAATATTTCTTGCCTTAAAGGGATAGTGCATACAAAAATGAATCATCATTTACTCAAACTCACATCGCTCCAAACCTGTATGTCTTTCTTCCGTCGGACACAAAATTCATATACAAAAATTTTTTAATTCACTGCAAATCATTCATTGTAAATCATTTGTCAAGTCATTAATCAAGTGAGCTTAAAATTAAAACAAGAAAAAAATCTGCCAAAGCAGTTGAAAAAATTCAAAGAAAAAACTAAGTAATTCTTACTTTACTGGTAGTTTTCCATGGGATTGATTGATTGATTGATTGATTGATTGATTGATCACCATAGGAACAAAGCTATCAGTAATTATCTACTTTTAGCAGCTTAACCAATAAGATTATAGTCAGTTCATTTTAATTAGCCTATAAAATTCAGCACAAACATCTATATTTGCTTAGCAATAGTGGACATGTTGAATCAAATGAGCTTGTGCAAGAGGCAATGAATACTGCAAAATGTACAGATTCACTGTTCACCAAAGCTACAGTAAATGAAGAGTGGCTCCAGCACCGTCAAAGTCATATGTTTAATTCCTAGGAAACAAACATACTGATACCCTACATGTCAGCTGATATGGATGCATAAAATGCTTTCATAACTCAGATTCATTAATTTATAGAAGTTTTATTAATCCAGCTAGAAATTTCAGATGCAACCAGACACTAAACATGTTTTAGTTGCAAGGCCTTGTTTTTTTCACACTCTTACCAAAATCAGCCGAGCTTGTTAGTGTGAATTTAATATCTAATAGAGTAGAGAGGTTTGTTTTGATGTTTGCACGGGTGACTAATTTGCCCACTTCCCGTTAATAACACGAGAGCAAGGGAGTCCATAGACATAATGTGAGCTTTGACTGCATTTTATGTGATATCAACATTACAACTTATAACATGCAGACACGATTTGTCGGGTATGAGACTGAATCAGCATGTCTTGAAGCCATGTTGTTGATGTCAGTGCGACTGTCTAATGGCTCGTAATATATTCAGTGTGACTGTCGTGTTCTACAGGAGAGCTGTTGCGAGACCGAATGTGTTTTTCTTCAAAAACAGCGTGATGGCTACCATTAAAATCAGATTCATCAGAACATTGCCTGAAAAATGTACCACATTAGCGCTCACTGCCCACTCCAACTGCTTAGGAACAGGATGATATCAGCACAACACAATGTCTCTCCCACATACATTATGGCTCACCTATGCAATCCTATCCATCGACTCAAATAGAATGCCGGACTAGCCACATATGATAAAATGGATATGGGTACTTTCCATTTAAAACCAATCCCACATATTGTATGCTCCGGGCTATGCTTGAAGCAGACTTGGCTTGGTGTATCATACAGTGCAACAAGCATTTTCTTAATCTCTATCTTGTTTTCCTGTAAAATATCAAAAAATCATTAAAGAGAGATGCATTTACTTTGAGAAGCAAAGCTAGCATAGACGTATTTTGAGAGAATGTATCCCAGGGAACTACTGTTATCTCAAACAAAAATGAACACTTATACTAAAAATAAAAAAATAATTTCATTACATGAACTGAAAAACTGAAAAAAGTTCAGCTTGTTGCAATACTTCTTTCAGTTATATATTAAGTTTTAAAATATCTAAAACTAAAACTGAAATAGAAATTAACAAGAACTATATATATATATTAAAAAAACACTACATAACTAATAATGACAAAAACACACAACAAAATTACAAAAACTTTAACTAAAATTAAAATATGATAATAAAAATTATTTCAAATTATTAAAAAAGTAGTATATCAGTGATACAAAAAAATATCCTGTATTAGATATTCCAGACGTTATTTATTTATTTGTTTGTTTATTTATTTATTGCATAAAAATAAGTTAAGTTTGCGCTTTAAAAAGGCAAAATTGCTCATTTTTTTTGCAAATATATTCTGTAGGTTCAAAAAATACCTTAATTCTAGATATAGTAATTTTCTGGGCCTTAAAAAATAAAAATAAAATAAAAAATTAACTTATTTTATTCTACACAGCTTTGCTTACACTCTTAAAAATAAAGGTGCTTCACGATGCCATAGAAGAACCTTTTTGTCTAAATGGTCCCATAAATAACCTTTAACATCTAAAGAACCTTTCTGTTTCACTAAAGGTTCTTTGTGGCGAAAGAAGGTTCTTCAGATTACAAAAAGGTAAGAAAGAGATGGTTCTTTAAAGAACCTTTGACTGAATGGTTCTTTGTGGAACCAAAAATGGTTCTTCTATGGCATCGCTTGAAGAACTTTTTCAAGCACCTTTATTTTTAAGAGTGTACAGTTGTAAAGTTGTATAGCAGTAAGATGCTGTGTAGGCATAAAGTGATTAACGCTTTAGGTTTTTAGCATTACGTTGTCGTGAAATTGAACATAACTTTACACAAAATAGGTTAGTACGTGATTTTACCACATTAAAATCATGTACACAAAATATTAACAGTACATCTTGTAGCTGTACTATTATTGCTTCTCAAGTAAATTGAAGATATTTTAAGATATTCTCACAGGAAAACAAGACAAAAATACTAATTAAGATAATGTTGTTTGCATGATGACCGTGAGCCTTTTTAAAAAGCTCTCTCTTTCTCTCACACACACACACACACTCAAATCCCATGTACAGTACAGATGGAGCAAACAACAAAGGCTCTTTCTATTCCCTCGAATGAGAGCAATCACACTTGAGAGGGGGCAGCTGCTGTATCTCCTTTTGTGCGGGCATTTTAGACAGCTCTTCAGCGGGCCACAACACCAAAGGAGTCAAATGTATTTTCTGACCACAGAGGTGAGACAGGCCCGCCATCAGCGGCCGTCTTCCTCACAATGTCTACGAGAGCAGCAATCATCCAGCGCGAAGCTCACTGATGGATGAACTAGGAGCCCCAACCTCCCTCCAGCCCTCATTCACCGCATGCTGCTACGAGACAAAATAGAGCCAGCTCAATTATAAACAGATTGACAGTCACATTATGCCATAACAACAACCCAGTCACTCAGGGCAGGGATGAAGCGAAGAGCAGCTCAAACCCACATTACTGCGATGTCGATGACGGATTGATGCTCGCTAGATCAGGGAGAGTGTACGGACAAGGCCGATTGAAAGGGGTGAGATGTGCTATCATCTGAGAGGAAATGGGAGCCTGACGGGATCTGACCTTTACCGACCCCAGACGGTCTTCCAAATGCTGTGTTAGGGTGCCAAGCTCATGCAAATGTCGACGAATTACGCCACTCACGTCTCTCCTGATCAAATCATGAAAAGCGTCAGATTCTGTTTGAAGACATTTACCATCAAAAGATCAAGGATCAACCACTGTCTTACATTATCAAAACCAAGTTTAAATTCAACTTGAAATGTCATTCACTGGCCATTTTACTTCCATAATATGATGTATTTCTAAAATTTGATTTAAAAAAAATGTAGGGTGGGACCTATTTTTATTTGTAGAAAGGAATTTTAATTCATTTTTGATTAAATTCTTAAATGAACAATTCATATATTGGGATTTTGTATTTTGATTTGTAGGGAAGACTTTTATTTCTTTCTTTTTAATTAAATAAAACACTTCAATTAATATTTCATATATTGGGATTTCATAATTTTATTTGTAGGGAAGACTTTTTAATAAAATAATACACTTAAATTAACAATTCATATATTGGGATTTTGATAAGTGGGTGTTACATAGCAGAACGGACCAGATCTGAGTGTTTAGGCATTATTAATAAAATAATGCCTAAATGGCTAAATTTAGCTAACATTATTCAATAAGTGACATTGGAAGAAAAGATAGAGAGAGCAAATTGTTACATTTTCATGAAATGATACAAAGACATTTTTCCCATTGGAACAGTATGCACTGATGAATGAATGTACAGAAACATGTAATAAAAAAAGTATCTAAATACATACATAAATGCCAGTAATGTAAGAAAATTAAACTTGTTTCTCTTAAAATAAATTTTTTCTTCTATTAAGCATAACTCATTTAATTTGGATTCATTTTGCATAAAATTACTTACCATCTTTTGTCATTTTGCTTCTAATTTGCTTCAAGTAAATGCATTTTGATTTAGGAATTTGATTTATATTTGTATCAGTAAACAAAACATGGGAAAAAATATATTTCTGAATGATCACGTGACACTCAAAACTGGAGAAATGGTTGCTGAATATTCAGCTTTATCATCACGGGAATAATTTACATTTTAAAATGAAAAACAATATTACTGTTCTTACTGTATGTTTCATCAAATAAATGCAGCCTTGGTGAGACACTTCTTTAAAAAAAAAAATGTAATTATTCCCAAACTTTTGACCAGTAGTGCATAAATCTTAAAAGCATATAATTATTTGGAAAAAGAAATGGTGAAATGAGATCGGGACATGATATAGGAAAGATTCGAACCTGCATTTCCCATATGAGCACCTTATGGCTCAAGAATATGCCACGGCTTGCCTGGTTCATTTTGATGGCCTTTCCGCAGTTGTTTCTATGAGAACAGCAAAGGACGGCTCACTATGGATGAGGAGGCTCACTTGTGTGCCAAAGACTAACAATGAGGAATTAACTGTGTCTCTATTTCCCCTGGCCTTCTGCTAAAAGCCCATTAATAAAGAACATGACAGTGTAAGGAGGGCTGATGCCTCCAGCCACCAGCAGGACCTAGTTTGACCTAATACACTATCCAAGAGATGCAGCCACACTACAACTCCCTACAACTCAACTGTATCCTACAAGAACCAAACAAAAGAGCAAATCAAGACAATAAGGCAACCAGAACTGCCAGCTTTTTACAGCTTCTGTCATTGCTAGAGTTGTTATGCAAACCGCACAGTATATTTTCCAGATGATATACTTTCAAAAAGATCATTTTCAGTGGGAAGTGAGGTAGAAATTTCATTGTGAAAACGAGGCGATCATTTTATTTATAACCCAGCGTGAGAAACACAACGCATTACAAATTAGGTGATTAATTTGCTGTCATATTGAGGGAAACTTGTGAAAAGTGGGGGCATTGTCATTGTGTTATATCATGTTTTTGTAAAGCATTACAAGGTTCAGATCAATATTTTCTTGTCTCTCGCATAGTGCCACGTACTTTATTTCCAGCAGGAGTTTCTCATTGAAGTAAATGTGGCCTATTAATACCCATCCCCGAAACATCCTCATTATACAGCGGCACCAATGTTGTATGTACAGTTATTGGTCATCAACACAAAGTGCCACAAGATGTTATGTGTCTACATTAGAGTTTGGTTTGTGAACCGCAGACACATAGCAGATAAAACCGTGCTCTGGGCTCCTTTGATCAATATCCTGCATCTTTGGCGGTGATGAAACAGGGAAGGGAGTAAAATTACTCTGACATATGAAAGGCCACTACATCTTGTTCATTTCCTGTCCTTTGGCAATGAAGTGGCCATAAAGGAAGTGTAAATACACAGCCTCATTACACAAAAAGTCTCACATTTTCTGAAATTATCACCCATCTCTTTTTTCCCTCAGTGTGAAAAGTAGGTTTCAGAGTTTTTGTCTTGGTTGTATATTTCACTCGGCCTGCCCCTGCCCCCCTGAAGGTCAAGTTAATTTTATTTAATTTTATATTCTCTATAGTGCCAGATCACAACAGAAGTCATTTAAAGTTACCTTTCCTATAGAACATGTCCTAAAGACCCTTGTTCTTACAAACTAAATAACCTTGTTATTTATCTTATTTACACGACGGCATGTCATTTCTGTCTCTACGTTACATGGTCGTGCTCTCAGTTATCACGCACAGCGGAGTTCCGCCCCGATGCGCACACACAGGTGAGCACACTCCCACTCCCACTCCCACTAGTATTTGTAAAAATTAAGCCGCATTAAGACCATTTCATTTGAGTAAAACTATCCTCATATATACACACAGAAACGTAAAGGTATTCACGGCAACCCGTCAAAATAAAAGTTCGGTTTAACTTGAAGACATTGCAGCAGAAATATATTACTGTTGTTCAGTAGAGTGTACATAATAGGCTATTACTACTACTAAAATTATTAAAACCTTATTTTTAAGGAATAATCATACAATATTTCTTCAATGTTTTAATTGTAATATTAAATCCCCTTTATTTTCCAAAAAATACAATTCATTAATTAAAAGATTAATTAAATGAATGTTTTATGCCTTAAAAATGTAAATACACAACACACAATAAGGCTATTGTAAGAATAAATGAAACTTGTTTTTATGCTTTCAAATAATTAGACATGCTAAAACACAGAATTTGGTAACAATAAAACATAAGGTTGGAAAAAATAAAACATTTTTGGGCCCTAAACATGTCATTTTTGTTAAACTTTTGATTAATTGATGTTAAACTGTTTAAGTTTCATGATTTTAATTTGACAAAACGAGCAAACAAACAAACGGCAGACAGACAGAATGAACAAATTAATGAACGAACGGCAGACACACAGAGAAACAGAACAAAAACACCTAGACAGACAAAAACACCTAGACAGACAAAAGCACCTATAAAAAGAATATACTTAAGTGTGTGTGTGTGTGTGTGTGTGTGTGTGTGTGTCATTTATTTATGAAAATACAGACAAACAAAAAGCAAACACACTTGTTATAATATTAGCATTTCATTCTGTTTTAAAAAAAAATCTAAGTATTTATTTACTTATTGATTTATATACTAATGTAAAAATAATAATAAATAAAAATATGCTTATTTATTTATATACTAATATAAATATCTAAATATAAATGAGTAAAACAAAAACAACAATTATTTACATTCACCATATTCATATATTCAAATGTCACAAATTAATTCTGCTTCAAAAACATAAATAAATGATCAATCAATCAATCAATCAATCAATCAAATATTATAATGCTGGTTTTTACATTCACCAAATGTCATAATATTACTATTTTATTCTGCCTGAATTAATTAATTAATTAATTACATTCTGCATATATGTTTGTGGAAAGAAATGACTGATTGAATTAATTAATCTCAGATACGCAGTTAACAATGTGCTTTAGTACAACGGCCATATACAGCAAGAGCCAATTATTCAATTTTAGAAACTATTTTGTTGTCTTTTTATTATAATATTATCATTTTCACAATGTATAAACTTCTCGTTTTACATTAATACATTTATATGCTTTTTAACAAAGGTTTTACGAAGAGGGTCCCTGATAAGGTGATTATCAAGTCCTTCATATCAAACAGTTCAAACAGAGACAATATAATGGGTGTTCATACTGAGCCTTAATACTCCATGATGCCAAGAGTGTGTGTCCTAGATCATCCGCGTGTCCTTTGATGAGTGTTCTAAAGATGCTGGAAAACTCTGGGAAACTACATTGAGGGCACTGCTTTATGACCCATTTTAGCACAGATATATTTGGGAGCAACAGGAGTTGAACAATGAACAGAGTAAAACTGTGTATCTGTGTTGAAGAGACCCAGTTTGATTTCTTAACTGGATTCTACTTCACTGCACGGAGCGCGACAAAAAGCTAGACACAGCGGTCGGCAAAGCTCGCTATTAAAAGCAATATAAGAGAGGTGGAGAGGGGTGAATACAATCTAAAAATTCAGCTTTTGGTTAATATGTAATTTTTCGGGCTTCTAAACGTCCATAAGCATTATTGAACGCAACTAAAAAGCATCGTGCCGCTGTATACGAGCAAAGGTTATCTCAGAAATGGATATGCTAGGGCTGCGATAATGTGCTATATACTGTATGAACTTGAACCTATTTAAGTGACTGACATGTCATTTAACACAGGCAATAAGGGAACACAGGTAGAAAGTGTCTATTCAACTCGTTTTTAAAAAAGTGCCACTCTGAATAATTTACATCTAACATTTTCATTCGACCCACTTAAGTTACAGAACCGCACTGAGGTGGAGAAGCAATGAGATGAGAGTTACTGGCCGTAAAAACTCCCTCCAGAGATGGAAAATATCACAGGTGGCGGAGACGGTAGGGGACGTCCAAATCTCCACTTCCAATGTGAAGCCCGTCGGCAGTGGGAGAATAAAGGGGGATGAACGCAATATGGTGTGTTTTTCCCTTGGCCTAACAGTTTGACCTCCTTGTATGAGTCAAGTACCAGGAGAGCTTGAAAATAATTAAGGATCAAAAGTGACTTACAAATCCCTAACCCTCCACATCGGCCTTAAGCTGACTTATCAGACTGCTTCACAACACATTATATCTCATATCCAGGTACAAAAAAAAGGAAATACAAATAATCAAGACCTTCAAATTATGGTCATTTTCTGTTGTTGTTTTTTTTGTAAAGCTGCACAATTTCAACAACATTTTGTGATCCTCAATATGGCTATAAATTATTCTAAATTATATAAATTATTATGGTTATAAATTATTATTATTATTACTATTATTATTAGTATTGTTAATATTATTATTATTTTTTTTTTTTCAAAATAATTGCAATTACTACTAATTAAGTAATACAAATAATACCACTATTACATCACTATTAAATATATATTATACAAATAATAATAGTAATAATAATTATTATTATTATGAATAATTATAAAAAAATATTTAAAAGTATTTAATAAATATTACAAAATAAAATTATCATTTTATTATTATTATTATAAGTAGTAGTAGTAGTAGTAGTAGTATTACTAAACATAAATATAAAATAAAATCCACAAAATCCAAATAAGAAATATTATAATGTACTCATTCACTGTAAAATAAATGTATATTTAAATTACAAAAAGTATATTCTTCTTATTATTATTATTATTGTTGTGGTTTTTATTAGAAAATAATAGCAATAATTACTAATTAATTTATAAAATAATATCACTGTTATATCACTAGAATAATAATGATAATAATAACTAGTATATGATAATTATTAATAACTTTTCATTGTTAGCAATGATAATAATAATAACTATTATTATTATTATTATAAAAATAACAATAATTACTAAAATATTATAATGAAATACTTCACTGTAAAACAAAACATTACGAAAAGTATATTTTAACACACGCACACACACATATATATATGGTGGCCAAAATTGTTAGAACACCTGACAAATCTGAAAATATTGACCTTTTTTGCCTCCAAAACATGATTTAATTTCATAATGTTTATGAAACATGCAGATGGTTGCTCTGAGCACAACAAATATCAGATGAAGTGAGTCATACTGTTTTTATCCACTTTTAACTTTAATATTTGGTATATCCACCTTTTGCAGCAATTACAGCAGCACATCTCTCTGCCATAGTGTCAATATATTTCCTGAGAACTTCAGCACTAATGTTATCCCATGCCTTCTGCAACTCAAGCCAAATGCTTTCCTTTGAATGTACAATAGATCTGTCCAGTTTATTTTCCAACTCGCCCCAAATTTGCTCGATGGGGTTGAGTTTCGAACTTTGAGGAGGCCAGTCCATCATTTTCAATATTCCAGCAGATTCCTTCTGTCACAGGTAGTTCTTTTATAGTGACCAGTTCAACAAAAACAACTGAAACCTCTTAAATATGCTAAGTGTTTATATATACAGTGGGGCAAATAAGTATTTGATACACTGCTGATTTTTCAAGTTTTCCCACTTACAAAGAATGGAGAGATCTGTAATTTTCATCGTAGGTACACCTCAACTTTGAGAGACAGAATAAAAAAAAAAAATCCAGAAAATCACATTGTATGATTTTTAAATAATTAATTTCCATTTTATTGCATGAAATAAGTATTTGATCACCTACCAACCAGCAAGAATTCTTATATATATATATATAGTATAGTATAGTATACTATTTACTATAGTATTTTTTACTTTGCAACTGTAAAATTACAATACTAATATGTATAACTGTCTTAATTTCTTCATTTTGAAAAATTAAACCATCAAACTTTTATTTGAGAAAAAAAAACCCAGGGAGCCCTTAAAGCTTCTCTTTTGTTGATAAGCGCTTCTCATTACAAGTATAGGAAAATGGTTGGCACATGTTGCACCCAAACTCAGAGCAGATGCAGAGATGAGTTTGTGTGGCACAGCATTTCCTGCAAACTGAGCAAACACTGGCAGATAATAAGCTGTTCATGTGTAATAACACAATGACGTACTTTACTCTGAAACATGCAGTGCATATATATTTATTTCATTAAATTGCAGCCTTTGCAATATGAAAATCACCTTTCGGTTTTCATTTCGATTAAGCATGCAGGTTTGCTACGAACGTCTGTCTGTGTTAGTGCGGCACAGAGAAGGAGTTTGTATCGGAGGTTCTCGGTTTGGTGCTGCTGAACCATGACTAATGTTCCAGCCCATGCAGGCCGGCTCTCCGGCACCTCCTGCCTCATAGACCTCAGGCTCAGGGGCCTGGAATCTGTGTCGCCGCTCCATCTGCTGACCCTCCTCCTCCAAGAATGCATCCCACCCCCCCCATACGGTCAGCGAGCGGGACTCTCCTCCAGCTGGAGGTGAACTCAGAGGTCTCTCTTAATAAGTCCAGTGCCAACGTGAGGCCCAACCCACACCTCTACGGCACTGACGCAAACCAACGGAGACTCCATTTATCCATCTGCCTGCCCGGCTGACAAGACCAGCATGAATTTACAAGCTGGTTTATGCCGTTTATTGGGAGAAAATGCTAGGCAACTAGCACAGTGTTTCTGCTGAAGCAGGTTGAGCTTGCTAAAGAAGACAGTAGCATCCCAAACACAATATGCTGACTTTCAACAGGGTGATGAGCAGCAGTCAGATCTGACAGTGTCTTACTGAAGCTGACAAACTGGGTTGAAATTAGGGTTGTCAATTTAACATTATTATTTATATGGATTAATTATCAAGAAAATAATGCAAAAACATAATAACACGATTAATCATCACCCTGGGTGGTATGTAAAATCCATATTGTTGTTTCTGTGGATTGCTGTTGAAAAATTCGGCAAAAAATAGGGATAAAAATGTTCATGTTTCTGAAAGAAATACTGTACTTGCTGAAAAACACAATATTGTTTAATATTATTACAGTGAAAAAAACTGTTTCCTCTTTTAATATATTAAAACATTTCAGCAGTCAAAATCACATGATCCTTCAGAAATTATAATAATATACAAATTTTTTGGTGCTAAAATAACATTTCTTAATATTATTAATGTTGAAAGCATTTTTGCTGCTTACATTTTTTTTTTGAAATGTGGATTCTTAGATGAATAGAAAGTTCAAAAGAACAGCATTTATCGGAAACAATTTTTGAAATATATTCACAATATTCTAATATATATATATATATATATATATATATATATACATACAAAGAAACATGTTTTACATTTTAATAATAATAGTCAATAGTGAAAACTTGACAAATGCAAAACCATTGTTAAAAATGTCTTTGAATTATCTTTATTTGGGCAATTATCTTACTGATACATGAAGCACAGATAAATGTGATTAACTGTAATTTATTAATCAGTGTATCATAATACATTTGATTAAACATTTTAATAGGTTGAAAGCTCTACTAAAAATATAACCGATAACCAGAGCTTCTGTCTTGCAGCATTCTATGACCTTGTTTTCATATTCACTAACTGACAAAAAATGATATTATAAAACAATGAAAATGGGTTGTTTGGCTGACTGACATGAAAGACAAAGTTCAAAGGGATGGAATATTACAATGAATTGCATCATATGAGACACTAGAGATTCAGTTCCTGAGGAATATGACTCTCAGATATGAATAGAGGACCATGAAAACCTCAGAAGCTGTCTTGATCATGGTTTGTTTAATCCAGTCTGACATGAGTTAGATGACAAACAACACAAGAGAAAGGGAGAAGGAGAGTGACTTAAGAATATTTATGCACAAACAAACACTCTTCTCATTGCGACGCAAACACAAACAAATGTTATTGTTCAAATGATAACAACAAACCAAAAACATTCCGCTCAGATTCCAGGACGATTGTTAACTGAGGAGTCGATATAGCATACGTTTGAATAGATTTTCACGGCCTGACCATGACAGTCTAATTTGAGTTTTATTTCAAAATGAAGAGCCACAAGAACGCACCCTCTGATCACCACAGAGCCGCAACACCAGGCTAAACACAGGGCGTTTCCCTCTGGCAGGGACATAATAATATCCTTCTATTTTGGTACCAGCAGATGGGAGGTTATTATAAGTTACGCTCCAATTTTCCTCCCTTCATTTTCAAACTGACTGTAGAATTGAATTTGGGAGGGACGCAACATTTATTCGAGCTCAGGTGTCATTACAAGGTCTCTTAACTTTCAAAATGAGCCCAGTATCGAGCCAATCGCATGCTGCGCCACAAGCATTACAGTAGAGCTGCCGCATAATACCAAATTATAATTTGTTTAATATGGTAATTATATTAATTACCATAATACCATACCACAATTACTCTGTATATTATATATATTATAGATGCGAAAGCCTCTAAGTATGGCTGACGTTTTTCTTTAAAATTACCATTTCTTTCTGGCTACTATGTATAGGTTTCTATGTAAGTACTGGTACTTCTGAATGGGTTGAGGCTGGGATTTAGCGCATTTGAAGTGAAAGTACTTGATGAACATTAGGGCTGGGTATCGTTTGAATTTTACCGATTCCGATTCCGATTCTGCTTATCGATTACGATTCTTATCGATTCCTAGTTTCGATTCCAATAAGATAAAAAAATCCAATATAAAAAAAATTAAGTCAAACATTTAGATGTCAAATATTTATTCTGTCTTTTAACAAAGCATTCTGTTGCAGCTGAATAACACGAGCAAAAATCAGCAGCCTACAGAAATACCACAGCAAAAAAACAACTAGATTATTAATATAAATTTTACATTTTAAAGTGTTAAAGACAAGTAAACAGTCAGTAATAAGATAGGAACAAACAAATCAATTAGCAATATCATAAATAAATACAACTGAACAAAATTTCAGGTACAGAAACTGTAATTAAAAGTTTAAAAACACTGCATAGTTTTCTTTTCATAAATAAAATATAGATTAATCAATTAAAGTTATTAAATATATTCAGTCAAGATCAGTGAATGATTTTCTTTTGTTCTTTGATTAACATTAATGACAGGCAGCGCGTTTATTAGGCTGCCGTCTCTTTAACACCGAACGCACACAGATCTAAAAATACTGTGTGTTTTCTTTCTAATCTGTTTACGTTCACGTAAGACAAAAACGGCTGTGTTTATGATGATTATACTGACGTGGTTTTCTGCATATTGGTCGACAAATATGAAAGAAGTCAGTTTCGGCCCGGAACAACCTTTTCTACAGTGGAAATACACTGAACGGTTTGAGAATGGACACAAACCGACGGCAGTTCTCTATCGCTCGTGCTTCGTGGGTGCAAGGGTGCAAGTTCTTTCCGTTCCTGCACTTAAATCGTTTTTAATCACATTAAAAAAGTAGGAAATATATATATATATTGTATTTAACATCTATATTTACACTACGGTTCAAAAGTTTGGGGTTAGTATGCTTTTTTCAAATTTATTTTTTATTTAATTTATTTTTTTATTATTGTGCAAGGTCCAAATAAATTTACTTAAAGGGACAGTAAAGACACTTTTCTAGATTTTCTATTTCAAATAAATACTGTTCTTTTGAACCAGAGAATCATGGAAAAAATGTATCACGGTTTCTAAAAAAAAAAAATATTAACCAGCACAACTGTTTCAATAAGGCTGAATTAATGGCTACTGACAAGCAGAATTTTCAGCATCCAGTACTTCAGTCTTCAGTGTCACATAATCCATCAGAAGTCATTCTGATTTGGTGCTCAAAAAATTTTTTTTTTCATATTTAAAAACAATTGAGTTTTATTTTATGTATTTATATTCATATATGTGTGTATATATACATACATATATATATATATATATATATATATATATATATATATATATATATATATATATATATATATTTACTTACTTATTTTTAACTTATTTTTTTACTTACTTTTTTTCAGGACTCTTTGATGAATAGAAAGTTCAAAACCTACTGGTTTTATTCAATATTTTGTAACATTATACATTTATTTACTGTCATTTTTGATTAATTTAATCCACCATTGCTTAATAAAAGAATTAATTTCTTTCAAAAGAAAAAAAACTGACCCCAAACTTTTGAATGGTAGTGTATATTAAAGCAGTTTTAAAGCAAGCTATTAAAGCAAGCTATTTCGATTATTGCTGACTAAAATATCAGAAAGATTAAAATGGCACTTAATTAAAACGCAGTCTAATCAGAAAACAAAAACATAATTTAGTTTAGTGGAAAAAATGCATAAACAAATAAAACTGAAAGCCATGGATGAAAGCCACTGGTTCCTGTGGTGTTCAGTGCTGCGATTTTAATTAAGAAGTGTCGAGTCACATTAGATATGATGATCTCCAAAAGATACATACAGTTTTTCATTTGATAAATGTGCCATTCCTCTGCACGCGCACCCAACGTAAAGTTTCCGTGCACAGCATCCTTCTTTTAAAGCTGATGCTGAAAATATTTCGCCCTTAGAAACAGGAACAACAACTCCAAAAATACTTCCAAATGGGTGGTTTTCTCGCTGAGGTCCCTTGTTACCACAAAGGCTGCCAGTGAAAAGGTTGAGGAGCCATCTGTCAGCATTTGTGGTCTGCTGTAGCAATCTGCTTTGGTCTTGCAGAGACTGCCTCCTATCCGGTTACAGAGCGGGTCGCCACAGCGAGCGCAGACCACCGAGCCTCACACCTCTGCTACTGGGAGGACTAATAACAGGCTGGATCACATCTGTTTACCAGCGCTGAACTCCAGGGGGGCTTTTCTAGTTTTAGGATGTTTAGTTAAGATGGCAGCATCGCTTAATTAGTTTATTCATGTTAGACGGAAAGAGAAGAGAAGAGGTAATTAAGAAAATGTTACAGTGGCCAGTGAGGCTCGCGCATTCCTGGATTTATTTTCTTTTTTTGAACTTCACATGGATTGACAGCTGTTTGATGTGCACAGAAATGACCATCATGCATCCCTCAATCAAACAATTATTTTAAGTGCTCCTGCAGTGTATTGATCTGATAGTGAGGGCTTGATGCGTGTATTCTTTCTGTTTCATTATCTGTAGAATACACCAATATCTCTTTAAATCTGAAGATGCATCAAGCTAGTCTAAAAGTATGCAAACGTAGTCTAAAATATCTGATAATAAAGAGCAAATTTTGAAATGTACATTTCAATACAGAACTTATATTTTCAGATATATTTTTCAAAGATTTAAAAAAAATGGACAGATGTTCATAATATACTATATATATATATATATATATATATATATATATATATATATATATATATATATATATATTTTAGGTTTAGAGAGCCGCTTCTGGGATGGTTCAGAAACGTGCTGGTATAATCCCAACACAAGCACTGACTAGAGCGGCCGCGATCAGCTCCGGTTCCCGTGTCTGAGCCGTGACGCCCCGCAGATTTGTGCAGAGTGGAGCGCGAGTGAACTCGATCATTCCTTCCTCTGTACTATTTGTTTTAACGCGAATAAACATGACTAAACATCTAATGCCTCATGTAATTGCTCAATCAGTGTTTCAACCACGGAAAGACATCAACAATACAGCGTGGAAATGAAACACAGCTCGTTAGTTCACTAGAGAAATTAAAGTCTAGAGAGGAGCATTTTGCGAAATATTACACCATGTACTCATTATATTTTACTAAACCTGTTAGTCTTAATTACTTAATGTACAGTATGTTTAAATTAATCTGTTATGAAACATGCTATGACAGCCATTGTGTAATTGAATATATTTTAACAAATAGCTTAGAAATTTTATTATTTATAAGTTAATTTAAAAACTGCATTATGTGCAATTTACATGTTTGCATACAATTTTACATATATATATATATATATATATATATATATATGCGACAAGTTTTAGTTACTGACATAAAAAAGGCCAAAATATCAGAGAAAATATATTTTAAATGTGCATGCAATATAGTTACAATATATTTTTATTGTCCAATTGTGTCTATTATACATTTGTGGTCTAGATTTTACATACATTTTGCAGTATCTACAAAATGTTAACTATTTTACCAAAATAAGAGGGATCATACAAAATGCATGTTATTTTTTATTTAGTACTGATCTTAGATATTTCACATAAAAGACATATAGTCCACAAGAGAAAATAATAGTTACATTTATACAAATGACCCCGTCATAAGTTTGCATACACTTGATTCTTAATACTGTGTTGTTACCGTTTTTTTGTTTTGTTTAGTGATAGTTGTTCATGAGTCCCTGGTTTGTCCTGAACAGTTAAACTGCCTGCTGTTCTTCAGAAAAATCCTTCAGGTGCAACAAACTCTTTCCAGCATGTTTGCCAACATTTTTTGCATACATATTTGCGTCCAACAATGATTGTGTGATTTTGAAATCCATCTTTTCACACTGAGGACAACTGAGAGACTTACATGCAACTAAAAGTTCAAACGCTCACTGATGCTCCAGAAGGAAAAACAATGCATTGAGATCCAGGGGTGTAAACTTTTGAACAAAATGAAGATGTGTACATTTATCTTATTTTGCCTGAATTTCTTTTTTTTTTTCATTTAGTACTTCCCTTCAGAATCAACAGAAGACACATGTTTCTTCAAATTCAAAAAGTTTTCACCTTAATGCATTGTGTGTCCTTCTGGAGCATCAGTGAGCTCTTGAACTTTTTGTAACAGCTGCATATAAGTCCCTCAGTTGTCCTCAGTGTAAAAAGATGGATTTCAAATCATACAGTCATTGTTGGAAAAGGGTATGTGTGGGTATATATGTACATATAATCTCACCTATTGTGTTGCAAAATAAAATCTAGCCTAAACTTTGACTTCTTTCAGTGGTTCCTGCAGCATTTCTCCTCCACCCCATATTTTCCTTTTCTTTCCATACTAAGATCCTGAGGGGACAATTTGTTCAGAGTTTCAAGCTCAGGCACTGTCTATTGCGCACAGAAAGCCAAATATGTGGGAGTTTCTTCAACTTCGGGCACTTTTATGTCCCAGGGGTGGCTTTTTATCAAAACTACCAGATTTCAGCTACTTTCATTTTGTTATATGTCTTGGAAACATTTTACCATGTCTACATCAAGATTTTCAATCTTAAAATATATGAAAATTGGAAACAAATCAAATCTAAAGTGAAATAAACATTTCACGCATTTTTCAAAAGTTGTACTTGTTTACCAAAGCAAAAGTGGTGCCAGTCAAGAGCTCCATTTTATGGTGTTTTACATTTTGCCGCTGCCAAACATTTGCAGTTTTGTGAGGGAAAAGAAATCAAATCATTGTGTTTATTCAAAATAGATCAAATGAACATCTGACCACAGGAAGACCATTAGGAGCCTGAGGTCTTTATGAGGGCCGGCCTGTGCTGTGTAGACATTTCCCTCAACCCACAGTTTAAACAGGCAACCAATGTTAGTAAAATGAAATACTCAAGGAAGACATAAGTCTCATTAAGGCTCATAAAGGACATCCCTAATAAGATCCTTGGCCTGACATTAAGGAGCTCTCTAGTGATGGCAGATTAATTGCATGTGCAAATGGAAGCTTTGGAGAGAGCTAAGGTTCTGTGGATGTAATTTATCCTTCTATGTCCTTGCAGATAGGAAAATATCTGGCAGAGCTATGGTGGGTTCACCTGGGGAGATGCGCTCCCAACTTAAAGGACAGCTCCATCGTTTTAGCTCATAATGGGCTCTTTCCACAAAAGGAAGTCAGGCCGGGGCATGGGCTTTATTTGAGAATCCATAAAGCCAAGAGTCAAACGATCTTTAAGCGGCAGAGCGATGCTTGAACAACAAAGCCCTGTAAAATAAGATGTTTGTGAAATATATGTACATCCCACAAGTGAATATTTCACACAGCCCTCCAAGAATTCAGAGAAGAGCTTAACGCAGCTTCATGAATGATTCTGTTTCTTTGAAACACAAGCAAACATGGCAGGGTAAAGAAAGCGAAAACAACTGTTGGGAAAAAAATAAAGTTTAAACATATTCATTATGAGCCACCCAGGATTTTGAATGTGATTTTAGCTGTTTTTATCTGTCTTTTTGTGCCCACGAGCTGTCGGAGAAACAACACGGCTAAAGACACAGGGGTCACAAAGAAAGGCTGGCGTGGAATAATTTGCGAGGGACCCATAAGAGTTGTCCACAAAAGGTCGACCTGAAAATACAAAGCACGCATGAAAGGAGAGATCAGCCGCACGAGCATCATTATACAGTTCCGTGAACCTACTGTGTCATCCCTTCAAACGAACACAGAACATTACAACAATAAGCATCTCATTTGAATCATTGAGAAATATAGGGAGAGTGGGGTAAGATGTGTCGCCCTTTGATTTAGTAAGTTATAAGCAGATTTTACACTAAAAACCTGGCAGATAAAAGCTACACAAATGTATTTAGGTTTTATATGTATACAGTACACCTATATATATATATATATATATATATATATATATATATATATATATATATATATATATATATATATATATATATATAGTGCTATATAGATGGTGCAGGTTCATGTCAATCTGACATAATGACATCATTATTCACATGGCACAGCTGATTGGTTTGTTTTTGTATCAGCAGCCAATGAGCTTGCTGTTCAACATTCAAATATTCAGACTCAGCTAGTGCTTGCTGTGGCAGTTGCAGTGCGTTTCAGAAACCCTCTACCTTCCCCAGCTCCACCTGTATAGATCTGCTATGAGGTGACTATTTTCTATTTTAAAATGTAATTTATTCCTGTGATGGTAAAGTTGTGCTGCTTAATATTTTATATTTATACAGTTCAAAATAACAAAAAAAACTTTTTTTTTTAATTATAAATGTCTTTACAATCAATTTAATGTACCGTTGCTTAAAAAAGATATATTTTACCAAAAATTTTCTCACTTTCAAATGATAGTGTATGTCATGAATTAAAAAAACAGACATTTAGAATAAGCCATGAATGAATACAGGAAATACTACTACTAATATAATTATAAATACCACTAAAAATTTTGAAAATGGTTTCACTGCATTCAAATATTCTGAAAATGTAACCATTTCCTGTTGACTTATGAAAATGTGCGTAATATGAGCAAAACAATTTTGGCACAGCACACTAATAAACATATTTATTCCTCATTTATATTTGTATTCATAATTTAAATGCTCATATAGGCTATTCCCCAAAAATGTCCCTTGAAATTTAAGACATTGGCTTTATAGTAAATAAAATTAAATAAAATAAAATAGTTATATTCAAGGACCCTCAAAAAGATTTATCTAAAATGAATAAACCCCTGATAATGATTTGTGTGTGTGTGTGTGTGTGTGTGTGTACCTGGTTTTTTATCACGTTATGGGGACCAAATTCCATGCTGATTGATACTGATTTAAAACATGGGCTTAACAGTAAAAAAAAATTAATAAAATAAAAATGATTTTACTGATGATTTCAAAATTAAATCATTGCAGATAACTGTTTTATTCTGGGATCTTAAAATGATTCATTCTAACAGCCATTTGCTCCCACCTGAACTAGAATTTTAATGTTCATACCAGACTATCTAAAATTCATCCAGTTAATTATATCTGTCAGATAACTTGTTCGACCATCAATAAACAAATATGCTTAAGCTGTGACGGCTGGCAAATCTCATCAAATGATTTAATTACCAGTTATTGGATGACCATGTGCGTTGAACTTTAATTATCGAACTCTTCATGGTCAGACAGTTGCAATTTTTGGTTTGCAGAAAAGATAAATGTGCTTCTGCCGAGATGCAATGAGCAAACAAATATGAGGAGCTGTTGAAAAATACACATTTAAACTAACTTGCCACCCCAATGACACTGGAAATAAGAGGATTTACTTACTATCAAGCTATCAAGCGATGATCATAAGATACATTTGAACAAAACTTCATTCAATAATTCACAAAATTAATCAAATAAAAACACTGAGTTTGTAAAACCTTATATTCAGACTTCCAGTACGTCTTATATAACATTTCCTTTTTTTTTCCCGACAACAGTTTTTCTGTCTGTGCCACACGACTGATAAAATGTGAGAGGCTGAATGAGGTTTTACAAATAATCCAACTTCCATGGCAGCAAACCAATTACTGAGGCTAAGATAACCTCTTCCCTGTCAGGAGAAATTAACCATTGTTTCACAAAGGCCAGTCAGCGCTCTCGAGCATCTGCGTCACACTTGTTGCCTAATGTAACGTTAATATGGCATGAATCATTTGCAGTTCTCAATGCAACACACTTAGTTATTACTTATTTTGAATGAAATGCCAAATGGATAATTGTTGTCCCTCACTCCAAAAGAATACTTCATGATGCTTTTGCTTTAATGTAGTTTTACTGCTTTATTCACCTCAAGCATCGTCTCCAGGGTGTTTCTATCCCAACACAGACCTTTATGCCTTCAGCAAATATTTATGTATCATTAAGCAACATCAACAATTCATAACGTAGCAATCTTTGCTTAGTTAAAATTAATTGTGGGGGGGGGGGGGGGGGG
>NW_015505225.1:529947-643061 GCF_001515645.1 Sinocyclocheilus grahami
GTTGGGATTTTTTTTTGGTGATAAAAAGAGTGGTGGGGGGGGGGGGGGGGGACCTACTTCTACAAGTTTCTGTGTTTCATATGTTAGAAATAATTGATGACAGACTTCTGAATTATTGAAAATTTACTTCTCACTCAAAATGGTAATGCATAACAGTCCAGAGACAATTATTCCACTTGCACCACAGTTACCATAAATACATATTTATATATAAGAACTTTCAGGTTTGTAGAAGTACTTCCATATTCCACAAATTAAGTATCGAGCTCAGAAACAGCCTCAGATAATATTACTTCTGCCCAACAGCTGAAATCTTCATGCTTTATTAAAAACATTTTTAAATTAAATAATAATTTTATGTATTGGAGAAATTTAAACCGTTTCATGGTAGTTTTTCAAAATAAATGTATTATAATCATTCATTATATTATATTATATTATATATTTTTCTCAGAAAATGGCACACACATACATTTACACTTTTTAAAAAATTTACCCTTACATTTAAAATGTTTGAAAGCATCTTGTGTTCATCAAAGCTTAGTTTATTTGATCAAAAATGCAGTAAAAGCAGCAATATTGTGAAATATTTTTACAATTCTAAATAACAGTTTTCTACCTTAATACACTCTAAAAATGCTGGGTAAAATATGGACAAACCCAGCAATTGGAATGTTTTTGACCCAGCGGTTGGGTTACTACCCAGAAGGCTGGGTTACCAACCGTTGGTTGAAAACAACCCAGTCGCTGGGTTTGTCCAGATTTAACCCAGCATTTTTTAGAGTGTATACTTCAAAATAGAATGTATTCCTGTGGTGGCAAAGCTGAATTTTCATCAGCCATTACTCCAGTCTTCAGTGTCACACGACCTTTTAGAAATCAGTCTAATATGCTGATTTATTAAATAGAAGCTGTTGTGCTGCTTAATATTTATTTGAAACGTGTGATACTAGGATTCTTTGATGAATAAAAGGTTCAACAGAAATCTCTTGTAACAATATGAGTCGTTAGTATCACTTTTTATAAATTTAACATAACCTTGCTGAATAAAAGAAAGAAAAAAGCAGTGTATATTGTTACATAGATTTATATTTTGAATGAATTCTGCACTATAAATGCACTGTAAGTTGTGCTGCTCTCTGGCACAGTCAGAAAATGCATTTACAGAAAATTACTCGCATGCTAAAATTACTAACATGCTATCAAATCACAATCAGGAATTCAACAGAGCCTCTATATAATTATATAAAGGTGTATGCTACAAAAATTACACAATCCAGAAAACCTCCTTTCACAAGCCTTTTTCCCTCAATCCTACTAAGTGGATTCTGTATCTGAGATGTTCTTAGGATTGCACTCTCCTGGACTGAGATATCGAGTTTGTCCTGGTTTCTGTTAAAACCATTTTCCAGCACAGCGCCAAGAGCCCATATCAGCAGTGGATCTACTTGGGCTCTGGCTTGTCACTTTCTTTCTAGCTTCTCCTTTAGTTCCTGATATTTCTCAAGCTTGTCATCCAGTTACATATCTATCACTGCAGCTCCAAAAAATTTACCCTTACATTTAAAATGTTTGAAAGCATCTTGTGTTCATCAAAGCTTAGTTTATTTGATCAAAAATGCAGTAAAAGCAGCAATATTGTGAAATATTTTTACAATTCTAAATAACAGTTTTCTACCTTAATACACTCTAAAAATGCTGGGTAAAATATGGACAAACCCAGCAATTGGAATGTTTTTGACCCAGCGGTTGGGTTACTACCCAGAAGGCTGGGTTACCAACCGTTGGTTGAAAACAACCCAGTCGCTGGGTTTGTCCAGATTTAACCCAGCATTTTTTAGAGTGTATACTTCAAAATAGAATGTATTCCTGTGGTGGCAAAGCTGAATTTTCATCAGCCATTACTCCAGTCTTCAGTGTCACACGACCTTTTAGAAATCAGTCTAATATGCTGATTTATTAAATAGAAGCTGTTGTGCTGCTTAATATTTATTTGAAACGTGTGATACTAGGATTCTTTGATGAATAAAAGGTTCAACAGAAATCTCTTGTAACAATATGAGTCGTTACTATCACTTTTTATAAATTTAACATAACCTTGCTGAATAAAAGAAAGAAAAAAGCAGTGTATATTGTTACAAAAGATTTATATTTTGAATGAATTCTGCACTATAAATGCACTGTAAGTTGTGCTGCTCTCTGGCACAGTCAGAAAATGCATTTACAGAAAATTACTCGCATGCTAAAATTACTAACATGCTATCAAATCACAATCAGGAATTCAACAGAGCCTCTATATAATTATATAAAGGTGTATGCTACAAAAATTACACAATCCAGAAAACCTCCTTTCACAAGCCTTTTTCCCTCAATCCTACTAAGTGGATTCTGTATCTGAGATGTTCTTAGGATTGCACTCTCCTGGACTGAGATATCGAGTTTGTCCTGGTTTCTGTTAAAACCATTTTCCAGCACAGCGCCAAGAGCCCATATCAGCAGTGGATCTACTTGGGCTCTGGCTTGTCACTTTCTTTCTAGCTTCTCCTTTAGTTCCTGATATTTCTCAAGCTTGTCATCCAGTTACATATCTATCACTGCAGCTCCACGTTTATGACACCTATATGTAAACAGCAGATGGGGAAGCTACTCTGAAACTGACGCTTATAAACTTACAGTCGAATCATATTTCAAGGCATTTCAACTACAGTCAAGCTAAGCTACAAGCCACTAAGAAAATGTTGCACAAAGATGACTACATTTGAAAGTCAAACCACAAATTAACATCCCTGTCCTTGCATTACACAAATGTATCACACAAATCAATGGCCTTGTTATGCTAAAATCAAATGGTGCTATTGTGTGAAGTGATCACAGCTCCAGATGAGAAAATAACTTGTCAGCTGATGTGTAGAGGAGAGGGATCACATTCCTATTGTACAGATGTAAACTACTATAAATACAAAAAAGAAAAAGAGATTTTGAGCCAAAGCCAACACATGATGGCTCAGATCTTGATGTTTATCTTCTTAATCCCATCTGACTCTCTGAAACCATCACAGGCTTTCATCAGAAGGGAAAAATATGAATGTAAACTTGATTTATTTAACTGACGGCGTCATATTTTTCATTATTTGTTATTATCATCATCATTAAAATGAGGGAAAGGTTTTACTGCTGTGATCAACAACAACGGTTTTAAACTAATGAGGTGCATTCTGAGGGTAATGTACACCAGGGAAAAATAATAATAATCAGAATCAGAAGAATCAGAATGAGTTTTTATTGCCAGGTATGTTTACACATACGAGGAATTAAGCGCGCCGGCTCGCTTCCCCCGTCTACGCGTCCTGAAGCGCTTAATCAGCGCCACAGCTCCCCCGACAACAATGTCCAGCAAAACATCCGAATAGTCGAAAACCGGTGAAATATCGGGTGGTGTGTACTTCCGAATGTCCAGCAATTCGTCTCTGGTGAAACTGATTGCAGGGATATAACTAAAGACAGGACAAACTAACAAAAACATAAAAACAACTGCAGAGCACGCCACGGAGGCAGCCATCAGCGTCGGCGCCATTGTGCATAATAAAAACAATTAAAAAATAAAGATGAGAAAAAGCTTTTGTTCACAACAAAGCAATACTTTTTATAAAAAATAAGAAAAAATAAATTAAAAAAGTACATTTTCAAGTTCACATCAGTGTTACTTTAGCATCACTGAGATACTTCTATTGATTTTATTAGGGATGCACCGATATGAAAATTTTGGCCGATACCGATAACCGATTATTCTTTATATTTGAAAGCCGATAACCGATATGTTGGCCGATAAATCTATATCCAAATTGTTATATACTTTTTGAGAGCCTGATTACAAAAAAGGTCTCATCATTAAAAGCCACATCCCAAACACTTCAACATAAGCAGCCTAGTTTGAACGGTGTACGTTTTAAAAATATTTTTACTCTCCCATTACCAAATTTAGTCATAAAAAAGCCTTACAAATAAATAAAATTATGCATAAATAATGCAAACAAGTCACTGGACATCATTACACGTGTAAAGAATCAAAATGAATGCGCCATAGATCAATAAAACGGAATAGCCTCTGCACGGACAATAATTAAATGATTTTAATTACTAAACCATATTGTTGATGAAAATAATAAGAGAAAAATACAAGTGGTTGTTGTTATTAATAATATATCAATGATTTTGAAAAAGTAACAAATTAATACCACTGTTTTAAATAGCAGCCGTTGAGCTGCACGTGCTGAAGCTGAAGAGCTGAATGAACATGGTAAACTGAAGCGTTTTGCTGGCAGCTTATTTAACTCAAGGAAATGCATCCTGGGATTAATATTAATACAACATAAACATAATATTATAACTTATATATGTACAAAATGATGCAGTTATTGCGTGCTATAGTCAGAATGTGTGATCCTGTTGTGGATGCGCTCTTCCCATAACAACGCGCTGAAACACGGCAACTAAACCCAAAGAATTCACAACGTTTTATTATAATAATGTTCTCATTAGAATGTTATATACACGACATTCCCAATCATAGTTATTAATGTTGTGCACTGCTGTTTGAGCTGCGTGCGCTGAGCTAAAGATGATCACCGGTAAACTGAAGCGCTCTTTTAACTTAACCAAACGCATTCTATATGAGATAAATGAGATATACATCAAATAAACACAATATTACAACGTACAATTGCACAAAAGGCTGCAAACGAACAGCGCACATCTGACGTGTCTCTGAAGGAAATAATGCATTATTTATCAGCTTTAAGATATCGGCCAAATTTTCTTATCAGGCCGATACCGATAACAGAAAAAATTAGCATTTATCGGCCGATACCGATATGGTGGCCGATATATCGTGCATCCCTAGATTTTATTAATATTTTGAATGTTTTTATTTTTATATTTTAGTTTTATTAAAGTTTTAATATTTAGTATTTAGTTTATGTATGTAGTATTTTTGTCACTTTTTGTATATGTAATATATATCTGGGTCAGCTGGCCAATCAGAGCAGACAGCGCTTGTCAAAGGAGGGGGCTTTGTTGAAAACTAAGTGTTTGAGAGAGGCGGGGCATAGAGGACCTATAATAATGTACAGTATTTGAAAAATAATGTGTTTTTTGAACATTAAAGCATGTCAACATATTATGTTACACCAAATACACAAAATAATGATCTTTAAAATAGCATCATATGACCCCTTTAACTATAATGGCTCAGATTCACACCATGGCGTGGTCATAATTTTGCATATTATTATGCCTATAAAGGTAAGGCTAATTAATTAATTTTAATTAATTTCATTTAGTTTAAGGGCATTTATGTATGATAAACCATTTTGCTACTGCACTGAATAATTTATATAATGTAAAAATCTGGTTTATGAAGTGAAATCATCTGAGAACCATTGATCTACAACACCTTCCAGGGCTTATTATCTGAATGGTTCTCTTGCATTAACCCGTCCCTGTGAAAAGAGCTAGAATATTGTTCAGAGACCTTCACAGAGACATGCTACATCATGTTAACATCTGTTTAAATGGATGAAACAGGCTTTCGCCTCATATACAAGCTTTAATAGCTACCGCAAGCGCAAGGTTTCAGCTTTGCTCTTAATGCTTTGAGGTGACATTAATAACACGTCGTTCCTAACAAACGCCTGTGAATCAGGAAAAGCTGATTGAAGGGAAAAAAACCCATCATGCTATTCTGAGGACCGATATGGAGATTCAATCTGACACATTTGATACTGTGCCTTTCCTCAATCAACCACAAAGCGGGCTTCATTACACGGACACCTTTCTCCCACTGGACCGGCGATCAATAGATGGCTGATTCGGCTGAATTAATATGATTGCTCAGGGTGCATTGTCCTGATTCAACAGTGACAAATGATAAATTAAAGTCCTTTTGTACAACAGTAATTAAGATAGCATGTCTCAATAGGATAAAGAAAGCACAGAGCTTTTGTGCAAAGTTAAACCTTTTAAAACCTTTGTTTTTATGCACCATTGAGGCTTCTCTGCAAAAAAAAAGAGCTTAGATTTTCAAAACAAAGATTTAAGTGTTGATATGTGTCTACATCAATATGTAAAAAGTTTTTTTTTAAATTACAATAAAAAAAAAGAAAAATATGAAACGAAAACTAAAAAAATGCCTGTGTAAAAATAAGCAATGCTCTAGCAACCAGGGTTATTTTTGTTAACTAAAACTAAAACTATTAGAAACATTTTTATTAATCAAAATAAAGCTGAAATAAAAATATAAACATTAGATGAAAAAATGATTTTAAACTGCCTTGGCAACTCCCTGAAATAAATTTAAATCAATTAAACTCAATTTCAAAGCAGCTTTAGAGAAAATGTATGTTTCTACATTAAAATTAAAGGTGATCTGTTATCTGTTAACTAATATTTTGTTATGTTATCTAATACTTTGACGACTGTGTCAAAGTATTTTAAGTTTAAATAGAAGCACTAAAATAACTAAATGGCAATAAATAAAAACTACAACTGAAATAGTAAATGAAACCTAACAGTAATATACTTAAAATAAATAAATAAAATTACTAAAAGAAAAAAATATATATATTTTTTAATAAAATATAAATAAATAAATAAAAGAAAAGAAATTCAAAATATTAATTAAACTATATTATTAAATTATATTTTTAATTGCTTTTATTTTCAATAAATATTTTTTTTATATTTTAATTTTCAGTCATTTTCTTATGAGCTTCTGTTATCAACATATTTTTTTAAAAATATTAATAAAAAACTATAATAGTATAAAAAATACTAAAATAACACTGCAAGCAACACCAAACAGAATAGCAAAAATAATTCCTGAACACACTCCAGTCTGCCATTGGTCACCAAACAGATAGCCCCGCCCTCAAACTCACACCATTAGTTGAGCCACTGTTGCTGTGCCAGAATACATAAACAAACAAAGTCATGTTTTGAAAGTATCACAACGCCAAAGTGCTGGAATTTATCAGGGGGGTTTAACAATTGGCTCACTTGTAGTTGTCTATGTGTATTAAACAGGCATATTTCGATTTTACCACCCAAAAAAATGACACGCACCACCGTTAACAGCCCAAATAATTTTCCAGCAATGATCCCAATTTAGCACAAGTGGATGCGACCATGACTGTGCAGACAGATGTTGCTGTCCCAGAACCTCGTTTTGCTCGAGGTGATGAGATCAACCACTGCGAGTATCCAGCGTCCTGACATTCTTAAGTATTTAGCAGCTCAATTGAATAGCACCTCCCCTCTGAGCCGCCATCTGTACGTTCTATTGATTGGTCACTCTCTCTTACTCAGACAGCTGGAGTCCCACTCTACGTCTCGACTGATCGATGGTGATGCGATCAGCAGTCGAGACCGCATTCACGGTGTCACTGTGGTTTCTAACTAGCTCGCACCTCACCAGTTTAAATATTAAAAACGCTGAGACTGCGATCAATTTTTGCTTTAAGGGAAACGGAGGTAGAGAGGCCTCATTCTCTAGCATTCGTGAGAACGAAACAAAAACAGGGAGTGAGTAAACGCAGGGGTCTCTGGAGATGATGCTGAGACCTTATAGGTTCCATCAGCAGCTCTGTTTGTAAGTGGGTCACATCTCGTTGAGCTTTGGGGGCATGTCACCATTCATATGTTTCTGAACATTTTTCATGACAACTCTCAAAGCATGGTGAGATGAAGTAGGTCATCACGACACACGTACCGTATAAAAATATGTTTCTAGAGTCTATCGTAAACACAAGCTGTAAACAGACTCTAAACATACCTATCGGCGCATTATAGGAAGAAACTGGAATCTGTTTTTATGGGTTTTTGGGAACAAGGACTGCAAGGATGGAGCCCAAATTATTTGTACTGTTATTATTTGAGGTCAGCATGAATCACAACCTTTTTTGCTTCCAGTATGTGACATTTTTCCCCAAGGAAAACAAGAAACTCATTGAGAAAAAGAAAAGGGTAAATTGATGTGATTTTATCCATTATGGATTGTAAACATAAGGTGGTTGAAAAGAAAGGGTTGGAAAATTTCATGCTTGTGATAAAGTTGTTTCAGAGGACAAAAAGTGCTAAATGAACTAAGGCACATGATAAAGAATTCATAAAAATTCAAAATTTGGTATTAAAACAGGGGTGAACTTGAATAGGTTTGGACTTGGTCCTGGTTCCCAATGCACAAGGCAAAGGTGACACCAGAATAGACAGTTTCATAATTCTGTTTCACTGAAAATACAAAATGTTAGAGACATATGCTCTGTCACTGACATTCAAAAGTTTAAAATATTATACATTTAAAAAAGTATTTTCACTTATTTTATTACCTTGAATGACATAAATATAAATATATATGACAATAAATCTTTATTATAGGTTATCATGGTAGACATGGTTTTGAAGATATATTTTTATTGCATACATCAAAAATATGCACAAAGAAAAAAATGCTGCTGGGGTATACAGTCCATAAATCGGTTCTCTTTGGATGCGGGATTTCTAAATTCATCATAAAACTAATCACTCCAAGGCACTCGAAATGATAGTAAAAAATGTGTAAAGCCTTTATTCACATGGCTTTACATTAAATGCAACACCTTACATTTTTAATGTAAACCCATGTAGTTTTTTTCACTATAATTTCAAGTGCCTTGGAGTGATTCGGTTTTTTTGCATTTTTTATTCATCACATATGAAATCACATATGGAGGTAGTCAGAATTATGCCGAATTATGTTTTTCAAAAAGATGCTGCAGATAATGTAATCATATTATGACTGTTTTAGTGTCCATAGAAATTTATATAATTTTTTATATTATTTACAATATATGATTTATTATTATATCATATATTATATTATTTTTGTAAAGTATGATAAAAAATTATATAATAAATATATACATATTATAACAACAATTGTATTATTACATAATAACAACAATTGTAACAAACTACTATATATATTTATAGTATTTGTCTTTATATATACATAATAAATATACACAGTACACACACATATATTATGTAAACAAAAATGTTTATTTTGGATGTGATGTGTCCATGCGCGTGCATATAAAATAGTATATTTAAATGTAAAAAATATAAAATTCAGACAATAAAGACTTTGGAAACAAAACACTGACATTTGAAAGGTGGCATAATTCAAAATCCCTCCCAATATGACAAGCACAGTTTAAAACCGGTCAATCGTGTCAGCAGCGTCGCAACGCTACAAAGGTTTCTGCAGCTCTTCAGAGGCTGGTAAACCAAGCAAGCGGTACACTTTGCGCCCTGAAAAACAACATAATTTGATTTTTTTTCATGGTCAGTGCCAAAACAATTCTGCCAACTAGGACAGACAATGAGCTCGGTCCATGAAAGACAGGGCAGAAGGAGAACAATGACAATATTTATCACAGAAGACAGGAACCCCCTCCCCTCATCATATTCCACTCTCATTACTCCAGCAGTGTCATGAATGAAGCATTCTCTCTCCACTGGGGCTTCCTTCAATCTGTTACCACTAATTGACTGTGTGCTGCTGCATAGCGCTCAACTGGTATCTGTCCTACAGAAGTGATAGTCTATTGGCTTCAAGCATCATTTTCCTCCCAGTCTAGCACCGACAAGAGGATACTTCAGCTCTGATGTTTAGTAATACAGAGGTATAAACAGAAAACTAAGACAGGAGAGGTCTTCGTAGTGCTTCACATCAGCCCCTGTACTTGTGTGTTGACTCACTAGAGAGGCTTCTGTTGTGAAGTTACATAAGTGGATGAGCAATATGTAATAACCCCAATGGAGTCAACTAACAGATTGCGGACTTGTTCAAATATGGTCGGCCTATTTGCTGAAATACACAAACACAAAATGAAGCAGAATTGTTGAGCTTTCAAAATTATATAACTTTAAAGCCTGCTTTGAACTTCATCTTAAAAAGACTCCTTTGATGCGAGATGCGGTTATTCTGATTCAAGTTCCTTAATGACATTGCAAAAAAAAAACAGATTAAAAAAATCTCATAATTGTGCTGGGCAACATCATTTTCTCATGGCATATCATCATCATCTTCACTTCTATGCAAAGTTATCTCACATTTCCATCTCGGCAACTTTAGCATCTGGTAGGAGCATAATGTAGTGCTGTGCATTATTTAGCAATCAGCACAAGGCTTATTGAGCAGGGATAATGTAAATCTAATGAGCTATACATTTTTCGCTTTAAATAGAAAAGAAAATTATTCCAACAAACGATCTTAGAAAGATAATGCACCAAGGGTAAAACGTTTTAATTCACTGCCAATCAACAGTTTGCTGGTATTCAGGAGAAACAAATACATGATAATCTCAGCAGAAGAGTGCAGACATTTCCCAGCAAATGACTTTCAATGCAGCTCCTCTGTCATATATGAGCAAGTGTCATATATGAGCATTAGTCTTTTCTCTGCGGGTATGTTTTACAAGGTTTCTCGTTTGATTTTAGAGGGGTTTACATTAGTGCTGATTGTTGTGGGGAGTGTCAGACCATTCATCTTCCATAACATTCATCACGGGGCATCGTGAATTATGCAAAAGCTGCAGTGTGTTTCTAATATTTACTACTCGAGCTCCTCGCACTGATGGAAACTCTACCTGTGAGTCACGCAGACTGAAAATTACCCTTGGCATGAAGCAATTTACATGAATATCCCATCTCATTACAAAAGTATTGTTTGCCAGTGAGAATTGTCCCATATCAGAATTGTTATTATCTCTATTATTTTCTAAGAGAATATATATTCCCTCTCAAGTCAATGCAGTTCTCCTGTCAGCTTACGCTGTTAACTGCAGTCTGCCTGTTGAACAACGATTTGCTGCTTTCTAGAATTTATGTGTTGGGGAGATGATGCAGAGCAAGACCATGAGCTTTTTTCATCAGGATTAAAAGCTGTATATATATAAATATATATGAAAGTAAATAAATATATTATATATATATATATAAAATAGTTGACGCTCAATAAACATGCTCAAATAAGCTGCAAGTAGTCACAAAAACATGATGTTTAGATGGATTTTAACATGCTTCAACGCAGGACAAATCATCTTCCCCAAAGTATATAATCTTTCAACTACCTGTAAGTATATATAGAATGGATGGATGGATGAGAATAATCCAGTCAGAAAATAGCATGTCTTGCATTACACAATATTCTAGGTGGTTATATGAGGATTCAAGAGCACTTACAGGAAGACAAGTGGCTTTGAAGTCTCCTAAAGGAAAACCTATATATCCCTCTTGCCTCAGACAAAAGCATCATTCACACACAGAAAAGCCTCTGTTGTTAATACAGGCAGTGCCATCCACAAACGTCTATTACAAAGGTGGTTTTAGCAGTGAATAAATTTGGTAACACACAAAATAATCACTCAAAAAAATAATAATAACAAGACTATAAAAAATAACTAAATTCTAATAGAATACTGAAATCTCATTCCCAGAACACAGAATAAAAAGCCAATATATTGCGGAAAACCTGTTGATGGATGGGAGGCAGAAAGAGCTATTGCGGCAAGCCATTTGAACCTTTATTCCTTAAAGCTAACTAGTGTATATTTTTGTTACTAGTATAGTCTACTAGTGTAGAATAATATTTTATATTATTCCTAGCAAGTAATTCAACAGTGACAGTGTCTTTTTCAGTTTTTTGCATTTATACTTTTCCTGCTTCCTAATCTATTTAATAAACCTGGCATTGTGTATTATGAATATTATTGGCTCTTCGATGAATTGCTATGTTCCTTCTCCTCTGTATGTGACTAAGGATAAACGCATCTAATAAATGTAATGAAAATTTCACTAGTGCTTGTTCCTTTGCCACTAATCATTTTCTCGATAATGACTACTTGGGACTACCTCTGGTCAGATATAGCTAAACTTAATTTCCCACTACTATTTACTAGGGGTGGTACAATATATCGATATGGCGATATATCATTGTCCTTCTCCAAGCAATACGAAAATCGATATATGGCGTCAAATATTGATATTTTAATTATTACAATAAGAAGCTCTATATAGATTTCCCTGCTTCCAGCAACTAAAAATGCGTCAAAATCGCGGTCGCGCCATTTCCACCTTCTTTCCAAACTGCTCTGAGCAACCATGAACCGCGTTCTCTATGAAGATGGGGAAGCACGAGGAACCGAAGGATAAGCAGATTTCCAGTCACTGTATTAGCTCTACTGCTATATATACAGTGGGTACGGAAAGTATTCAGACCCCCTTAAATTTTTCACTCTTTGTTATATTGCAGTCATTTGCTAAAATCATTTAAGTTTTTTTTTTTCCTCATTACTGTACACACAGCACCCCATATTGACAGAAAAACACAGAATTGTTGACATTTTTGCAGATTTATTAAAAAAGAAAAACTGAAATATCACATGAAGAAGAGAAGCACAGCTCAGCCACAGTGATCTTTGGGTTCTTCTTTACCTCTCTCACCAAGGCTCTTCTCCCCCGATAGCTCAGTTTGGCCGGACGGCCAGCTCTAGGAAGGGTTCTGGTCGTCCCAAACGTCTTCCATTTAAGGATTATGGAGGCCACTTTGCTCTTAGGAACCTTAGGTGCAGCAGAATTTTTTTTGTAACCTTGGCCAGATCTGTGCCTTGCCACAATTCTGTCTCTGAGCTCTTCAGGCAGTTCCTTTTACCTCATGATTCTCATTTGCTCTGACATGCACTGTGAGCTGTAAGGTCTTATATAGACAGGTGTGTGGCTTTCCTAATCAAGTTCAATCAGTATAATCAAACACAGCTGGACTCAAATGAAGGTGTAGAACCATCTCAAGGATGATCAGAAGAAATGGACAGCACCTGAGTTAAATATATAAGTGTCACAGCAAAGGGTCTGAATACTTAGGACCATGTGATATTTCAGTTTTTCTTTTTTTAAAAATCTGCAAAAATGTCAACAATTCTGTGTTTTTCTGTCAATATGGGGTGCTGTGTGTACATTAATGAGGAAAAAAAATTAACTTAAATGATTTTAGCAAATGGCTGCAATATAACAAAGAGTGAAAAATTTAAGGGGGTCTGAATACTTTCCATACCCACTGTATGTTTATGGAAATGAGAACTAATCACTATCAGCGTGGCCCATAGGCATCGATCACGTTATTACTGCAGAGCACATAATCAGTCCATGAGTAGCCTAACCTCTCCGCTCGGATCGCAGGTGGATTTCCCTCACTAACTATATGAGTGAGAGAGTGCCGCCGGCGCGTCCAGTTTTATGTCAACAAAACTGGATGCTCTCCCTCTCTCTCAGATATTGCAAGTGTGCGTTATGCAGTGGGCACCAACTGGCAGAAACATAAATCTGCACCTATGGCATGGGCGACGAACAAAAACCTCGTCAGTGCCGTAATGCAGAGCAGAATTGTGCAGTGTGTGTGCTTGCAGCACGTCTTCATTTGAAATAACGAACCTGAGCGCGCAAACGAGGCGATGTGAATGGCTATTTTTTCCTTGCATGTCATGTGTGTGGGGCTCCGTTTTTATGATGAGAGGAGAGGAAAGTTTGAGAAAACATTTTATCAAAATTTAGGTACATTTTTAAATGTACCAGGTTTATATATATAGGCCCTATATATATAAACCTGGTACATTTCAAAATTTACCTACATTTATCAGGCTATATATAAAGTTGATAAGCAGTTAAATGTGTTGGTTTACACACAAAGAAAAGTGTAAGCTTTTAATAAGTCCAAGAATAAAATGATTAGTTTACTTAGCATGTTAAATTTGTTTTACAGAACTTTTGTGCTGTTTTCTAACAGTTTGGACTTGAATAAAGAGAGAAAACTTGCACTTAACCTTTTCACAGGCATTTTGTTTTCATAGTTAGACAGATATCGTGATGTATCGTTATAGGATTGTCTAGCAATATATCGATTATCGCAGAATCGCTGTATTGTGATATTATCGTATCGTGAGTCATGTATCGTGATTCGTATCGTATCGTGAGGTACCCTGCGATTCCCACCCCTACTATTTACACTTTCAACCAACTTTACAACTAACTATTCATTAGGCACTAATATTTCTTTATGTTACCTTCAGCTATTCAAACAGTAGCTATATGAATACTTTAGCTAGTATCTATTCTAGTTTTCCTAAAGTGTGTGTTTCAGTAGTTAACTAATTGGACTATACTATACCTTGACAAGTAGGCAAATTTAACTTGGTAAGAAATTTTACAAGTAACAGTTGGGATATAGTATTGTTTTGTGAATAGATACTAGTATCTAATAATGCTAATAGTTACTAATAATGCTAGTCAAACTGGAATAGATGATAGTAGCTTTTGGATAACTACTGCTAACTTTTGGGTAACTACTTTTTGGATGTACCAGAACTTTTGGATATACCAGTTTTCTAAATAAGAAATAAGCACTAGTAAAACCCGGAACAAGCACTTGTACCAACTAATCCTACTAACCAGAAGTACTGTAAATAGTTGATATCTGAACCACTCTAGTGAAAATTAACCTAAGGTTTTATTATAGTAAAGGTTTAGTAACTATGGATTTTTGGAGTATTGATTATCATTTGTATAACCACAGTTTTACTACAAATACCATGGTTAAACTATGGTTAGTGTAGCAAAACCATGGTTAATTTGTGGTCACCATAGTTTAACTAACAAATTAACCATGGCTTTGGTTCTGTTTTTTTTTAGCTTGTTTGTTTTATTTGTAGTAAAACCATTGTTAATTTTTGTAAGGGCACTTAGGGCACAGATCCCGATAGAACTCAATAATGATTAAATCTATACTTGTCAGAACTGGGATGTCTAGAATCCAATGAATAGTTGTGCCACTAAAACATAGCAGTTGCAATTGTATTAGTATTAACTGAAATAAGTACTAATAACATAACAGTAGATTTTAACTAGCAAAAAGCTACAAATGTTAAAACAGCTTGCCATAAGCGACTCTCACACCATGCTCCAACACAGGAGCGTTTCCCATGTAAGCCAGGAAAACTACTAAATGAAGCTGAAAACAGTCTTTTTAAGAACACCAACACCAGCTAGCAAAAAGCTACAAATGTTAAAACAGCTTGCCATAAGCGACTCTCACACCATGCTCCAACACAGGAGCGTTTCCCCATGTAAGCCAGGAAAACTACTAAATGAAGCTGAAAACAGTCTTTTTAAGAACACCAACACCACATTAAACCACTCGACAAAATGGCAATGCCAGTATAAGATTTCAGAGAGAACTAAAGATGACCTGTTTAGAGACGAATTAGACAGTGCGTGCTAATGTCATTCCATAAAGTCAATGCAATTGTGCTGTTATTCTGCAATGCGTGCGTTCTTTGTTTTAAGTCTACGTTAAACATGTGCATTAAATATACATAAGGACTATTTTATATTCATTTAACCGCTTTCAGATCACCAGCATGTAATACTGACTTCTGGTTGTGAGATACGGACTTGCGTCCCTCTCATCAGCAGCACTAGGGTACTGTACTTTTCTCCAGCTAAACAACCAAAAACACCATCCAGAACAGTCAAACGTGCCGAAGTACTCCTCACATGATAGCTTTTACCATGTAGACAATTGCAGATCAACTATGAGAGCTTTGAGAGTAGTGCATCACTGTCGTGCGCAAGTGTTACATATGTTGTTTACACACTGCTCTCGCTTCGATACTAAACATAAGCTTTCATACATACTCCGCTTGTCTTACCTTTATGCAGAAACGTTGCGAAAATCACGTAGAAAAAGAGTGAAATAGAGTGAGATCCGAGTCCCGAGATCGCCATGTTGAACACCTGCTTCAGACTGGCGGCGCTAAATCACCTAGAGACGCTCGCAGGATCATGAGATGCGGAGAATCGGGAGGGAGTAAACACTCGCACGCACGCACGCACGCACGCACGCAAGCAGACACAAACGAGCGCGAGCGCACAAAGTAGGCTATGCAATTCTACTGCTAACATGTCGCCTGTCAATTAATTACAGAAAGTGTCTGTTTCGTTCAAACTGCGCGAAATATTACTTTTGTTGAATTATCCCTTCATATTATTTTGATTTACGTGAAGGTGTACAGTACAAACAAACCCTGACAGGATTATCAGAACGCTAACATAAAGTTCTTAATCAGCTTTTAATATATTTTTAAACTATCTATCTGTCTACCTTGCTCATAACGCCAAGGTGAGTAAAACATTAATAAAAAACTAATACCAATGAACAAATTTGCTTAGAATGGATTTACAATATTTAAATTTTTGTGCTTTCATTTGAACAAAATGAATCATTTGGGCGGTGTGTGTGTGTGTGTGCGTGCGTGCGTGTGTGCATTAAGCCTTTCTCTATCGCATCACAGTGTTTCACACACAAACAGCGTCCCCTATGTTCATGAGCGAGGCAGAGCAGCCTCAACACAACCCGATATCAGAGGTGATATTTAAACTGTTGTTTTATTAGCTCCTCACCATTATGGCATATTAAGACAAAACATATTTGAAATATAGATCCAGACACAATAAACATCGAAAGCTTTTAAAAGAAGCACATAAGTGACCGCAAAATACAGCGATGTCATTGCAGTTGTCCAGCTGCCCACCCATAAATCACACAGAATACTCATCCATCTGTGTATGAGTATTTGTAGTGATTTATGAGTGCAATCATTTTGTTGCATTCCATTGCATTAACCCGTCAGTCATCTTCAGTTAGCAAAATGCAAATGAACTCCTGAGTATCCTGCATTTCACTTTCTTTGGTGGAGCTGACCGTTAGTCTAAATTTATTTGAAATGTCTTCTCTACAATTTGGTGACAGTTTACATTACATTTTGCATATATATTACTACAGTTAACTGTAATAGCAAAATGAACAGTTGATTTTCACAGGTGATTCCATAAAATAATTACACATTAAGCACACGTTGTTCGTTTATTTAGTAGGGCTACTTGCTAATTTATTACACTCTAACATAATCAATTTTACCTTCATCCTACAAAGCTCAAAGAAAATTGAAATAATTAAATGAATAGTTCACCTAAAAATGAAAATTTGAAATGGTTTAAAGTTTAAAATGTCTTAATGGTGTATTTGTTTATTACAAACATGCATATTTTTGCTTCAAGTCAAGTCAAGTCACCTTTATTTATAATAGCGCTTTTAACGATACAGATTGTGTCAAAGCAACTTTACAGTATTAAATAGGAAAATAGTGTGTCAATAATGCAAAATTACCATTGTAAACACTCAATTTTCACAGGATGTTAATTGATGGACTGGAGTCGTGTGGTTGTGGATTATTGTGATGTTTTTATCAGCTGTTTGGACTCCCATTATGACGGCACCCATTTAATTCCATTGGTGAACAAGTGATGCAATGCTACATTTCTACAACTTTGTTCGGATGAATGAACAAACTGGTCTACATCTTGGATGACCTGAGGGTGTTTTTAATTTATGGCTGAACTATTCCTTATCATTTATTCCCTAATATTAAAATAATATTGTTAAAACCTGTACTGTTCCACAGGCTTTCAGTATTTATAATTAGAAGTAAGCTGTAAACAAAAAACAAACCAACTTTCTTTGGCCACTAATTTGTTTTCTGGACATGGTAGTGTCACGTTTATTTTTCTGTTCTACCTGCCTTGACCTAGTTTTCCTGTGTTCCTTGATTAGTTCATTTGGTTCCACCTGTGTTTATTCATTATCTTGTTTGTCTTTGCTCATTTAAGCCCTGTGTTCTCCCAAGTTCCTTTGTCCTTTATTAGTTTGCGTTTAGGTGATTGTGGTTGTCCTTTCTCTTGAGCGGCTGTTTGAATTAAAGACTGTTTGGTGGATTACTCCTGTGTCGTGCGCTTGTCTACAGCCACAATCCGTGACAGAATACAGTACCATAAACAAGATGGGCTGAGGACCAGCTGTGGTGCCTGTGGCAAGGTGGTCGGCCTTTGGAGAGGTATGTCGAGGAATTTATCGAGTTTTCCTATCCGTTGAACTGACCTGATGCTTTACTATGCGCCTGTTTTCAGTTGGGACTGGACGAGAATAACATTCGCTGTAGTTCTCCCATGTGTGATTTCTCTTTGGTCGAGTTAATCAGTCTCATCCTGTATTTAAATGGCTCTAACTTTGAGGTAGAGGAAGTTAGAAAAGATAAGAACCGTTCTCGTCCAGCCCCTACTGAGAACCAGTACTGAGCTCACTCCTGGCCAATGGCTCCGGCCACCCCTATCCTTCTGTTTCTCCCCGAGCCCGTAGGTGGCCATTCAACAGCACTGGGATGCACCTGAGACCCAAAGTGGCAGATCCTGCATATATATCTTCTGCGATACAGTCACGGCGATCATACCAGAGCCTCCGGATCTTCCAGACACCGCCAAAGAGGCCATCTCCAAGCAGGGGCGCCGCTAGCAATTTTGGGCCCTATGAAAGAATATGAAGTTGGGCCCCCTACCACGCCAAACATACACTGTATTGGGACACCCCCTTCTAAGGAACAGGTTTGACTACTTTAGTAGTTTCTATGAGTACAAATCTTCAAAAAGTTTAAGCATAATGATATTCTAGCGAATTGTGTGCTTCTTATTTTATGCCAATAGTTTGAACGGGACCCTTTTCTATTCTAAAACAACAATGCCTCTATGTATAAGGCAAGGTTAAGAAAAGAAAAGAAAAAGATTGATTCAGTCAGTGTGGAAGAACTTGACTGGTCTGCATAAAGCCAAGTCCTAATCCCAGCTGAACATCTCTGGTGTGACTTTAAATGAAGACCTTGAGCCAAAAACTCATCACCAAACACCAATGACTTGTACATATACTATTTGGACAAATGTATTGGGACACCACCTTCTTTAGAACAGAAAAAGGCACTTCCAGAACTGTGGCATCAAAGGGAACATGGAAACCTAATTAATGTATTTAAAAATTGTATTTCTATCATTGTTGCCACAGTTTTGGAAGTCTAAAAGGATTGTACGCATATGTACAAGTCATTGGTGTTTGGTGATGAGTTTTTGGCTCAAGGTCTTCATTTAAAGTCACACCAGAGGTGTTCAGCTGGGATTAGGACTTGGCTTTCTGCAGACCAGTCAAGTTCTTCCACTGACTGAATCAAGGTTTTTTTTTTTTTTTTTAAACCTTGCCTTATACACGGGCATTGTTTTAGAATAGAAAAGGGTCCTGTTCAAACTATTGGTATAAAATTTAAAAGCGCACAATTCCCTAGAATATCATTATATGCTTAAACTTTAAGATTTGTACTCCTGGAAATTACTAAAGTAGTCAAACCTGTTCATTAGAAGGGGGGAGGGGGTCCCAATACTTTTGGCAATTACAGTGTACAAGCCAACCTTGCAATTCAGAATCTTTGTCTGCAATTTAATATTGACCTATTACTTTTGCTATTGCTTTTGACCATTAGGTATCAGTAACATAATTCATTCAGAACCTGTTCTATGGACAGACTTTCTGTACCACACAATTCTGCTGACATGGAATGAGTTTGACTGCTTAATCCGTTATATTAATAGAAATGCTTCACTGGGGCAAACAAAAAAATCCTAAACTAATAAATGGGATACCCCATAGCAGCATTTCCAGCAGTATCCAACATTTCTTACTCAGCTAAATGTGACCTATTAGCTTAACCGCTGTATTCTTTATTTGCTAGCTATTTATGCGCACACAGCATACAATGTTAAAAATGTTCTACGTTATGAACCTTAACCCAAAAACCTTTAGCTTCATACACTGTAGATAATTGTGACCCTGCCTGTGGAAACCCAGCTAAAGCTTTTTTTTTTTAAATTTTAAACAGTGGATGAGTAATTCACTCCTTGATTTGCTTAAAGGTCTCCTTTGAGATCTTTTTGACAGACATGTTTATTGTGTATTATTTTCAATGTGTTTTTCTAAATTTAGTGTGGCAAAATAGACGCACAGCCGTAATTCGCGTGCGGGGTATGTGGTTGCCATGACAACCTCACGTGCTTCCTGCTGCTGCTCTATGTAATCAGTGTGAATTTGTAGATTTTTCTATAGCAAAACTAAAATTCTACTGACCAAATCGTCCGGCTCTGTTTGCCACCCCTCGAACTCGAAGACATCTCTAATTTGACAGTTTACCATCTGATCTCACTCAGTGACTCAGGACTCTTTTGTCCCGTCCTCTACGTAGGACGGGACAAAACCATGCACTGAATGGGGGGAGATCATTTTGCTGAAAATGCAGAAATAAGCTGTAATTTTGTTTTATTTGTAACTCTTTGGTAGATGCATTTATCATTTCTATTACACTACTACTACTACTACTACTGTTACTACTTATAGTACAGATCTCTGGGGGCCCCAAAAGTGCGTGGTCCTTTAGAATCGTCCTAACTTTCGCCCCCTTAGCGGCGCCCCTGTCTCCGAGACACCTATTCCTGCACCTCGCTGATCCGCCCTGGAGGCCTTCCTTGTCTCCGCCCTGTTCCTGCCCTGCACCAGCCTTCAGGGCGCCTGCTCCCCATCCCTGGTGGAACGGTTACGATGGGGCGATATGTCACGTTTATGTTTCTGTTCTACCTGCCTTGACCTAGTTTTTCTGTGTTCCTTGATTTAGTTCATTTGGTTCCACCTGTGTCTATTCATTATCTCATTTGTCTTTGCTCATTTAAGCCCTGTGTTCTCCTGAGTTCCTTTGTCCTGTATTAGTTTGCGCTTAGGTGTTTGGTTGTCCTTTTTTCTCCTGGTTATTCTTCTGAGTTTCTGTTTGAATTAAAGACTGTTTGGTGGATTACTCCTGCGTCGTGCGCTTGCCTACAGCCACAATCCGTGATGGTAGATTGGTAATACCATGGTATACTTTGAAGTAATATGCAAATAGCATTATTATAATTGTTATAATCATTCAGAATAATATGTGAAGTATTTCCATCTGATATATAACATTTTGTTGAATACTCAAACTTTACAAGTTGTTTAAGTGACTTGTAGCTCTTCCCAGAGGATGTCAAAATGTTTCTGCTCCGCACCTCTAAATAAACACTAATTTAATGAAGTGTATCCCAAGGTTGCAACCAAAGTTTTTTTTTTTTTACCCAACAGTTGCTCTCAAGAATTATGAATGGGCTGAATCATTAATTACATTGACAAATACTTATTCAACAATACTTCTCTGGAACCAAGTGAGGCAAACCTATCCATATAAATAGCCTTATTCACAGTGGACCTGAGAGACCAAAGCCTAGAAGACTTAGCGGTTTAAATCTTGAATGTAATCGAATTCTTAACTAAAGAATTGCAGCATATAGCTGTGTGCTAGGAGCGGCCTAAAAAAGGAAACTAGGGAAAAATAAACTGAAAATTACCGCAGAGAAGTGCAGGGATTGGAACAGTGTAGTGTATTATCTGCCCTGTCTGTATTGCCATGGCATTCTGTCTGCTCGGTTACTGGTACTGCCATCTAATTGCTCAATCTATTTGCATCTTTTTTCCAAGTGTTTCATGTCAATCCTCATTCTACGGCAGACACAGATAGCATTTAGAACCAAATTTTAATCTCCCAGCCCGTTTTCTTTGCAATGATTGAATTCCACGCATCAAATTCACTTTTGATATCATTATCCGTGGCAGGCTGCCAGCTCTAACGTTCTTAAAGGTAGCAAATGCTACAGCGAGATATTGTATAACAGCATGATAACAAGCTTTGGGTAATGCCTGTCCGAGCTGTTGTATGTGACACGGTAGTAGAACTGTTTTTTGCATCCCTGGCTTCATTTTTAATCAATACAATTCAGTTTCCAACCACAGTAAAAGGCTTGCTGAGGATTCGACTGTCTAGTTTATAAAGCGGATAGTTCAGACTCAGAATTCTGATTTACAGTCTTTATTAATGAACAGAGCTGCGACGTTGTTTGGCAACCGTAAACCGCATACAGTAACACTAATGATCCATTTGAATCAGGATAATAATTTATTCCCCCCAATAAATAATACATTTAGCCTAATAGTTTATTGAATGTTGGCGTCACATACTTAGCATTATTCTCATTATGATAACCTCTGATAACATTAAATATGTATCACAAATATTAAAATTAAATTGTGTAAATAAAAAAAAAACAATCATTTAAGTGCTTAATTGGATTTGAATTTAGGCATCACAACATTGTAATGTACCGTTTAAAAAAAAATTTAAGATTTACTAAAGACAATTCTAATAAATAATTATTTGCTAAAGGTAATAATTGTATTTAATAATTACACATTAAGGTTAACTTAATGTGAGCTTTAGATTATGGCAACGGTGCATAGTAAAAAAAAAAATAGACTAAAAATGCTACAAAAATGTCAGAACCTTTTTCAGTGCACCTTTGCCATCATCCAAAAGTCACATTAAGTTAAAAAAAAGAAAAGAAAATTATTAATTACAACGAGTAGCTTTAGAAAACTATTATTATAATTATCTTTAGCAAATCTTAAAATTATTAATGAGTTAGCTGCAAGTTACCATACCATATATGGTGAAAAACTGTAAATGGTTGGACATGGTATATGTAATTTTACTGTAAAATACTTTCAAAGTTATTCATTAAAACTAAAAATTATATAATTTATGGTAATAAAAACAATGAAAGAACATTCCAGAACTCCTTGTGTGACACAGCACAACTGATTATATATTATATAAAAAGTTTTGTTTCTTATTTTTGTTGTCAATAATGTATATTTGGGTGTTTTGTGTTACATTTTCTATAATATATATAATGTTTTTGCATTGTTTGTGTCATGTGTTACCTTGATAGTGTTTTCTTGTCTGCATAACCCTATGCACCATCTATAATAAAACAATATTAATTAAACGATCAATAGTCATATATAGTTTGTATATATGAATCTTTGCGATGTTTTATTAGGGCTGGACAATAATTCAATATCAATATGTATCGGGATATAATTATTTTCAATAACGGTGATATGATTTTTAAACATTTCCGATATTTCGATATACATTACCAGTGTTTCCCATACATTGATTTCTTTGTGGCGTTTGACTTCGTTGAATAAAAATGAGCACAGCATGTTTCAAAATCAAAACACGTCGCGGGTGTTTTATATGAATGTATCTCTGAAGGGAACCGACTGTCTTCAGAGCCTATAGTTGGAAGTAAAAAATATTAATATTAATAAGGAGAGTCTGAGATTTATTTGACAGTGATTTCACATTTCTTGTTTGTATGAAGGTTAAATACCAATAAAAGATGAACATGTATTTATTTGCGCCATTTTTTTTCCTAAAATATTATATTTTACATTAATAATTATATAAATATTATACAAATGAATTTTTCATAAGTTTGTAGGTACAGACATCTGTTGTGGCCGTTCTTGGCCGTTTTTATGAGGCTTTTTAATAGTGTTCATATCGATATCGGAATTATATCGTATCGACCGAAATTAAGAAATATATCGTGATATAAATTTTGCCCATATCGTCCAGCCCTATGTTTTATGAACCGGCCACTTACGATTCATCATGTGGTTTCTATTAAACCTCCTGTGTTATCATGGTGGTCATCTGTACATTTGAAAGTAAACATTTTGGTATATTAACATTACATCACTTTATTATATACTGCAAAACATACTGGCACCATTATGCCATAATACCGAAAACACTGTCACAGTACTTTTAATGGTGAATTTCTAAGGCATTTTTAGTGTAATCTGAAATGCGTAGGTAAATGAGCATGAACAATTAAATATCAATGATACTGACTTAAAAAAAAAATTATAATAGTGATTGATAATGGTGCCACTATATCAGGCTACTTTGGAAATGTAATAGGTTATAGATTACAAGTTACCCTATTTAAAATTTAATAAGTAGTGTAACTATTTCCATTACTTTATTAAAGTAATGTAACCGATTATATTTGATTACTTTTCAAAATTTCTAACAAATGTTTTTAACTGTTACTCATTTTGAAACATTTAAAGCAGACAGGGTTAACTTTACAGTAGTACTTAACACTGATTACTGTCAGACTTTCAAATTCCTTCATCGAATTAAGATTATAATAATTTAATTTGAAAGCACAGCCACCACAAAATCAGACTTTAGCACTTCTTTTAACATTGAGATCATTCTGAGGAAAGGAAAACACTGGCATCTAACAATGCCTTGGGGTGGGGGGACAAAAAACAATGAATCTAAAAAAAATAAAGCATACAGTATGCATAAACCCAAATAGGAAATAAAACAGTTATTGAATAAACGTGTCCTTTTCTGGGTCCTAAACTCCTGAAACATTGGTGTCTCATGGGAAAAGAAATCAATCATATCTGTATGTGTGTGGAAAATATTCAGATGTAACCCCCTTTGTAATTGTTAACTTTTTCATAAGTAACTGTAATTTACACGTTTTATTTCTCAGTAACTATAACAGATTACAGTTACATTTATTTTGTAATTAATTTATGTAATTCCGTTACATCTAACTAGTTACTCCCCAACACTGACTATATCGCACATGCCTAACTCTGACACGTTCAGAGCTCTCTTCAAGAAAACAGTCCATTCAGACAGTTGGTTTTCTACGAATTTTTCCATCTTTCTAGGTCCAACATAAATCATACAAAACAAGGAAATGTGGGAGATGGTATATTGGATGATTGTAGCTTCCCTGTAGTGCAGGCTGGTCACAGCTCAGCCTGATCCCTGTAGCACATAAGAGCACTGAACCGCAAATCCTATCCACTGGTGAGCCCGTGTATGTGTGTGTATTTGTGTGTGCAGGTTGACCGCTGTGTGCCATTGAACTCTCCGGGGAACCACAGGAGGAACAGAGAGCCAAGACAGTTGAATTCCCTTTGTTTTGCCTTGAGGCTACGGCCGTAATGAATGCTGACAAAACTCATAAATTCCTCATACTGGGGTGCCACATATTTCCTCTAGCCCAATGGTATCAGCGCAATGGCAGCGGCAGATTTAAAAGGCATTAAGCAATTTATCAGACCTCCACGATAGATGTGGAAGCATGCATCAAAAGAACACAAAGCATTCTGGGCTGTTTCAAATCACCGCTTCAGATCATCCTTGCTTACAGAGTTCTCTATCAAAAATATTACTACGTAGAAAGAACAGTTCACAGTGTCTGGGGACCTCTCTGTTGAGATACTCTGTCGAAAAGACTGATTAAATGTGATTCTGCGGTGCATATAAACAGGTTTTTCAGAAAAACTAGGAGTTGCATCACCAAGGTCATGGGTTCGATTCCCAGGGAATATGAAACTGAAAAAAATGTAAGCTTTGAATACACTTACAAGATCCTTTGGATAAAAGCGTCAGCTGAATGCATAACTGCATAAATGTAAAACACAAATAAGATCACTTGTAGATTGCTTAAAGGGATAGTTCACCCAAAAATGAAAATGTTGTCATTAATTACTCACCCTCATGTCGTTCCAAACCCGTAAGACTTCCGTTCATCTTCGGAACACAAATTAAGATATTTTTGATGGAATCTGAGAGCTCTCTGACCCTCCCATAGACAGTAAGGGTCCTTACACGATCAAGGCCCAGAAACGTAGTAAGGACATCGGTAAAATAATCCATGTGACATCAGGGGTTCAACCGTCATTTTACAAAGTTACGAGAATACTTTTTTGCATGCAAAAGAAAAAAAAACTTTTTCAACAATTCGTCTCCTCTGCATCACCCTAGCGTCATTTTGGAGAGTATCCACTGAACGTAAATAGCGTAAGCTGTTTTGTGTCAGCTGTGCCACGCGGATACGTTGTTTTCGTTCAAATCAAAGCGTAAACAAAGTAAACAGCGTATCTGCGTGGCATATATAATATACTGTATATATATATATATATATATATATACATATATAAAGCTGGTAGACAGCACTTGACTTTCATATTTTGCTATATGTAACAAACATTTTGTTTTGATACAATATAAATATAAGTAATAGAAATGAATAAGTTTCATCATTTTGAATTAAGATGTATGGTTGGGTTTACTGTTCACAATATAATTCTTTTGTTTTATTTAGGCTATAACTTCTGTTTTGTTTTTCTGACTTGAATGTATGCCATGTTGTAATAATGATCTGACGTTCCAATATGCACTTGAAAGCAGCATAAGCACCACTAAATTTAACTAACTCAAACAAATCTCTTTCAGTACAAGCTCCAAATAGAACATAAGCATGCTCAATGCTAATGCATCAACATTTACTAATTCCTAGGAACTAGAAACCCACTGCCCAGTTTTAATGGAACAAAAGAGATAGATAATAGTCCCAGTATAGGCTCTCATTTTACAAAATAAATGGATTTAATACAATTAAATTATGGTCACAAAAGAAATTACGAATTGTTGCATTAGCTCATTTTAATCAAGTAAATTGAATGAGCAGGGGGGAAAAAACATGTCTTAAGTGTAATGTAATTAAGATGTCTTATAATACCTTGTTTTTGTCAAATTTGAAAGCAGCATCACATCATTTGCATCATTTGCAGAGAAGCCAATTCCAAAATGCACTGCCACTAGCTCTGTATAAAAAAAAAATCCACCTAAAATGGTAAAATAGAGAAACTGCTAAGTGATAAACTAACATTTTATAAGAAAAAAGTAGCTGTATTGCACACTGCAAAATTATTACTTCCCGACATACGTATATTCTGTTCTATTTTCTAGAATAATTAATATCAAACACAATGCATGTCATTTCCTGTAAGTCACATTGATGAAAAAGCATCTTCTTTTTTTGTACACAACATGCAGAACATATGTGTGTGTGTGTGTTCTAAAAAGGCGTTTACTTCAATCATGATGACCGTCTCAATGATAAACTACACCACATATTCATTGCCTGAGTGAAACGCAACCATTTCACTAGTTTTTTTTTTCTTTCCCCTGCTAACTGCAGTGTTGTATTAAAGTGCAGCACTCTGGCAGATACAGCGAGTAGTCATTCTCTGATGGAATAAAATAAACCACCGTGGCTGATCGTGATGCGTGCCCTCACGTCTTTATGATCCTGTCAGCTTCTCTTTCAAGATTGACTGAATGTAATATCTGTTATATATTTTCAGAAATCTGTCAACATCAAAGGCATCATGGTATTTATTGCCTTTATTTGTGTTTTCTTGCTATTCAGGGCTGTTATATTTTAGCATAGCTCAAGCAGTTATACTTGTCGAAATAGAAATAGGTTGTCCAATGCGTGTAGATATAAAACAGCACTGTTTTATAACAAAATACATAATACATTTTATTTACCGCTTGGCTAATTAGCTTTTGTTTAATTTATACGATGCCTCTAAATGGGTTTTGCCTGTAGGGGTATTTTTATGGATGTGCAAAGAATGATCTATTCAATGCTGGTGCTGCAGTCTTCTCTCTGCTGAAGAGGCAAGTGCAAGAAATACGCAAATGTTCTTGCTGTGAGTATTGATTTAACTGCGTTTTGTTAATATAAAAAAATTATCAAAAGTACACACTGAAGGATGACCCTGCCCTGTCAACTGAACAGCTTCAAAAAATACTTTTAGGTTTTAAGAATATAACCTAGATCACTGCTTCTTAGTTGGGTTCCAGTCTGTTCTGATAGGGCTGCAGACGGCAGTAGCAAAACAATTCTAAACTCAAGTAGTTAAATAAACGGGTTTATTAACTTTGAAAAAGGGACAATGCTTCCTATGTCTGTTGTTGTTGACATCAAAGGCTGCACGCAAAATGCTCATCCTCAAAAACCATAAGCAAAACTATAATGCAAAAGAAATAATGATCCAGTGACATTGAGAAATGAAGTCACATTATGATATATGAAGGGAAAATCTTTCCAATATATTTTGTTGGTGACATCAACAGCTGAGCGGCCAATGAACTCCAAGCTAAATCCCCATCCTCAAAAGCTATGAGCGAAACTACAAAAAGTCAAAGGAATAATGAACCAGTGACATGTGAAGTCACAATTATTTGCAATTGTGAAAAAGTTACAATTGCGATTATGACACCAGGTGCCACTTCTGTCTGCTAAGAACAGGAAACCGAAGGGCCTGTCCAAATACACACACTTGCGGTCTTGGTCACTTGAGAGTGCATGCATGCAACAGCAAGTAAGCAAGACTGTCCCAGGTCGTAATAATGTCAAAGCATAGCGCCTTTAATGCACACTAAATGCATAGCGGTATTCGAGACTATTTGTATCCCATCATGCATATGTCTCAGCTCGACTACTGTGGCGGAGACGAAGTAGCGCGGAAACCAAGGGGATTAATGTCAAAGGTCTTTATTCTTTCAAACAACAAGGAACACAGGCAGGATCACACACGCAGACTGAGGGGTTGACGAACAATTCCGGACAAGGGAGAATCGAACAGGCTGGAACACAAATTGTGCAGGTAAAGAGGGGCAGACAGGTGAGGAGGATAACTAATAATAAGACACACCTGGAAACCATGAACAGACAATGAAGACAGGAACAGGAAGGGAACCAAACATGGGCATAATGACACATGGAGCACGTGGGGGAAGAAAACACACACAGACACAAACAGAGTCTGACAGCATCATGTTCTGGAAATAAATTGTGAGATTTTTGCCGAGATCTTGCAAGATGTTGAGGAAACATTCCCAGTGTTAAAGTTAAATATTAATAACAATTCGATATTAAATATAATTTTGTAGTAAAAGGTAAGGTGTTGCACATTTTATTGGCGCAAAAATGAGTTAGTGTATTAGTACAATATTTGCAACTGCTTTTTATCACTTAATTAGAAGCACCTAAATTGTGTCATCCATTATAGGGACTTCTAAACAGACATTTAGACATTTATTTTAAAATGCAAAGTGTTGAAAATCAAAAAATATAGCTCTATAAACAGCATTTTACAACACTACGGCTGGAATGCACTACTTTCAATTCTATTCAATTGAAGTTTATTTGTATAGTGAGATTTGTATCAGCCTTACAGAACATTTTAAGTTTCTACATTATATTTAGGAGTAGGTTAATAGTGGTGACTATGGCAGAAATGTACAGTAAAAATCATGCAGTTAGTTACAAATTGCATGTAATTAAACAGACGGTGAATCCTATTAACTGCCATGCTTATGTGTTGCGATTAAACTTATAGCAAAATTGACTACTTGACTTTTAAAATATAAGCATCTAGACATCATACACTTATTGACTTTGTAAATCGTCACAGAGGAAAAACTGGCCATCATACACTAAATGACTGAGGATCACACTACCAGACATTCAAAACATGATGCAAGAACCCATCCTGCCTGGTATCAACAGTTCAGGCTGGTGGTGCTTGTAGAGTGGTGTGAGGCATATTTTCTTGGCACACTTCGGGCCCCTTAGTACCAGCTGAGCATTGTTTAAACCCCACAGCCTATGTATTATTGTTGACCATGTCCATCCCTTTATGGCCACAGTGTATCCATCTTGAGAAGGCTACTTCCAGCAGGATAACACACGTCACAAAGCTCAAATCATCTCAAACTGGGTTCTCAAACATGACAATGAGTTGACTATACTCAAATGGCTTTCAAAGTCACCAGATCTTTATGATGTTGTGGAATGAGAGATTTGCATCATGGATCCAATCCAGCAACCAGAATCTCTGAGGAATATTTCCAGCACCTTGTTGAATCCATGCAGTTCTGAACGCAAAAGGGGGCCCAACATGGTACTAGCAAGGTGTACCTACTAAAGTGGTAGGGAAGTGCATATAGTTTGTTTACTTTTGTATGATGAACAATTTTGGTCCTGTGTTGGGTTGCCACTTGGTGTCCACATGTCTAAAACAAATCCAGTTATACATGTCAAAATTAGATGACCTGAACAACCTTCTTGATTGAAATCAATGTCCATAAGTGACATCTGCAATCAGTGTAAGGGTCGGTCGGTGATTACAAACAAACATTTTTGGCTTGTGGTTTTGGTCCTTCTTTTATGCTGGACTGGTGTGTATTAATTATTCAGTTGTTATTTTGAACTGTGATATATACTGGGTGGACCAAAGTGTTTGTTTTTTATTTGAGAGGATTTTTTAAAACTGATGACCAAGTAACAATGCACACTGATTGGAGGGCTTTCGAGGTAATCATAAACAGGGCATTTCAGAGTCAGGCAGAGGAAGAAGAGGGTTCACCTAGCACACTTAGTGTGTCCCTTGATGATCATATAACCATAGATGCATTTTCAGTATGTGTAAGTTTCATAAAATGACATACACGAGAGAGTGCCATGGCAATATTGCAATAAAATCTTTCAAGCTAAATTTTTTCCCCAGTGCATTGCCAACTCCAAACTCTAAGTTTCTGTTTCAGAGTTCATTAACTAATTTTAGAAGTGAAGTATAGAGTATTCAAATTCAAATTAAAGAGTGAGATTGTAAGGAATGTTAGGTATTTTTAATTGGATTAATTTGCATAAGAAAATTAGTTTTATGTATCATCAAACATCATAATTCATAATTACTTTACCATTCTTTCCTATGCCATATGTACCCTTGTATTTGCATAATATTAATTAGAGAAATGTTCTGTCACAAAGGGTCAGTTTAAATGAACATTGTTGAGCTTCTTGTCATTTAAATAGCAGGATAATTACCTATTGCTTGCTGGTCAATGACTATTTTAAGAAAGAAAGAAAAATCAATATTAGGCCTACAATACGACCTGAAGATTACACCAGCAGAAAAAGGTTCTGGCATTATGACGCTCTGCACTGTTTGTAGGCCAGTAGTTAGCAGTGACAGTGATGCGTAAATAAAGTTTAGAGCAACGATACTGCATTCTGGGTACATGGAAAGTGAAAGCAGTAAATGTCCTGGCTTGTCAGTAGTGGAGATTGTACCAGAGAGACTTCAAGTATAAACCAGTGTTTAAAAAAAAGCTCTATTTGATTCGAGTGAAGATTCAGCTCCAAAACGAGGCTGCAATAACAAATGTTTTGTGGGACAGGGAACAATGGTTCTGAGGAATTGAAAGTGCACTTTATAGTCCGCTCAACAGATTTGGTCAAAGGCAGTAGATAACATTCAGAAAGCGGAGCCATCACTCCAATGTCCATCAAAAGGTGTGTCTACCCTCAAAGAGAGCACAACCGGGTTTGAAGAATGCATTCCCTAGACAGCAATGAAGCCTGCTATGGTTAGTGTTTTTTTTTTAGATCCTCTTTTCTAAAATAGGTACTTTGTCATATTTTCTTGTAGAAAATAGACATCCTAAAAGAAGATAAATTTCGTTTCTAACAAAGTAGTGACGTTTGTGATTGTTTTTTATTGTACAAAATGCCAATGTTGTAAGAAGAATAAACCTACTTCAAGATATATTCTCAGAAAACTTAATATCCTGATATATATTAGATATATTAAACAGGTCTTAATGCCTCTCCTGCAGAAACAAGACAAAACACTGATTAATCTATCTAAACAAGTTCAGAGACTTGCTTTCAGAGAATGTTTCTTGAATTATGTTTCTTTTATCTTAATAAAATGAATAATATAAAAACAAGTAAAATATTTTTATATATAGTAGCAGTAAACAAACTATTAATGTATTAATATATTCATAGACATAATGTTTGTAAACAAGTATTGATATCACCTTGTTTAACTTCTGAAGGTAAATTTCTCTTGACGTTTAGATATTTTATTGCATAATTTAAACAAAACTGATTAATCTAACATAAGACCGACAAAAAACTAGATGCATTTACTTGCATTTCAAACCTGTTTACAGAGAATATATATTATATAAGTTTTTTGATATCCCATTGGCAATTAATTTTTCTTGTTCTAAGCATACTTCTAAAAAAAAAAAGAAGAAGCTTGAAACGAAAATAATTTGCCAATGTGCCACATAAAAATAAGATATATTCACTAAAGTCTTCATATCTTAATGTAATTTTCAAGTACATTTGTACTGATTTACAGATGTTTAGATAGTTTTATAAAAATTCTGTTTAAGAAAAATATTCTTCTTCTTTGAAATACTGAAATAAATCTTAAAAAAGAAAAAGATTATTTTGCACTACAGGAGCAAATAGCCTAAAGTCACGTGAACGCTGACTGGCTGATTACCTTGCCAATGTGATCATGTCTGCCTATTATGTTAACTAATGGCCTGCAAATCATCCTGAATGAGTCTTGACCAATCGAAAACAAACTTAAAATAATCTGTGAATTTAAGTATAAAAGTTTAGTTGGCTTATACTACAAGAACATCTCTTTCCATTCCATTACTAATTCCAAGACATTTTATAAAACATGTAAAATCCTCAAATTAAATGTTATTTTTTTAACTATCAAATCAGATTACCAAGGTTCACCTCTCTGGGGCATTTCAATGCTGTGTGGCTCATTACACTGTGCTGACTGTGTCTGGCCCAGAGATAAACATTAGCTTCATGGCTCACAAAGCAGAACTGCAGTCCTCTGGCAATTTGGATGTAACAAGTTCCTCTTCATACCCTCGAGACCATTTTAACTGGGTTTTTCTACACCGACCTGCCAATCATACTGCAGAGGGAACTGTGGATAGGTCTACTATTAATCTATTTGCAGCAGAATCTATCCAATAATCAGGCAGAAATGTGTGAGTCGTTCATGGACTGCACTTTTATAAGAGGTTTGAAAGGAAGATATTAGGCTGGTACTGGGGTGAGAGTATTCAGTCTTCCAAACAGTATGATTTATAAAAGAAACTGTTTTTCAGTCACACACACACACACACATGTATATATATTCTCCGAAGAAATTTTATAGTGCAGCTGGGTCCTACCCAACAGAGTCTCAATGTCAAACCCCCAACAAAACATTCAAACCTTATACGGCATTAACAACTAAAGAGAGTCAAGCCTTATAAATGTCATATTAAAATCCACACCACAGATACTACTTTCTATTTGGCGTTATTTGGCAAGGCCATATGTAGTGCGGTATTAAAAATACATGAGATGTGGCTATTGACAAAGATTTAAAGAAAATGTTGCACAGATAAAGATCACATGGTGTAACAATGCACCGCAAAATCTTGAGCCTGGAGCTCTTCAAACATTAATTGGAAAGGATTATTCGATGTGGCACATTTAAAGGATACACTCCAGTAATCAGTGGGGAGCACTCAACACATCTGTGTGAATGCCTCGTTAGAGGTGAAGATTCCCTTTATTGAAGGTTATCTCATTGTGTTTAGTTGTTTGTTGTATGTTTATGCAGTAGCTAATAATTAAAGGAATATATTTTTATTTTACCATCCTTTAGTCAACCTCACGTAATTCCAAACTTTTTTGACTTACTTCCTTGCGCGGAACACAAATAAGAGATATTTAGCAGAATGTAAATGCTGCTATTTTGCATACATAAAATGTGGTTATGTGGATTTTTTATGACATATCGGTGAATAAATGTTACAAGATGACAAATGGGTCAATGACATATGAGTATCCACAAAAAGAATAAAATAAAAATCTGGTTTAAAACACTTGACCATGTGGTATAATCATTAAGGGGGAAACAAATCCTGTGCCTTGAACACACATAAGTGCATCCCACTTAATCAATATTTCCTAGAAAATGTTAAGGTTATTTTTACAAATATTCTAAATGCATAAATATAATTAGGGTTTTGAGAAGTCGAATCGCACCACATGACATTTTTACTAACCTAACCTGAAATAACCTTATTTCATCATAAAAAATTAATAAAATATTTTTCCCTAAGAAATTATATTAAAGCATTGTGCAAACTGCTTTATGTTGTCTTTTCAATAATTTCATTCTTTTTATTATAATTCTTCTATTATGTCATAACATTTTTTCATGCCATTAAAAATGTACTCACCCTCAGGCTATCCAAGATGTAGATGAGTTTGTTTGTTCATCAGAACAGATTTGGAGCAATTTAGCATTTCATCACTTGCTCACCAATGGATACTCTACAGTGAATGGGTGCCGTCAGAATGAGAGTGCAAAATCCAGTCCAATTAATTGATGGACTGGAGTCATGTGGATTACTTGCTGATTAGTGGACTTGTGGATGTGATGTTTTTATCACTGTTTGGACTCTCATTCTGACGGCACCCATTCACTGCAGTGGATCCACTGGTGAACAAATTTGCTCTGATGAACATACAAACTCATAAACCTCTTGGATGGCCTGAAAGTGAGTGCATTTTCAGCAAACTTTCATTTTTGGGGAACTATCCTTTAACAACATTAGAAGAGACAAAAATAATGAATATCATATCTTGACCCAAGTTCTTCTGTCTCTAAAATTAAGTTTAACAAAATGTCTGACATAAAAGAGCAAAGAGTTAGTAATCGAAATGCCATCATTACCCGTTGTTTAAAATGCCATAGACTGAAAAAAGCCAGGGTGTTACTAGGGAAGATGAATGCACAAGAACTGCAAAATATTAAGTCATAATAAAATATTAAGTCACTGTTGGAGCACAGTGTGCTTAATTTAACATAGAGTCTTCCCTGTGGATTATTCATAATGCAGTATTGAACCAGAGGGTTTTAATAACAAAGTGACCTTAATTATTCTAATCCTCTAATAACAATTTGTGCATTTCCCTAATTTGGATCAGGAGGTAGTGTTAAAGCTATACAAATATTGTCCTCAGCATATTGTTATATTTTTTGCACTGAAGCAAGGTGGCAAAGATCAAGTAAATCAATTGTAGCGATCCTTATAACAGCTCAGAATCCCACAGAAATTACTGTTGAGTTTTTTCCGAAGGTCGTTTACTCTAAAAGAAAGAAAACATGCCTGCAAATGTTGAAAGAAATGTTTAAAATGGTTCTTATTCAGTGCTCAAGGCAATCATAACACGTCGGACAAAAGCTAAGCGTCTACAGTGGGCTTTATCACACTTCTGCATCACTCTGCAAGTCAAATGCTCTGGGTTATTTTAACAGAAACAAGCGAAGACAGGTAGACAGAAAGTTTTCCTTTCGTCTCCACCAGGATACTTGTGGTTTTAAAATTCACTAGGGGAATCTCAGGCCCGCTGTCATTTTCAATTTGGCACAGTGTTGAGCATTAGGGGACTGCATGACAGATCAGCAAATGTTCGAATAGGCTATGTGAGGCTGCCATATTTAATGCGCCCAAGCACAGAATTTAATTTTCTCTTGGTAATGATCAAATTTGTCACATTATGTAATTATCTGAGAGCTGTCAAACTTTATGAAATGGGCAACCATGACATTTTGTGAGAAATTGCATAATTAGACCGCAATGTACAAGGCTTGCTCTGAGCAAACAGATTTCTAAGGCATTTGAATGGTTTTGATATTTGGATGGGTGGGCGCACTGTTTTCAGAAGTGAATTTCAATTCAGGTGGAACTTAATTATGCAGTAATACAGCTGACTTCTGTCATTTCTTCATAAGCTTTGCACTCAGATATCTGCAGAGCTGGAGTTTTATACCATGACATGCTACTTTAGCTATAAGTAACATATATATATATATATATTCGCTCAACACAACCCAGCGTTACAATATGCCATAGTTCCAGCCAATCAGAGACCTGGCTGCTAAATTCTGATTGGCTGCCTTGACAACCAATCACAACATTTCTTGCATTACCTCGACAGCAGAAGAGGAAAAATACAGTGCATGCATAATTATTATGCAAGTTGATATTCTGATCATATTTTTTTCCAAGCACATTTTACCAATTCCAAACTACATCAATCTTAATAACTACTATTAATCTTGTATTTAATCATTTATAATTGATATATAATTATTCATGAAGGCTGAAGTGAAAAATGTCTTCTATTCAGGTGTGCATAATTATTAAGCATATTTTCTTTTACAGATGAAATGAGCCAAAAAAGAGATTTAACTCAGACTGAAAGTAAAAATTATTAAATGCCCATGAGAAATATTAAAAACTAATACAATACAAATTTTGTGAGTGGTTGTCAAGGCAGCAAATCAGAATTTAGCAGCCTCGTCTCTGATTGGCTGGAATTATGGCACATTGTAATGCTGAGTTGTGTTGAGCACGCAAGCTGTTGGTGTTTAGAGAGCGCTGAGGGTATCAGGTGAGCAAGCTAGTGAAACGTTGCACGCGCAAAAGAGAAGGTCTGCACACATCCAAAAACGTATTTTAAATGCAAAATTGATTTCCGTGTGCTTGAAAGACTTTTTTCTTTGCGAAACGAACATTTTCTCCACAAAACACAGATCGCACGTGTGCAAAATGCACTTTTGTTCGCTCAAAATATGATCTTTCACGCGCAGAATTGTGGCAGAAATGTAAGCTCATAGTGAAAAAGCCTTTAAAGTCCGCATGAAACGGAAGTTGCGATTGTCTTTTCTTCTCTACTGTGATGTATATCCGAGTAAAACGGCATCTGAAATGAGAGGGCGGGACTTGATTTCGTCCTTCGGGAATTGATTGGATCGTTGGAAGTTGGGGCCAAAATGGAGGCAGATCTGGGGCAAGTTCAAACTCAAACCGGTGTGCACCGTTTTGCTATGGTTTCCGGTTTGAACGACATGTTTCCTGGAAACGGTGTGCAACGGGGTTTGAGATGTGTTTTCTCTTGTTTGGTGGGTGTGTCAAACATGTCAGCCCGATCAGCAGCAGCATGTATGTAAACCACGCGGTATTAAAGAGACAGCTCGCACAATGTAATTAACATCCAAATACATTCACAAGAGCAAGTATATTGTTTGCATTCCGTTTAAAAAACGTTTTGCACCATTTTTGTCGGGGCTGAACGCAGCCCTGAATGCCAGTTTGCAGTTAGTGGTGGGGGGATTGAGCGCGTCCTCCATCAGGTTAAGTCATATTCATGAAAAAAAAAATAGTTTGCCATGTCCTAAGAGTTATGTTGTCGTAATATTCTAATATCTTTTCAATGTTTAGGGGTAATGTACTCCCTCACGACTGGTGTCAGTGCTATAAAGTGAAGCATCAGCTTCAGCTTTCCCCCCCAAACGTCACTGATGACACTGCAGCTGTTGGCAGTTCCAGATAGCTCCGCCCTTGCGACATAGCTCGTGACCGGAAGAGAAGATGAGTCGTTTTGAGGGAGAGGGGAGGTTAACGTTTTTGTTTAAAGATTACAAGGGCACATGAATTTTAAAATTATTTATAATAATGTAGCGAATCAGCTCATGGGGAAATATGAATAATTAACCACAACTAGTTATAGTTAACTATTCATATTTTAGATCCACTGTAGATATTTAGCTGACCACTCAGGGTCAACTGTCTTGTCAATTTTGTTAAATCAAATTAAAATTAGTGTGTCAGATTGGTCGAGACGCTACAATAAACACTACAGTATTCCATGAAAAAATAAGAATTTTCCATTTTGATTTCATGCTGACTTTAAAGGGCCACATTTCAGTCACTATTTCATATTTATCCCGTTGACTGACAACAGAAACAGTAAATTATATATGTATTATATATGAGAATTTTGGCTAAATTAAAAAAACAGTATGTGAGCACAAGGAGGCAAACAAATTAACTTCATGAATTTGCTAATTAGCGTATGACATCATCTAGGAACATTTAGCGACTTTTCAAACTTGCTTTAGAAATTTGAAAGGAATTTCAATATTTGAGAGGGAGATCAAAATGGCACAGCTAGCAGATGACACTACGCTGTTTTTGGAGGACAAAAATCAGTTACCAAGAACTCTGAAATTGGTTGAACAATTTTCATGTGCTTCGGGTCTAAAACGTAATACTTCAAAATGTGAAATTATGTCAATTTATGACATGGATGATATATTCTTAGGAGGTATCCTAGTTTAAAAAAAAGTGTAAAATATTTAGGAATTCATATCACTAAAAACTCAGTCACTAGACATCATTTAAACTTTTCTGATAAAATTAGGGATGCACGATATATCGGCCACCATATCGGTATCGGCCCATATCGGCTCATTTTTTTCACTCTTTCTTTGTTTGTCAACGATAGAGCTATAAAGGAAATTAATAAAATATTTTTGGATTTTATTTTGGAAAAATAGACTGTACAAATTAAAAAGAGATGTGCTTGCTAACTCCAGAAGTGAAGGTGGCCTTGATTTTTTGGACTTCGCAGATACTGTAAACACCTTTAAAGTAAACTAGCTGAAAAGATGCCTTACAAATCCAATGTCACTGTGTTTTTTTATTCCAAATAAGATATTTGACCAAGTTGGTGGCCTGTCTTTCTTACTAAAATGTAATTTATTGCCTGGCAAGTTACCTATTTCCTTATCTAACTTCCAAATTTTCCAGTCCCACCAAAGGAATATAATACTTTGATGAGAGCCATCCCATCAATAAAGGTAACAGTGTTTATCTGGCTTTATGTTTGGGTGGTATCGGTATTTTAGATCGAAAATGCAATAACAGACATATCCGCAAAATATTTCAGACAAAGAGAAATATTACTCCAAGAGGGAAATTATATTGGGGTTCCTTTTTAACAAATATAAATTGGAAAAAGGCTTTGCTTTTGCCAAGTAAATTTTGCATTTCTAACAAGGTTAAGGAGATTCATTATAAAATCCTTCATAAAATTTGCCCCGTTAATTTGTCTATTTCTAAATATTCTAATGTTGATGAATCTTGCTCGTTTTGTGGTTTTGTTGCGGAAACAGCTGCCCATTTGTTTTTTGATTGTGGTGTTACCAGCAAATTATGGGTTGACTTAAGCACCTATGTTTTTAACCTTACAAATGTGTCCCATACCTTCGTCCTCAAAGATGTTATCTTTTATTATGAAAATCCAAAGCTATTATCTGTTGAATATGTTGTTAATTTTCTTATATTGAATGCAAAATTCTTCATTCATAAGCAAAAATGGCTTAAATCTCCTTCGTCTTTCCCCATTTTTCTTGTTGAATTGGACTGTGTTTCGTCTCTTAGACTTACTAATAACAAAAAGAGTGCCAAACTTTTGATGTATTATGACAACTTTTCTAAAAGAATGTAAGTTTATTTTTGCACTTTTATGTATTTATAATAATTAATTTGACATGCAAATACAGAATATTTGTTTTCTGTTTTTATTTTTATAATTGCTTTTTGTTGGAATATATTCATGTCTCGCTTCCCTGTTTCTGTATGTTTCTACAAGTTTTGTAATAAAAAAAATAAAATAAAAAAAAAATCAAACTGGCTTTAGCTACTTTCCATTGAAATAAGTTGGCAACACTGGAATATCTTTTACAGTGTCTATTCACAGCCTAGCTGATGTCCAGAACAGCAGCACGTTTAGGTGCTGTTTCTTTTATACTACAATTCACGAGTTCACTTACATATAGCCTAATTAGCTGAAGTATGGAAATGCATATTTGGCATGCTGTCCGGGGAAGGGATCCCAGCTCGGGAATGGCCGGAACCTAGAGTACCCCCATATGGGTGTAATAAGAACTCGAAGTGAGGAGATGGGGCGGTGGAGGGATGCTGATAAACCGTCAATGGATAGCGGTAAGTCATTTATACCTATTGGTGTTGATTAACTTGGGTGTGCTCCACTTGTTAATTAGGCTAAGTATCTGACGCGCTCCTCCCAAACTTTGTTAATAAAACATCATTTATTATACAAACAAGTAATTAATATTGAGCAACTTACATTTTACATACTACGCAGCCAGTTACTTTGTCTATGTTAGCGTAAACGCCTGAATACATGATTCAATGACTCGCTTTTGATAGCTACACAAAAGAGAGTTGTCGTTACCTAGCTAGGCTACTGGCCAATGTAACCCGCAAAAAAACCCTCCCACTACCGACTGCTTGTCTGGAATGAGAATAGTTATTACGTTATGTCTTCTCAGCAAACAAAAAATTGTTCCAAAATAAATCAAAACGCATAGGTGTCACAAAGCAACGCAGAGACCGACAACCAGATTGAATCACCACAGATTCGAATCTCTCGCCAACGCGTTCTGTAATCACTCCACTCAAAACCCACTTCTGGGTTTACTTTTCGTCACAGTGAAAGAAAGCACCCTCAATAAAACAAAAGATCAGCGTGATTGGAGGTAAAATGTTCTTTTTTACTTTCGGAACATAATAAAATTCAACGAATAACTTAGCCTACTTCTTGATATCTGATGAAGTGGATTCTTTAGGACAGAGAAGTGAATCTTTGAATCAAATGAACCGACGATTCACTGCACATTGTTTTTGTCAACAAAACAAGATTTGTAAATGTTTTGGTTTATGAAACATATATCGAGTTTCATCCATCACTGCTAACAACCACAAAAGTAATATTGTACAACTACACAAGAAAAACATTCTTGTTACTAATAGCGCTTGAAAAGAGCCACGTGATTCATCTCACAGTTCTCTGTTCTCTTCTTTTTCACTTTTTGAATCTGACAGCTTCTCAGCTTCCAAGGCCTCATGGGATAGTAATGTGTCCTCCTGTGGTTGCACACAGAGCATGTGAGCGGAGCGGAGTGGGAGCGGAGTGGTAATATTTCCTTTAGAGCGCAGAGCGCCTTTCTGAAGATTCCGCTCCACTCGCTCAATACGCTCATTGCCGCTCGCTCAACCCAGAATGCCGTTTGGTGATTTGCTTGTTCGAGATCGAGAATCTGTAGAGATCGAGATTAGTAGAGCAGTTATGGAGTTCAGATATTGTTTCAACGAAGTTGCAAGCCTTATACATAAATGTAAAGTAAAAAATCTAAGTTAAGAATGAGCAGGGGAGAGTTAGTAAAGATTCATATAGGAATCTGAAGCGGCACATTGCCAGAAAGCACGAGGATGTGCTACGCAAACATGGTGCCGCAAAAGGTGAGCTAGTTACATACCATAATCAATGAATAAACAGGTAGGCTAAGGATATATTCGGTTGTACAAACGGAGCGGAGCGGCTTCGCTCACATGCTCTGGTTGCACATTTCAAAATCTCTTCGGATGCAGTACGTCACCCAGGTAATGTTCACTTACCGTCTTTTGCAAGTAGATAAGTATACATATTATAACAGGGGGGTTTGTCTGGTGGATGCTGTGAACAGGAGTTATACTGTACAAACACTGAGACATCCCTGTGCACTCTTTATACTCAGTTTGATCGTCCCTGCATTCAAACAACATGCCCAAACCAATTATGATATAGATTATGACAAGTGCCCAAGTTCTTATTGTTGATTGAGTATTCAGCAGATGACCACCTTTTCCACCAGATAAAAGCTGGGACGGATATAAATAATTCCCTTTGATATTACCACCATCTCTGTCTGTCATGCATTTTTCTTGATTGTGGTTTCATATGTCTCAGTTTTAATAGCCGTATTTGTTTGATGAGCTGTCCCAGTTGGCACATGTGCATTATCTCTATAAAATAACTTCCTACTGATTCACATTAGTATTCGCCTCCTCACTGGTGACATCACAATGAACTATAATGGTTGTACAGTGCTAATTCACACTGTTATACTTATGGCCAGATGATTTTGCAGTATAGAATAAAAAGTTATTTAGCTGTCAAGATTATTTAATTATCTTATATATTTTTCAATTGTCATGCAATTGTTATTTAAAGCCACAATATGTAAGATTTTTTTATTAAAATATCCCAAAATCCCTACAACAGTGTTATATATTTTGCTGAATTGTGTACTTACATTATCCCAAACGTTTTGAAGAATGTTTAAATCCAGAGAAATAGCTATTTTAAATAGTGGATCATTCCTGGTCATTGCGTCGCCTGCCAATGACGTCATACACCCTTGATTTCCGGTTTTGTTTTGTAGAAAACATGGAAACACCATAGACGTTTTAATATGTTATGCGTTTTATCAGACAGGTGACGACCGCACAGAGTAGCATTATAACGCACGACCGGAAGGAGCAGAAGTGGTCGACTGTGGCATAATAAAAGCTCCCCTGCTATCGAGCCGTGTGTCACGCTCGTTCAGTGGCCTCGTTTCGCTTTGACGGCTTTCAGCCCCACCCTGCTTCAAACTATGATGTTAATAAATCTTTAATAGGCTACATTAGCTCATCCATGAACATGATTTCTGCCCGAGTCCTGTCGGATTGCATCGGCTGTGGGGATGAAGACAACAACTCCCATGATTCCACACTCAGTCACATCATTAAACTACGCCTTTGCTTGTTCTGAATATGCGCTCCCTAGTGGTGAAAACGTACATATTGTGCCTTTAACGTAAAACATTAAAATATATATTTATATTAAAATGAAAATGATTTTCAACACAACATATCTCTGTAGGCTAAACAATAATTAATAAATACATTAAATAATATTGTTTAATAAAAGTGTTATGGCTATGGTTGTTTCTTTTAGTGATGAAGTATCTATTTATATGACCTATTAAATTAATGAAATTAAACATCAAATATTATATATATTATTATATAATAAGGTTCAATACACAACATTTTTTAAGAACCCTACAAGTGTTCTTCAGATTTAAAGGAATAGTTCACCCAAAAATTAAACAAAGCAAAAAAGTTTGCTGCAAATTTTCTCACTCTCAGGTCATCCAAAAAGCAGAAGAGTTTGTTTGTTCATTGGAACAGATTTGGAGAAATTTAGTATTACATCGCTTTCTCACCAATGGATCCTCTGCAGTGAATGGGTGCCGTCAGAATGAGAGTCCAAACAGCTGATAAAAACATCACAATAATCTACAAGTAATCCTCACGACTCCAGTCCATCAATTAACATATTGTGAAGTGAAAAGCTGTGTGTTTGTAATAAATCCATCATTGAGAAGTTTGTAACTCACATTTTGCAGACAGTTTAAAATTAAACAACCTTTGGATTTGTTTCTTGCAAACATACAGTTTTTCACTTTATAAGGCATTAAAAATTAACTGCAGTCATGCCGATTACTTGTGGATTATTGTGGTGTTTCTATCAGCTGTTTGGACTCTCATTTTGTAGAAAACATGGAAACACCATAGACGTTTTAATATGTTATGCGTTTTATCAGACAGGTGACGACCGCACAGAGTAGCATTATAACGCACGACCGGAAGGAGCAGAAGTGGTCGACTGTGGCATAATAAAAGCTCCCCTGCTATCGAGCCGTGTGTCACGCTCGTTCAGTGGCCTCGTTTCGCTTTGACGGCTTTCAGCCCCACCCTGCTTCAAACTATGATGTTAATAAATCTTTAATAGGCTACATTAGCTCATCCATGAACATGATTTCTGCCCGAGTCCTGTCGGATTGCATCGGCTGTGGGGATGAAGACAACAACTCCCATGATTCCACACTCAGTCACATCATTAAACTACGCCTTTGCTTGTTCTGAATATGCGCTCCCTAGTGGTGAAAACGTACATATTGTGCCTTTAACGTAAAACATTAAAATATATATTTATATTAAAATGAAAATGATTTTCAACACAACATATCTCTGTAGGCTAAACAATAATTAATAAATACATTAAATAATATTGTTTAATAAAAGTGTTATGGCTATGGTTGTTTCTTTTAGTGATGAAGTATCTATTTATATGACCTATTAAATTAATGAAATTAAACATCAAATATTATATATATTATTATATAATAAGGTTCAATACACAACATTTTTTAAGAACCCTACAAGTGTTCTTCAGATTTAAAGGAATAGTTCACCCAAAAATTAAACAAAGCAAAAAAGTTTGCTGCAAATTTTCTCACTCTCAGGTCATCCAAAAAGCAGAAGAGTTTGTTTGTTCATTGGAACAGATTTGGAGAAATTTAGTATTACATCGCTTTCTCACCAATGGATCCTCTGCAGTGAATGGGTGCCGTCAGAATGAGAGTCCAAACAGCTGATAAAAACATCACAATAATCTACAAGTAATCCTCACGACTCCAGTCCATCAATTAACATATTGTGAAGTGAAAAGCTGTGTGTTTGTAATAAATCCATCATTGAGAAGTTTGTAACTCACATTTTGCAGACAGTTTAAAATTAAACAACCTTTGGATTTGTTTCTTGCAAACATACAGTTTTTCACTTTATAAGGCATTAAAAATTAACTGCAGTCATGCCGATTACTTGTGGATTATTGTGGTGTTTCTATCAGCTGTTTGGACTCTCATTCTGATGGCACCCATTCACTGCAGAGGGTCCAATGGTGAGCAAGAGATGTAATGCTAAATTTCTCCAAATCCATTCCAAAGAAGACACAAACTCATCTTACGTTTGAGTAAATCTGATATAGAACCTTTTCCTCTCAGACAGAGTGATAAAAGTGAAACAAGAAATATACTGTGCCACAATGCACAGACAGAATATTGAAATAAAATAACTACATAAAAAGCTCTAAGATGTCTAATTTAGCATGCACAGGGCATTTTGAATAAAACATCTTTTATGGCAGAAGTCTACCATCACATGCACCTTTTTTGTCCTGTTACTCAGGCTGTTCTCTGTGCTCTTGTTCTGAAAACCATCAGAGAGGGCATTTTCAGTGCCCACAGAACAAATCAACAATCACATCAATATTCAGTGTTATTGAAGTGGTACGCCAGGGAGGTGCAAGTCATGCATATTTTTCCTTTTGTCCTTGTATCACTGAGCACAAATCTTGCAGCGCTTGGATTCTCAAGGAACATGGAAGCGTAAAGGTCATGCATGTCTGTGGCCTTAACATGCATGTATTATTATTTTTATTACAAAGTGACTCTGAACTGAATTCTGTAACATAATAGCAGAGGGTGCTGCTTTGATGCTTTCACCATTCTGCCTGTGCAATCACTCTGTCTTAACAAGCTGCTTTGTGATTGGCTTAATTCTCCACATTTTCATCGCATCACATTAACATGCAAATGATCCAACTTCAGTGACACAAAACTAAAGGACTCTGTGTGAGCCCTCGGTGTGATTGCTCCAACACTTCTCCCTTGCTCTTAGCAAGCGCACTCCTCTCGCTGAAAAATCACCTAATTGCCATTTAAATGATCTGCAGCAAATTGAATCTGATACCCTCCAATTATGCGCATTGTCCCTATGCCCTATCTTTGATTGCTCTTTGTATTCAACAGGTAGGACGACTCAAACAGGCATTCGTCAGTTTCTGATGGAAGACACTTAAAAGGGTTACATGAGCCATTTGGTATACCAGGGTCACTTGAATTGAACAGTAATGAAATGTTTGTGTGTGCAAAGAAGTCAAGCAGAGAATTGAAAATTGATAAGAAGCTCATGACAAAAAGAGACGTGCATAGTAAAAGGTTTGTGAATGCAAATGAATTCTTGACAGATAGCTCCAGCTGACTAGAGCTGAATCAAATACAGTATTCCTTCACTGACAAGCCTGGAATTACAACATGGTGGGGGATATTTGAGAGGACAACTGACAACCTCAGTAAAGGGCCCTTTGTTATTTTTTTACTTCAATCAACAGAAAATCTCTCAAGGACAAGCTGCTAAATTCAGTTTCTCGTTAATGGGTTGGCCATTATGAAATATCATGGCCAACTGTATTTTTATATTATTTTGGTCTCTCAAAGACACTGAAAGTCAAAAACTCAAAGTCACATACAAGAAAACATACAAATACCTTAAAAGTCAAAGTTTGACAAATAAATAAATAAATAAATAAATTCTGTGTCATAATATACTCATTATATTATGACATTTAATTTATAATATAGCAATAAATAATATAATATTAACTTTCCAGAACTCAAGGTCACTTACCACAAAACATACAAACATCCTGAAAGTCAAAGGTTGACTTATAAATAAATAAATTCAATGTCATAATATAACAAACTTAGAATATAATATAATATAATGTAATATTGTCAGACTTATGAACTGTTTTGTTGTGTTTTGATCCCCCATGTGTTCTGTGTGACCTAGTTTCTGTCTTCGATTGATTATTGTCATTGGTTTTAGGTGTGTGTCATTTATTACCCTCATCAGCCCTCCTATATTAGTTGTGTTCTGTTCTCTGTTGGTCGTCCGGTCTACTACGTCCCTACATGTGGGGACCTAAAAGTGAAAGTAACACTGCGTTTTACCCCGCATTTTGTTTTTCGTTTTTGAAAGTTTTTCTTTTTGTTTTGATGGAGCACGCAGCGAGATCCACCGCTCTGGCTCGGAGAAGCCAGGATATCGAAGATTTCGCGAGGGACTTCAGCCGTTTCACCATCACTACAGCCTTCGACGACGAGATGCTGAAGTCCCTGTTCAAGATCGGGGCTAACTGCCACCGCCCCGTCGACCTCCCAGACACCAAGTGACTGAACTGGAGGGAGGCGATCGTTTGATGTCTGGAGAGTGTCCAGCCCTGATCTAGAACGCCGTTTGACCCAGAGCCCAGCCCACCATCAACCCGCAGCGCGGAGCTAGAGTCTGAACCCACCGCTGACGGAGAGCCAGAGCCCGCAGCGACCGACGAGCCATCGCCAAATGGAGCAACAGTGCTTAGGATCGCCCCAGAGCTAGAGCCCAATACGTCAGACCAGGTGCGAGAGCTGGCTACACTACAGTGCTCGCCACGGGAGAGGAGAGAGTCATGGACAGCGAGAGTGCGGAGGGAAGCTCCGCCCACTGCACCATGGCTAAGGGTGAGCCAAGCTCAGTGGACTATGAGATGTGTGTGTGTGTATATATATATATATATATATATATATATATATATACATGACCACTCTTCTCCCACCTTTGTCTGAACTATCTGCCTGCCATGAATTATCTGTCTGCCCTGAACTGACTCTCTGTCCTGAAACGACCACGGAGATCGTTCCCCTGTCATTGGCGCTCCCGGTGTTGGGAGTGGCCTTGTGGTGTGTGTGGGCAGCACACACCGTCCCTAATTCCCCTGAGTATCTTGAACTCCTGCCCAGCCTCCCTCTCCCACCACCTCTGTACCAGTCCCCACCATCTTCACCGCTGCCTCCTGGCAGCCCCTCTGCTCACCCTCAGCCCAGCATCTGTGTGGTGGGATTGCAGCAAGTCTGCCAGTCTCCATCGGCGTCATGGTTGGAGGATCCCTTGTCTCCGCCTCCGGCCTCCAAGTCCTGGACTCCGCCTCGGCCCTTCGATCCAGCAGCTCCACCATGGCTCCTAGCTCCCTCTTCTCCACTGTGGCCCGTCAGTCCACCAGCTCTGCTGGGCTCCCTCGTCCCTCCGGCTCCGTCTTGGTCTGTCGTTGACCATTCGCCGCCGAGGGACTCTACTTCTCTGACTACACCTTGGCCTCCTTGTCGCCCTGGCTCTTCGGGTCGCCGCCTCGGGCTCCACCACCACCTGCTCCGCCGATGTCGGTCGGCCCCCTGGAGTCGTCAGCCCTTCCTCCACCATGGCTCCTCCCTCCGTCGGCTCCACCTTGGGCCGCCATCATGGCTGTGGCCTGGGTCCCTCCTGGCTCCTCCTGCTCCCACCTGTCTTCTCCCAGACTCCTCCCTCTGTGTAATCCACCCTGGTTCCTCCTGTTTTCTCCATGGCTTCTCCCTGCGTCATCTCCACCCTGGACTCTGTTCGTCGTCCTCCTCCGGGGACTCCGTCCCCTGCCCGAACCTCCTCCTGTACTGACTGCCTGCCTTCCTGCCATCCCCTGTCACCATTCCACATCCCACACACACACACGAAGTACAGTATTGAAACATAAATACCCTTGAATTTTTTTAATTAAAATTAATTATGTTCTTGTGAGGCAGTCAAAATGTCAAGGTTGTATTACGATCCTGAAATGAGGTAAAAGCCTAAACTTCTTTTAAAAAAGTGGCTATTTAGTGGTTTGGCATCATGTTTATTATTATAATTATTTCTTAAATAGAAGAGAAGTAGTTAATCGGTTGTGCTGATAGTAAAATGAGAGAAACATGGTGAGAGAAAGAGAAATGCAGGTGGGTCTAGCAGAATACCATGGTCCTGCCGGGTTGTGAAAAATATGCTTTATAAAAATCAGCGTGTGAGTATTTCTCCTCTCAGCACTGTTCTGGAAGAAAACAGACAAATAGCTAGGTGTTATGCAGGATACAAACAGAAGGACACAGCAAATAAAAGATTCATATTCAGGGATAATTTGAAATAAAATAATAATTATAAGGTGGAGCTCTCCACACAGTATGGCAGAAAGCAAGGTGAGCGAGGGAAATGAACGTACAGTATGCCAGCTACCTACTGCCTTATTGTTTATTGTGTCTGAAATTGTACACTATCAGGTTCAAGGAAAAGGTCTATTTCAGCTTTGTGTACAAATGTGAGAACGGTGTGCTTTCTATTATAGTCTTTTCTTTTCTTTTTTGGCTTTGTTATTTTGATTTTGCTCAACGCAACATCTATCGGGCAAAAATGGGGAATTGGTCTTCTGTGTGGGAATGAGAATGGAGACTAAGGTGCCGGAAATGAAAGGTGAATGTTCCATCTACCTCTCTGCTGCTTTCATATAGAGTACCACACAATCAATAACAAAGAACAGAAAAAACATCATTCTTCAAAGTATGGCTCATTCTCTTTGAACATTGACGTTATTGGGCTTGGAAGAAGTTTGATATAGCTCATGAATGAATCATCTTACACTTAGATGTGACCATAGTAGCAGATCTAATGTGATGTGATATCTCATCTTTTTAAGGAAAACGCAATGCTCCCTGGCCATTCAGGCCGTCTGTGATCGAAACTTTCATGTTAACGCGTGGGGTGGGTGTGCATCTCAAAAACAGAATTCACTAGCCTATCAATAATATACAGTTACCCCAATGGGAACATGTGACTTTAAATAAACAAACGTGAAAATGCTGGCGTGATTATGCAAACAAAAAGCAGATCGATTTATTGTTTACGTGTTTGTGCGCGTTAAACCGTTTGTCATGGAAAATCGAGGCTATATATAAATGCAAACTACGACTCGCAAGCCTTTTATGTGACGATCTTTTGTCAAGCAAACCACACTTCAGACTTTGATTTGCATTATGGGAAAAAATAAAGTAACCATAATCAAACTAACATAGTTTATTCCAATTTGCTTTTTTGAATCAAGGCATTTAAGGGCATGTAATGGATTCTGTTGTTTTGGTAAATTTTTTATTAGACAGTCGTCTTGCCGCTACATCCAATGGCAGTAATTCAACTCTCTCTCATTTGTCACAGTGGGGCGATTCTTCTCCGGAAAACATCATTACATTAGGCATTTATCTCTACAAACAGGGGAATTTATTAGCTTGAAAATGAAAATGACTGCAAGATATTTGTGCTCAGAACATACAGGAAATCCAAAGAATCTGGAAACTGTTTACAATTAAAAGTAGCTCCAATTATGATTATCATAAATTGTGTACATGTCTGAAATGCTAATGCATGTGTGATGTGTGCTGGGGTGTAAAGGGGGTTACGCACGATCTGCATTGAATTATACTCTGTCACCTCAGTTCCTGATAATATAGGAAGAAATCAATGAGCGCTACACAAATGGCAAACAAACAAAATGCAAATAGCCTATATGCCTATTTATGGCAAAGTTCAGAGAGCTCGGGGAAGGGGAAACCCCCCCCCCCCCAAAGCTTTATTATTATTTTGCCTGTTAAAAATGATTTAAACCAGCCTAAGATGGTTTAAGCTGGTCTCCCCCTGCTGAAAAAAAGATCTAAAACTAGTCTAAGCTGGTTGGATGGTTTTAGCTGGTCTTCCAGCCTGGTCATAGCTGGTTTGCAGGCTGGTTTTAGAGGGGTTTTGACCACTTCTTTAGCTGGCCAGGCTGGTCTTAGCTGTTCAAGCAGGGAGACCAACTGACCAATCAACTATAACCAGCTTAGCTGAGCCGGAAGACCAGCTAAAACCAGCAACTTCCAGTTTAAAGCGACTAAGACCAGCCAACTAGCTGGGTTTTTTTTCAGCAGGGCCATCTTAGCCTAAAAATAGTACTAAAACCTTATAAAAGTAGCCAATAGACCAATTTAATTTTAGGTTAAATAAGATGCAAGAAATCTAAGTGACAAAAAAAATGACATCGATATGTTATCCACCGTATTGCATCGCATTTCCTGTAAATGTGCAAGACTTCTGTTTCATTAGCTGCTTTAGTAAATAACTTGAAGAATGATGAAGTGCAGTAACCAGTAACCAAACCAATGTATTCATGATCATGATCAAATTTGCAATATCAAGCAGCATAGCAGGCTGCTTTTGCACAGCTAAAATAACTGGAAGTGGATGACAGCCTACCGGAAGCACCAAATACATACACATAAGCTAGATAGTAAAAAAAAAAAACGTATTTAAAAGAATGCTGTTAATATATAAATTATATAAATTATGAAATTAATTAACGCGTAAAATAATTATTACGTGCTGCCAAGCACAACCCAAGGGAAAGTATGTTACTGTTCTTTTACTGTTCAGTAGGCTCTGATACTGATTAGACAGATTGTTTATCTGGGACGTGAGAATCTGTTGAGATTTGCAATCAATATCGTTGCCCATTTTCAAGAAAATCTTTCAGTTCTTCTCGTGCACTTGTAACGGAACCAATCAAAGTTTTCATGCTCTATATACACATCTATTTAGCTATAAGAGTAAGACCTCTCTCTGAACTTTGAATACGTTACAAGTCTGCCCTCTACAGGAAAATATACCAAACTGCAGGCTCGTGCTTGCAAATACATTGTTTGACCAGCAGGTGTCAGCAGATACAAACACTTCATCATTCAGCGCTTTCATCCCTTTTCTCCATGCCAATCGCATGATTAATAATTTTAGAAAAGACCTCACAGGAGAAAGAAATTAGGCTAATTTGTGTTAGAATAACTGTCAGACGCAGAAAGTAAATTATTATTGTAGGAACGGGCATATTAAGCGTGACAGTGATGAATGCCATTGTCAACACTAATTTTCTTGCCCAGACATGAAATGTGAGCTCATATTCTCTTACTTGAGCACTCATCAAACAAAACTTTGGCAGAAATGCATTTCCCTTAGCTGTTAGTGCCATCTGTACAGCTCTTGCCAGCTCCTCTGTGGAAACACAAATAGAAGAGTTTCCAAACTTATTGTTTTTAAACTACAAGACTACCCTGAGAAAAAAGGTTAGGCCTAATTGTTTGTTTGTTTTTGAAAATTAATTTACCACATTTTTCCAATGTACCATCCAATATAATTAATTTTGCAATTTAATTTCAATATGTAATGGTGTTGGGGGTAACGCATTACAAGTAACGCAACTAGTAATGCAACTAGTAATGCATTAATTTTAAATTAACAATGAAATATCTGAGTTACTTTTTCAAATAAGTAATGCAAGTTACTTTGTTTTCCCATTCATTCACTGACACCTCTCCAGTCCCGTGTTGAGAGAAATCGGAGGCACTTCATTCAGCCTAAGGCTTAATTTCATTTTTCGCTGTGAATAACATTAGGGATTGAGTCACCATTCACTCGCGTTGTATCCTTCTCCACACAATAACAATGAATGGTGACTGAGTCACTATTCACTCCTGTTGTATCCTTCTCCACACAATAACAATGAATGGTGACCGAATGTGACATTCTGCGTAATATCTCCAGTTTTGTCGCGCAAAAGAATTAACATTTGACAGATTTGGAACAACATGAGAGTGGGAAAATAGTGACAGAATGTTCACCCTATCCCTTTAAATAACCGCGTCTAATTAAACCTACCAGATATGAACACAATTGTTTATATAGGCTATGTCTTCATTTTCCTCTCCCATTCCTTACTCTGGGCAGTCCAGGTGTATGTGGGGGCCGTATTTCGTTTCCAGGTTGGGTTCAGTCAGTGTATTATTTGATCATATCGTTGTCTTTCCTCAGAGGCGCTGCTGATTGGGCGGATTAATTCGCGTGCATCTTGAAGCGGCGTGTGCACGCGCTCTTGCCTCTCACAGTCTCAGCGCGCGACATATGGGCACGCGAATTTAAACCGCAACAATATCAATACTGTCCAACGATCAGGATCCTCGTCCACATTCGCATCCCGTCCAGAAAACTTCGTGGGAACTTCGCAGGCATAATTGTACGGATTACGAATTCTTCATTTCAAGCACGGAAGACAATAATAAACAGTAAACACAGTGTTTCATGATTGCAATGTTTCCGACCAAGGCGATAAGCTTGGTGCTTCTTTTCTTTGGCTGCGCAGGTAAGATCGCGTGCAAGTGTCATGCAATACTCGCACACAAAATATAAACAGTTATATAATGAAGAGCTAGGGTTTTGTGCATTTTTCTGATTTGCATGCTACTTTCATGGTCAGTGATGTAGTGTCGGTGGCAGGTGCATCTGTGGACCTGTTTGAATTCTGCTGTGCTCATTGATCAACACTGTTGCATACAATTTGTGAGAGGCAATGTGTTGTTTACAATACTGCATGCCAGATAACGTAAGTATCCTTATAATATAGCTTATAGGGACTGTTGTGAGCTAATTTGCTTGGCTAGATCCAGTGGGCTTTGACAATGGAACCTGTCCTTTAACTAGACAGGATTATCTGAGCTAATATTATAAGCAGCCCTTTATTTGTGCACTGAGTTAAAGCCTCTGTAAGATAGCAGAAGGATTCGAAAGAATCGCATTGATTTCCATTGATCCTCAGTAAATCCTTATGGGACAGTGGTGGGATAAATTTCTTGGCAATCCACCTGCTGCACGAGTCGAGAAAGATCCAATCAGCGAGTTTGGGCGGGAACTGGCTATGATGTAATTAACCTGTTTTGTGTATTACCTCATAGGTAACGCGGAATCCCAACTAGCCTACATTGTAGCTATGAAGGGTGTTATCAAAGTCGTTTTATATAAATGTATGGCTGATTTACATAGCTTTTGTATGTAAATTAATCCATTTATTTGTGTTTATAAATGTTTGCACTTAACCATTTAACAAGTGCACTTGTCTCGAGTTTTAAAAAAATATATGTAAAGTTTTTACAGAGCTTTATTTACACACAATCATTTAGATCATAAATACTGTGCTTTTTGAACTTCTGAATATTTGTTCAGTAGTTCATATGTAACATGACACATTAAAGGGGTCATATGATGCTGCTAAAAAGAACATTATTTTGTGTATTTGGTGTAATGAAATGTGTTTATGTGGTTTAAAGTAAAAAAAAAACATTATTTTCCACATACTGTACATTATTGTTTCTCCTCTATGCCCCGCCTTTCTGAAACGCTCAATTTTTACAAAGCTCATCGGTCTGAAAAGCGAGGTATGCTGTAATTGGCCAGCTATCCAGTGCATTGTGATTAGCTGAATACCTCAAGCGTGTGACGGAAATGTTATGCCCCTACATACTGTGATGATGCCCTGTCAGGCCGGAGCGATGATTCAAAAACATGAAAACCCAATATAAATGAGGCATTCGTTACATCCAGTGGGGACATAATTATACTGTCTTTTTACGTGCTGCGTTGCATTGTGCCGTGTAAACATAAAACCATGTCTGCATTTGTGATCGGAGAAATGACAAACAACAAGCCCTACTCTATACTGCCCAAAACTCGTGTTTGAATCATCAGTGGCAAATTCTTTGAGTCTGTGAGTCAGAATAGCCGGCATTGTAGTCTACCAGGATCAGGAAACAACCCTCCATAAAATGTGCTGCACACATCTGAATATTTGGGTTGAAGTGTTGGAACAGTGTTGTAAATGCAACTTAACCACTGATTTCTAGTCGTGTCCATTTTTGGAAGGCCAAACAAAGTAGTTTTTCTTTCACAATGAAACACAGCGTCACACACGGCGGCCTAGAGTGAGGAACGGCCGGAGGGCTTGAGTGAGCGGAGGCCGGTGGGCTTGAGAACGGCGCGGTCGCCGGATTCAACGAAGGAGCGTCCGGAGGGCTTGCGGCAACCACATGTGACGACCCCGGGCTGGACTCCGCTTCGTCCACGGTGAAAGCCGATCCGGCGATCGACAGCGCAAAGTTGTTGTATTTCCTCAGCAACCAGCACGGATCAGCTCCAGGCATGACGAAGCGATATTGTCCTCTTTTGGAAGACCAAACAAAGTAGTTTCGCTTTCATAACGAATCACACACCGCCTTCACGACATGGCGTCGGCGGCAACAATACTACAGCGAGAATAAATTTGCGTGAATAAAGAATAAACTTTCTTTGCTTGAACATTTGGACGGCGTTATGCAAATCTTCCCACATCGTGACGTAGACATGTGGGGGCGTGTTAGAACGAGCCGTTTTAGGTAGGCGTGACTGACTCTTAACTTTTATAAAGAATATCTCTTTGGATTTGAGACTTTAGTCTTTGCAACTTTACAGATCTTCTTTATGCACCAAGAGCTTGTAACACTCCAAAGAGAAAGGAAAAATTGAAAATCGCATCATATGACCCCTTTAACATTAATTGTGATTCTTTTAATTAGGTAACAAAAAGCAGTTGCAAACTTGAAAATGTTCTGCACCAAGAAAATGAGCAAACACTTGTTACTTATTTATTACCAAATCACATGTAATAGCAATTAATTGAACGAAGACTGGAAAGTTTAACTTAATATCTTGCGATTTCGGGGCACATGTGTTCCTGATCATGAATGATTGGATACGCTGACTCTTAAATACTGCGTCGATGCTGTTTTAGAGATACTGTGACTCCGTGTGCCTTAAGGGCAACTGAGTTTTGCCATCAGATTTGGGACAGTCCTACACATTTACTTCCTGTGTGGCGTGCATGTGCTCACAAGTGGCCAAGACCACAAGTGTGGGTATTGGGACAGACCCTAATTTTCCATGGATTCCCTTATTGAATTTCCTGTGGGCTTTTAGCATTTTGAATTTATGAGTGAAATAAAATCAGTGGCTAACATTACTTAAAGAGACTTCCTTATTGTGTTCTACCATATAAATTATGTTTTATTTATTAAACGTGAATTTTGAAGTTGTGTTTCTACAAAAAAATAAGTCACTACTAAAACCTGTCTCTGATTTGTCAAGCATGTAAACTCATTCCTTGTAGCTGTAGTCCTTAAGTAGCAACTTTTTAACAAGTTATGATTAACTGATTTGAAAATTTATGTTTGATGTGTAACGGTAATTTATGGTGTAGAAGAAAACATGAAAGTCTCAAATTAATGTGAAACTTTTTTTATTCATATACCAATACACTCTCTTGGCTTTTAGGACAGCAGCTGTATTGATGAAACACTTAAAGGTTGAAGATGTGGTCACATTAGCAAAACCTTTAGCATAAAATTTGCGGCCAAAGTTGGCCCATTGTCAATAGTGTGGAGAAGCATCTCTTACTCACTTAAAAATCAAGTAGCTTTATATTGGTCAGCGCGTCAGATTCCCATGTTCAGAGTTAACCAAAATTAAATACGATGCAAAATTTGTGTGTAGACATGTTTTGCCTCGCGTAAAATTGAGATGACTGCATTTTGCCCAAAGAATTTCACCAAGCAACAGTAAATGTTACACACATTTAGTTCACCTAAAAATGAAAATTCTGTCATCAATTACTTGCATTCATGTCATTCCAAACCCATAAAACGTTTGTTTGAAATACAGATGAAGATATTTTAATGAAACCTATAAGAATTCTGTCCCTTCATTGATACAGTTGCTTTACACAATGAACATGTAATTTAGACTTTTATTCATATATGAACATTGATCATACATAGGGCTCATCAAATATGGTAATTGCAAACGTTCCTGCTTGACGTGCGAGATCAAACCTCATTAGCTATCTCAATCCAAAACATATTTTCATTAACATGTGCCTTTATGTATTCCGAACAAAACTTCAGAGTATGCACAGTTCACCAGTCACTTCTTTCAGAACCGGAGAAAACCACTGCTATAATGCTACTGTGAATATAATTTGAATTTTTGTCTTGTTGACATAACTAAATGGAAAGCTGACAAATGTGTTAGAATATGTCTTATGAATGTTTTAGCAGATATTTTGTATATATTCAGTCTCCTCCACTAACCAGTTCGTAAGAACACTGCGCGTGTGTGCAAGATTTTTTTTAACCTGATTAAGAAGATAAGATATTCAGGCATTTACATGCTTATTTTTTTCCTATTAATCTGATTGTTTCAGGTAGGGTTGGGCCGATAGATGATGCCATCGTCCATAGCCGATGGCTGATAGACATCAGGATGTTGAGCCTGCATCGTGACCCCACAGTTATATAATTGGGTAATTATACTGCATATATGTTTCGGCATCAGGGAGCCGCTATTATACCTGGCAGTGAAACTGGCATCGTGCTTCCGAATGCATGATCGCTTTTAGTTTCACTTTCACTTTCGAAATTCGCAATCGCACGTACTCTGTTTATACTATGGAGCAGCAGTACTTGCCACACATTTTACAAGATTATATGTTTCAATGGTACTGAAGATCTGCAAATCATTCGCCATCGTCCTCAGTCATCTCTCCTTACTCTGTTTATGTGGTAAGTCAAATTTTATGTACTATAATGTAACAGGCAACCGTTACACCGTGTCTACACCGGACGCAACAGTTGTGGTGTCACGCCACGCCGCATCAGCTAAAGTCTGTCTACACTGGACGCGGCAAAGCGACCATTGAAAATCATTTGAAATTTGCGTCAGCACGTCATACACCGAAGGGGATTTGTTGCGCTGCGCCGCATCCAGGAGACAGCATCACTGATTATAATGAGTTCTATAGACTGATCTATATATAATAAATCTCTATTATAGATCAGTGCTACTATAGTATTTTGTTGCGCCGCGCCACTCCCATCCGGTGTTAGGAATCGTGTTTTCCCTTATAAGGATTCACGCTTCGGGCACACCTCCTAACTCCACCCCCACACCCCTCCCCCTGCTCACCCCGCCCCCGCCCCTGTCATCATCGATCGTGATGTTTCACTGTAGACATCGTCCGTTGCCAATTTTGTAGACATCGCCCAACCCAAGTTTCAGGTCTACACCAACCATTTCTATCTGATCTAAATTTCATTCAGATCGAACTCAGTCGGATTGATTTAGGTGTTTACATGAAGGCTTTTCAATCCAGTTGAGCCATCAATCTGATCACTAATGGATTGGGTGGATGTAAACATAGGGAGATTGTGTCTCTTAAGAAGATTTGGATTGCTTGATTCATATAGATCTTTACTTTTAAATGCATGAAAGTTTAAGGTTGTGTGGATTTCAGCAGATAGACAAAGAGGATGAAAGAATAAAAATATCATTGTTTGTGTTTCGAAGATGAACAAAAGTCTCATGGGTTTGGAATAACATTAGGGTGAGCAAGTGACAACACGATTTTCATTTTGGGTCTTTAAAGAGATTGATTACCTGTGTCATTTTTGTTTATTTGCACCCCACTGTAACAATTAAGAACTAGACGTTAATTGTACAGAATTGCCTCTTCAAAACTCACTACCACAGTGCCAGGGTGATGTGGGAGGTTGCCAGGGCTTGCTATGTGGTTCCTAAGGTATTCTAGGTGGTTGTTGTGTGGCTGTTCAGTAGTTCAATTCAAAACAAAAGCCCACCCCCATGTCTAAGTTATATTCTGCTCCCTATAGGTTCCTCCTCAATTCTAGTGTTGGGTTGGTATGACCAAAAACTGATATCACAGTATTTTTAAAAATTATACCGGTTTCACGGTACGTGACGGTATTTTTTTTTCATGCATGATCGGGTGTTAACCATATTTTCTACTGAGTGAGAGAGGAAATACTGCAGTGTATTGACTTAGAATGCACTATTTTACTGTCATGATGAGTGAATATTGTCAAAAAATACCACACTAAATAGTGACTAAACACGACCCCTTTTAATACATGTTAAACAGGAGTCACTCTCATTTATAATCGCGGCATCGTCTGATAAAATCAAAATGCATCTACACTAAAGAGCGGTTGTTTTGGCTATAATACTTTTTTTGTCTCATGCAGTGCACTGCCTGCATCTGAGTAACAAACAAAAAAAAAACAACAAACAAAAAGAGTGCATGTGATATTAACAGACGAACTACACTCATAATTTTTAATTCCAAACAATCAGTAAGCGACAGGTGCTAGGAAACGCTGTTTTGTACTCATTTATTGACGAGTCGGCTGTGGTGCGGCCAACTGAATGCGCTGCTTCTCTGCCGCTCACTGCACAGAACAGATGCCGAGAGAGGTGACACTTCTCTGGGAAAGTCGGACCTCGCGTTTGCAGGAGAGCACTGGCGAAATCGTCCAACTGAATCATAGCTAAGGTTTATCCAAAAAAGTCGCTATGTTTGTCAGTATGAATATTCTATGGAAAAAAGCCACTAAAAGGGTCTGAAAGTTGCTAAAGTCGCGCTCGTGTGTGTGAGACGCGGGAGCTGATGGCAGGGGGCGGTGGATATTTGTGGCGGTCAATGTGGATATTGTGGATGAGTTCTTCTGTGTCATCACGTTCTATTAGTTCTACAGCTTCAGTTTCAGAACTTTCACGCTTAGTAACACATGCAGCTGTTCCCTCACCACAGTGCAACAGTGAAAAGGGACCCCTTTCAAACAGTGTCGTGTTCCGAACGTTGTTTAAGCAACATACTCAAAAATTCATATAACAAAAATAAACACCGGTATTTGGTATGAACCGGTATACCGCCCAGCACTACTCAATTCTATCAGATTTTTTGGGGGAAACATTCCTTAGCGTAAACTTTACATACATATGAAGTTTGATTCACAGTTATTAAATTAGATAAAGCAAAATGAGCAATAAGAGCAGTGATGCTTGCCTTAGCATCCCCCACTCTTATGTCATTGTTTTGATGATGAGAGGAAAACACAAGGCTGTGCTGCCGGAGAAGCTCTGGGACCTCATCAGTGTCATCAGAGAGATAAGATGGGCGGAGCCCTGCGGTCACATGATACACTTCCCCAGGCTGTGGGCATGAGTCATCTTTGTGACATAATCTCCTGATATGCAGTTAAGCTCTCATTGGGCTTTTAATTAGCTGTACTAGAGATAGCCTGGTCTAAGCAAGAGGAAAACAATAAATATGATGTAACCCACAGTGCTGCTGCTGATCCGGAAACACGACAGACTGATCTCACATCCTCGCTTTTGAATTCAAGGAGATGAATTTGTGGCCTAAAGAAAATGGGATTTAACAGGACAGATGTTGCACTGAGAGATCAATTTCCCTTGATCATTACTGCCGTACACCCACACAAACACACGCAGAGTGGTTGTCATGCACAAAGTGTAACTGGAATCTGTCTCCTCATCGCTGATGAGATTTGTGCATCTGCATTTGATGTTTCATTGGAACACTGTTATTTTGTGTCTGCATTTGCAGTAGGTTCAAAAAGTAGATTTACTGTTTGCACTTAACCTTAACCCCTCTATAATCCAGTGTTGGGTCAATGGCATATGTCCAAAACAAATCTGGTATAAAACACATGTGCCAAGTGTTTTTTTGTATTCATGTTGTTTTTTTATGGTTTTGAAAAATGTTAGACTATTTTTAAGTTTCAATGTGATAATGGCTCATTTGGTGTGTCATTACATTGTAGTGTAATGTGGTGTAACCATCAACTAACAGTAATAACATTTTCCTTACACCTTGAAAGAATGTGAGTGTACACATAAATAATAATTTTTTTTAAAAAGTGTTTAGGTAGTTTTTTTTAAAGGTAAAAAGTACTTTAAAAAATGTCATGAATTATTAATTCATAAATAATATAATATTTGCAGGGAGTCGCACCACATGACTTTAGAATTCTTGTCTTATAGGTCAAATTATGTGATATTTTAATACCTTATTGAACCTGGCATGAGGGTCTGCAGGGGTCCTCTTGATGATATAATTTATTCATTTATTCTTTTGTTTTTTTTCCTTCAGCTTTTTACGTCAGGTTGAGGCACTTTTTTGTCACACCGCATGACTTTGACTTGGCATACACATTTTTCAAATGAATAAGCGGTAAATGTTTTCGTGAATAATTTTTTTCTAAGAATTCAGAGATGAAAACGCATGCTCATATAAGAGCTTTATTCACACCATCATAAGTATGATTTGCATTTTTAATTAGGGATGCACCGAATATTCGGCAACCGAAATTATTCGGCCGAAAATAGCAAAAAAAAAATCTTTCGGTGTTCGGTGAATAAGTGAAAAGGCCGAATAATATGAACCGAACAATGACGAATGCGATCAAAATAGAGGCACGCGCTAATGCAGCAAACATGTCGACAGTGTGAAAGTATTTAAAACTATCAGAGAAAGATGCAGAAATCATTACAAGCGTGAAGCACCGACAGCGAGAGACTTAGTGCTGCATCAAGTCTCCCATGAGAAGAAGAAGTGGCTGATGCTGGTGGTTAGGTACTGTATGATGATTGAAATAGCGAAATTACCTCAAACGATTAGTAAATAATCTGCAGCATATTATATTTTCTAATGCACGCATGAATTGCATGTAAGTTATTCTGACAGTGCTGCACGAGCTCGTGTCGCCAGGGTTCAAAATCCAATCCAGTCCAAGGAAAATCTGCGTTAAAACTGTTACTCGTCAGTTGCTCAGTAACATTTTTGTGAATTTTTTTAAAGGCATGTGACAATGTGATACGTGCGACAAACATCTTCCCAAATTCGTTATGAGAATCATTTATAAATCTGCATGCTGTTGTCAACAAAAAGAAGCACCGAGAACTTCCTGAGGGTTTCTGCCAAAATAAAAGCCGAGAAAAAGCAACAACTCCATCGACATTCATAAATGATAGTATTGTAATTTTACTGTCGTTATGTAAAATAAAATAAAAAAGTAAGACAATAATAATGATAATAATAATTACCCTACAACAGCTCTGTTAATACATTTATTATAACATTCACACATAGTGTTCAAATTGGGATCTGTGATATATTCTAATGTTTTAAAAGAAGTCTCTTCTGCTCAGCAAGGCTACCTTTATTTGTACAGTAAAAAATACATGCCTGATTCAAGTCTCAAAAATGGCCAAAAAAATATTATTTTACTAACTTATTAATTTTAAGCTAAATTGTGCTTTGTTGGTATAATGTCTGCTAGAATGTTAAAACATTTTCAGTGTTAAGTAAATATTTTTTAATTGTTGTTTTGTAATTGATTTTTTTTATTTGAAAAGCAGAACAAAACAGTAAAAAGCACATTTTGGCAATTTAATTAATGCAATTGTGAAAAAATTGTCAAAATAGGCCTACATGGGGGAAAAATGTGAAAAACCGTGTTCGGTATTCGGCCTTCGGCCCAGTGTTTCATTTTGTTCGGCTTCAGCCTAGAATTTTCATTTCGGTGCATCCCTATTTTTAATGAGTTTTTTTTTGTTGGCTTTTTTACTTTATATTGATAGGACAGTAAGTTGACAGGAAGCCAAGTGGGAAAGAGAGGGGGCGGGATCAGGAAAGGTCAGTGAGCTGGGACTCGAACTCGAGACACCCAAAGCGCAACAGCGCTGTATGTCAGCGCGCTTACCACGAGGTTATTGTGACGATTAAAAAAAAAATTGTGACATATTTTAATACTCACCTTCTAAATTTAAGAGATCCGGACAATCCTGGGTCCCTGTTTTATCATATCATATAATATGTGTTTTACCTGCATTTTTCCTGCATGTGATTGGGCCATATTACTTTTTTAGCCACACCTAATGGCTTTGACTTAGCATTAAAAAAAGTTTTTTTTTTAAATATATATTAATCAGCAGTTAAGCCATTTTGGTAAAAATGTACTGCAGTTTTTATGTATTTATGAATACTTGAAAATTAATAGATCTGAACAACTCACGTTTATTGATCCTGTTTAATCATATCATAATATATCTAGCGTAGTGTTAGTTCTGGCAGGTCACGTTAGTCAAGCTCGCATCAGCTGACTCTCAGCTGATCCCCATCAACCTATGGGAATACGACACCTATCTAAGCATTCATATATAAGGTCCCTCAGTATTATCAGCAGTTTTCGCATTGCTCAATAGCTAATTACCCTCCTCCATCCCCAACTCCTCCTCTGTCAGTCAGGATTCAGCCTTCTGATTCTCCTTTGAATCAGACTAATTCTAAAATGTGTACATAACATTATTGAACTTTAACAATATCTGCAATACATTTATGTTGGTTCTGTTCTGTTTACCCTGGGGGGGTTATCGCTGCTCTCCCTGCTCTCATCCATGCTAGGCTGCATGGATGCGCAGGGAGTTCTTGCCCAGAACAGAACCATACCGCCAATCCAAACTGTATGCTAATTGTCAATCATCTTTGACGATAGTGGTCCGGACAGAATTTTTTTTTTTTTTTTATCCTGGCATGCTGTGACTTAAAACAACCTAAACATTTTTGTCCCTGGGGTCATTCTTAGTAGGCTGTTTCTATTTCAAGGTTCAGCCAGTGTAGCGATAGCATATGTCACTAAGCTGGATAATCCGGAAAGGCCTTCAGGGGCGAAGGCATACTACATTCAGCGTTTTGACACCATTTGGTGGTAAATTCATGTCTAGGGCCTCCCCATATGTGCAACCGAGCAATCATTGAAACGATAAAGCCCTCAGCCGTGATTGTTCGGTACAGCAGAGATCACATGCTTATTCTGTTGTCTGACATGTTGTGTCCCAGTGGACGCTTTTAAACCTCCATGATCGTTTCCCAGAGAGCTGCGGCAGATGTTTTAAAAGGACATGACGTATTACTGATGCTCATGCTATATATGATGATTTTATGAACTATTTTCTGTGAAAGAATGTCTCTCACTGTGATGTTGGATGGCAGTAACATGGCCAGCAGTAAACGCCAATGTCTGGGAATGAGCCCTGAGTTTTGCAGGACGTCCTGTTTGACTAAATGGTTCCCTGGGATGTAGCTCTTCTGCTTGGCCTCACATTTGTTCATGAGTACAGCTGGCAGATTTAGGCCTGCAGAATGCTGGAGGAACAGCAGCACGTTCATGCTTAATGAGACCAGCCCTTTACCTTAACACATCCCTTGCAATGAATGCCTTCTGTTTGTCAATGTGCTGTCATAATGCTATATGTTTCTAAAATAATGGGTGGCTTAAGAGCTTTGAATTGTTGTTTTTTATTCAGAAAGACATTGTTGAAATGTGGTGTCTGTCAGTGAACTTTGTTAAAGACGTGGCCTAACAGTGTTGGCCTGGAAACTGGCAAATAATTACCGTCAAGCTCTCAGATTTACTGGTTTATGATATCCTTCAATTCTGTGGTGTTTAAGAGAGTGTTATGGATTATCATCACCAGTCAAAATGCAATGCCCCGAAAAGCACTAGCAGGAAAAGCAGATGGTTCTTAGGAAACAGATCCTTTTCCAGATCCTTTCCCCAAAGAAATGTTCCAGAAGATGCACTTCCATTCAAAAGTTTGTAGTTTTTGAAATAAGGCTACATTTATTTGATCAAAATACAGTAAAAACAGTAATATTGTGAAATAGTATTACAATTTGGAATACCTGTTTTTTTTTTTTTTTACTTCAATACATTTGATGTAATTTATTGCTTGATGATAAACTGAATTTTCAGTAGCCATTGCTCCAGTCTTCAGTGTCACATGATCCTTCAGAAATCATTCTAATGTGTGCATATAATTCTTTAAAGAAATTATAGTGATACCAAACTTTTAAACAATGATTATTAATGAGCAGTTCAATTATTAGGCTTGGTACACTCTTTGGCAGAATCTGATTCAATCATGGACAGTAGTTCCACACGATTGAAGCAAGCTATTTAGTCATGTCTATTTTTAACACCATTTGCTTTAGTTCATTCTTCGTGAGTATATAACGTTAACCACTGTCCATAATTAAATGTAAGGTAGGTGTTTTCGGAGAGGCTAGCAATAACAAGCTAGCTTTGAAAGCATAAGACCCCACCCTCTCTGCAAATCACTCTCCAAAGCCACGCCTCCTACTAAAAACACATGAACGTACACCGACAGACCAGAAGCTTACAGTGAAATTATGAGAGACGGCGTTGGTGGAGGGTTGAATGCAATGCTGTCCGATTACCTCATGTCTCATTCATCGTACATTACAGTACAAAGCGCATAATATTACAATAATAACACCTTCCATTCTTGCTCGGCCTGCGATAGCGCAATGGACTGTGCTGATGGCGTCTCTCTCTCTTCAAACAGGGTGCGCAGAGGTATGCAAATGCATATGTTAACAGGCAGGTAGGACAGCCTACTGTAGCCCTTGGATTGAGGGATATGATTTGACAAACATTTTATGGCTATGCCTTCCATCGATGATATAAATGCATTTAGACCACTTAACTACTTAATGATTGCTATCGGGATGTGAAGAGACTTTCAACTGCATAACAAAAAATGCTTTTGAACCAAATCACCTACCCTGGTTTTAAATCACATTCAGCCAAAGAGTTATAATAACATTGTGACGAGAGGGGCGGGGCCGAGAGCCGTGGGAACGGAGCGAGGCCGGTGGAGTAATTGCGAATGCGCGACACCTGCGCCACTCACCGGTCTCGAGTCTCACGGAGGAGCTCCGGAAGGATACAAAGGAGGAGTGACGACAGGGAAAGAGGAGAGAGGACCAGGCCTGGAGTTTATTTTGGTTTTGTTTGTGCGCGACAGTCGTCCGCGAGGGGCTGTCGCGCTGTTTTGAGTTTATGTTATTATTAAAGTTTCTTTGAGTGTTCGCCGGTTCCCGCCTCCTTCTTCCCGACTTATGAACTTTGTTACAAACATCTAGCAAGCTAAATATAACTTAACACGTATGACGCTACATGTTGGAAGTCTAAAGATGAATGAGTTCCATCCTGCATTAATGTTGATCGATTGTTAGGCCTAATTTTAATTGAAATTTAGGAGAAACCTCAGCATTTAGCATTACTTTTTGTTTATGTTGCTGAAATGTCCAGTCTAACTGTTAAAGCTATGATTAATTGGAAAAATTGGTTAATTATATTAGCAAATTTGTCCATTTACAGGAGGGTCACAGAGATAAAATTAGTAGTAGTCAGCTGGTCATGTTATCTTAATATGGCAGCCCCATGAGGCTTAATGTAAAACTGCTTTTTATATGACTGCATTTTTAAATGTGTACCTATGTATGTGTATGTGTGTATGTATGTATATATATATACAGTGGGTACGGAAAGTATTCAGACCCCCTTAAATTTTTCACTCTTTGTCATATTGCAGCCATTTGCTAAAACCATTTAAGTAATTTTTTTTCCTCATTAATGTACACACAGCACCCCATATTGACAGAAAAACACAGAATTCCTTTTAAACATAAATAAAACATACATAAAACATCAAGGATGTAAGAACTCGGCCTAAATATTACTGTCAATTTCACATGCAATGTATTGCACACAAAATATATTGTGCACATTGCAGTCAGAAACATCAGTTCTGTGGCAGTATTCTTTTCTTTATTAATGGCTCTGATTTTTCACTGGCTTCTTTTCCCGAGGGCATGTTCTCTCTTTGCAGGGTTGGTGTTGGTGTGAACATTTTCTCGGGGCTTGATGTCTTTATAGCATCTGTCTACTGCTAAAAAAATATTGAGAAACTGAATTAAGAAATGCAATTAGAGGCTGCATTTTGGCTAACTATTCACATACAGTATTCCTATGTGAAATGAGCAATGTTGTGATTTTACACGTTTCAGTGGTCACTTTAGTCTTCAGTGCTTGTTTTTATTTTTTGCTTTTTAATTCATAGGCCTAATTCTCCCTTAAACATTTGCAAAGTTATTTGTCCTTGCAGGCGTTTACAAAGTATTAATTGCTAAAACCATAAAGTTAACCTCAGAATTGTTTGCTTTTTAAAAGTTATTTGTATTGGATTTAATTGCATTGCATTCCTGCCTCTTGAAACCAGAATATATGTGCCACTTTCCAGAAATACGGTATGGCACAAAACCCATGTTTTTTTATGAGAAATATAATATAACAAAATGAAACTTGCTTGAAATAGGTTTATATATACAGTGGGTATGGAAAGTATTCAGACCCCCTTAAATGACTGAAATATATAATATTTCAGTCATGATAATTTCAAACAGCATTTTTTAGCATGGGCATTAAATATACATAAGCTTGATTTTGGGGGACGAGATCTACTACGCTGCTGTCACTAAACTTGCTACTTTTTAAGGATGTTTAATTAAATTAATTAATTAAATAAAATGTTATATAATTACATATGTCCCAAACTTGAGTCATCATTTATTGTAATGAACAGTGATAAACTTTTTTTTTCATGTATTTGCATGTCGTAAGATTTTGTTATCAAGGTTGAAAACATTGCAAACCTCATATAAAATAAATAGAAAGTGTTCTTCTATTTCCATTTATTTTATATGAGGTTTGCAACTTTTTATATATTATTTAGTCTGACCATCAACAATCAACCTTTTCTAAAGGTGAAGTACTTTATCCTTTACCATTTGTTGAAATGAAAAAAGTCTTTGAATACAAAACATTTTTAAAAACAATTTCATGTCCCATTTTGTATCCTCTTTGTGGAAAGCAGCCCTTTTCATGTAACAGTGAAAGATGAGTGTCTACCCATGTGTCCTGACGTTCTTTTTGCTGTGTCTCATCTCTTTCTTTTTTGAATCGCACACACACATTCCCTCTCTGCCTTTTTCTCTTGCTCCCCTTCTGTGTGTTTTTCTCCCTCTCTCTTTCTCTCACTTACAAGCACGTGCCACCCAAACACACTCACACTCACGCACAGACACACAGATGGAGAGTCCAGTGTGACTGGATGACCTCCCCTGCCTGAAATGCCTCACACTTACTCAGCCAACAGAAGCTGGATGTGTCATGACCCCTGCCGTGTTGTCTTTTTTCTCTCGGATGTTCCATGTAGAGTTTGAGCAAAATGTCCACAGGCAGTCAGACCATCAGAGACAACGGAAATGCAATCAATGAGAAAAACAATATTTTTGGTGCAAGAAGCTCCCTAGTATTACTAGTACTATAGTGCTAATGCAGATATCAGTATTATTACAAACAAATCAGCATTTGTTGGGCTTACTTCATGCTTATATTTGCATCTTAGGGTTAACTTATGAATTGAGTCGTTTATTTTGGGAATGGTTAAAGGGGACGTATGATGCGATTTAAATTTTTCCTTTCTCTTTGAAGTGTTACAAGCTCTTGGTGCATAAAGAAGATCTGTAAAGTTGCAAAGACTAAAGTCTCAAATCCAAAGAGATATTCTTTCTAAAAGTTAAGAGTCAACCACGCCTACCTAAAATGGCTAAAACATGTCTACGTCACGATGTGGGAAGATTTGCATAACGCCGCCCAAATGTTCACACAAAGAAAGAAGGCATAACTTTTATTCTCGCTGTAGTATTGTTGTTGCCGCCGCCGCCAAGTCGTGAAGGCGCTGTTTGATTGGTTGTGAAAGCGAAACTACTTTGTTTGGCCTTCCAAAAGAGGACAATATCCGCTTCGTCATGCCTGGAGCTGATCCGTGCTGGTCGCTGAGGAAATACATCAACTTCGCGCTGTGGATTGCCAGATCGGCTTTCACCGTGGATGAAGGGGACTCCAGCCCGGGGTCGTCACATGTGGTTGCCGCAAGCCCGCCCGCCACGCCGTTCTCAAGCCCACCGGCCGCCGCTCACTCAAGCCCACAGCCTCTGCTCACTCTAGGCCTCCGGCCTCCGCTCAGTCAAGCCCGCCGTGTGTGACGCTGTGTTTCGTTGTGAAAGTGAAACTACTTTGTCTGGCCTTCCAAAAGAGGACACGACTAGAAATCAGTGGTTAAGTTGTATTTACAACACTGTTCCAGAACAGTTCAAACCAAATATTCCGATGTGTCCAGCGCATATTTCCTGATCCTGGTAGATTAGACTACAATACCGGCTGTTCTGTTCTGTAATTATGTCCCCACTGGATGCAACAAATGCCTCGTTTATAATGGGGTTTAATGTTTTTGTCTTGTCGCTCCGGCCGGACAGGGCATCACAATATGGTAAGGGGCGTAACATTTCCGTCACACGCTTGAGGTATTCGGCCAATCACAACGCCCTGGATAGCTGGCCAATCAGAGCACACCTCTAAAACCCAACGTGTTTCAGAAAGGCAGGGCATAGAGGAGAAACAATAATGTACAGTATGTGGAAAATAATGTGTTTTTTTAACCTTAAACTGCACAAACACATTTCATTACACCAAATACACAAAATAATGTTCTTTTTAGCAACATCATATGACCCCTTTAAGTCTTTTTTTTTTTTAATGGGCGGCACTGTGGACCAGCAGGCAGCATTTTGAGGCACTCAATCAGGAATTTCCCTTCTGGTCTGATGGCAGAAAATTTGCTACGTCAGGCTGCAGCGAGTGCGTCATCCAGGACCCACAGCTTGACGAGAACATGCATTAGTCTCTCTGCTTCACTGCCTCCGTCCACCGCTCTGTAAATACATGATGACGGAACAGGGTCACTACCGCTTTTTTCATTCTGAGCTCCGTCATCAAATATAGTTACACAGAACAGTCATCAAGCCTTAAAAATTATGCTTTTAGGTTGAAGCTTCTATTCAGTCTTACACATATTTAATCCTGTATTTGTTAGTGGCACTAATTAAAGGGATAGTCACAGAAAGAGGATATTTTGTTGGTAACCCGTTTTGGATTCACTTCCATTGTATGGACAAAAAATAGTCAATGGGAAATTGTTTGATTACCAGATTCCACAGAGGAAAGAAATGCATACAGGTTCGGAACAACATGAGGGTAACGGCCATTTTTGGATGGCAAGCATCACTGTTACTATTTTGCTCACACTTGAAACATGCAACTCAAACGTGCTGGGTGAACAATACAATAGAAATAAACCAATATATTGCCAAGATTGATATACTGGCCAATATTTGCCCTTTTATGAATATTGCCAAAGGTTGCCATAAGTGTAGGAATCAGGACTTTTATTTTGACAGTGCTAAGAATGCAGCCATTTGAGTGCAGAGTTCACCATCTTCGGTTAACTCTTCTGTATAATAAATTATTAAAAAGAAATTTCAAACAAAGAAAGTAAATGGTGTATGAAAAAGTATTTTAACGTTTGACTTTCATTTATTAGTAGGCCTAATAGAAAGCCAAACTATATAATACTTTCTGATCTATTTCTTTTATGTAAACCAATCTTTGAAAATGTAGTAAAATATTTAATTCACTGAACACTGTTGGTTAAAATGATGCATTGATGAATACAACATAACACAGTTACAAATAAAGTCAGTAACCGTAGTATTCAGGTGCAGAAATGTAAAAACTAAGTGTAAAATAACACAATAGTGCTCACTGCACAAGTTAAATACAGATGAATCTTTGTTAGAGCTGTGGTGTTATTTGATTAGCAGAAGCAGGTATTTATTGGCTGCTGTCTCTTTAAGACCAAATGCACAGACATGATACTGACACTCATCCGGTTTCTTTCTCAGCTGTTTACATTCACTTAAGATGTAACCGACTGTTTTTACTAGAATAACTTTGTGTGTGTGTGAAAGAGTAATCAATTCAGTGTTCACGCGGTGTCTCTCTCTGTGTGTGCGTGCTTCTCGTGTGGCGGCAGCGGCTGAGCGCATAGAAAACAGCGTGCAAGTTTAAATTGCTTGAATGTGTAAATGACAAACTTTCACACTATGATGGTTAAACTTAACAGCTAATCGTTGCATCCCTAATAACTTGATAACTTGTTAACTTGTTGTTATAATAGTTATATAATTTTTAAGTTATTTCTAATTTGGTAAATATAATTTATTTTAATATTATTTTATATAATATTATTTGGTATAATGTTATTATTTCATTGCAGCATGTGTTATTTGCTGTCTTTATGCTATCTTTAAATTAAGTAGTGTGATTTCGTATTGGTCATCGGGCCACACTGCTTTATAAGATATTGCTATTGCCCTTTAAATAAATCCATCCATCCATCCATCCAGTTTGACCACTTTTGACCACAATCAATCAATCAATCAAACAATCACGGTTGACCACCTCAATACAACCATTTGTACAGTAATTCATGAACAAATGATAAGTTAACTGAAATATGGCCAAATTAATTGGAATCAGAATCACACTGCAAGCTTTTAAATGGGAATTGTAAGTGATTCAGTTGTTGTTATTTTTTTTGAGAGGGCCAGTGAGTTACCACCTAGCGATGCTCTAAAAATCATCCAGAATATTCATATAGCAACATCTTGGCAATCACCCATGACACCTCAGCATTGTAACATTGAGTTTGGCATTGGCAGGCATGACTCACTCAGTGCTAAATGTCTAAATATCAGTAGCAGTATTCATGTTCATTTGGTTGGTAGCTCATCTTCTCTCATAAAGCACAGTCTCTCCATCAGTTAATTTAGCATGTGAGTGTTTCAGCAGACACACCGCTTGTTATTCTATAATTAGAACAAGAGGAATTGTTGGATGTGAGCATCGCTCCCAGCCATGGATCTGTTCTCTCTGATCATCTCTGTTCTCTCGTAATGAGAGCTCTGATAAGCTCCCTCAGCTCAAGGAGTCAAACCCAGAGACGCACAGACCTGGACGGCGAGAGAAGGGAATCCTTGGTTCTCCTTTGTTGTAAGGCCCTGCATATCTCAAGATGTCCAAGAATGAAGTTGATCCATGCATTTGAGCAGACCGCTGTAATTTTGGCACGATTGTAAAATATTGTGGCTGCCTACGGCTGGCGTGTGGGGAGGAGGTGCCTCTCCACCATCTGTTGCCCTGTCACTAGATATGACACACGCTTCTTCCAGCAGCTTTTTCACCAAATAAAAGCAGTTTTTTGGCAGACCCTGTTGCGTTCTTTTGTGGGCCATTGATTTTTGCCTAAATCAATTCTGTGAGCTTTGTAGGCATTATATTTACACTCGAAGCTGGTTATTGAACACATAAAAGTGCCAGCTGGGTTGTTATTTATATCCATTCTGGATTAATAAAGAGCCTCAATGAAAAACGATAATAACTTATATCTAACAATAAAAGTATTTACTATCACTTTTTATCCATTTAACACATCCTTGCTTAATAAAAGTATTAATTTCTTTTGTTTTCAGCACAACTATTTCCAACATTGATTATAAATCAGCATATTATAATGATTTCTGAATGATCATGTGACACTGAAGACTGGAGTAATGATGCTGAAAATTCAGCTTTGCTTCACAGGAATAAAATATATGTTAAAATATATTAAAATAGAAAACTGTTATTTTTGCAATAATATTTCACAAAATTAAAGTTTCCTTCTATATATTTCTGGTCAAATAAATGCAGCCTTGAAGAGCATAAGAAATGTTTTTTTTCCTGTGTGATTTCACAGACAACTGTTTTTTAAAGATTAATAAGCAGTACATATATAATCACATGTTTATTACTGAAGATTTCTAATGGTTCTCTAATAATTATATTTCTTAAATGCAGTTTTTCTTCTTCATTATGATATCAGGACCGTTGAATCACCCTGATATTTGTGACTTTATGCCCTTCATTAATTTTAACTCCGAAATTAAAAACATGGTCATCAAAGATGTGCATTCAAGTCATTGCAATCATGTAATGCATTTTTAAAATGTATTAGGTCTAGGGGAAAAAAAGGATGTGGCTGATCTTTGTTTTCCAGTTCTGTTCCTGGATAGCAGTGACAAGCATTGCACTTCAAAACACTTAAATCATACAGTAACTAAATTTCTGAGTGCCAAGTTGGCGTCAGTTCAGTTTGAGAATGTTTTGAAAAGTTCATTGGATATGAATGACCAAATTGTTAAGTTTTTTTTCTTTTTTGTCAGGAAAGGTCTTATGGCTAAGAAATGGAGACAGGGCCATCTGTTACTAAAACCAAACACAGAATTCGACAATACTTGCAGATGCTGAATGCTGCCATTTTGTACTCTCACAATGAGATTAGGGGCCTTGTTACTCCCACGACTACAGCAGGAGAAAATGAGGTTACAACAGATATAAAACTGAATAACTGCACGTATCGACTGAATCGTTTGTCCCTGTTCTGGGGTTCCTTTGAGGTCCTCATTGTGCTAGTGCTTAGCATGTTGCTGTGCTTTTGTTTTTGCGCTTTACAGTAGATCTGATTTAAGATTATTTAGGGGTATTACTCAGTGCATGCTGAGTTGCGCGAGAGCCAAGACTGACTGTGGTGGATTAGCATAATTAGGAATGGCATGGATTAATGAGATACGTCCCTGACGCACTTGATGTATGAAAACCGCTCTGTGCTGCCAATTGTTTGTAGAGTTGTGGAAGAACCAAGTGCCAAAGAATATCAATATTGATCAGTGGTTACTTTGATTTGTATATAGCTTATATAAGGAACTAAGCATGCACATTAAAAAATTATATCAAAACTATATACCTATAGATTAGGGTTGCACGATATATCGTTTCAGCATCGATATCGCGATGTGCGCATCCGCGATAGTCACATCGCAGAATGTGCGATGTTTAGTATAGGCTACTGATCGTTATAGTTATAGTGATTGTTTTCTGTGTTCTGTACAGCGATAACCATTTTAAATACATTTAGTAGCAGAGCTACTGCACGCGATTTTCAGTGCTGGAAATCCATTTATCCTTTGTTGAAACTTCCGCGTAGTCGTGGAGAGTGCAGGTCACGGTTGCTTAGCAACGGCAGACGCCACGAAAGCGCAAGCTCCCGAGTGCTTTGGAAAGAAGGAGAAAGCGGCATGGCGTTTTCCCACACGTTTTTATGTGCGACATGTATACGGCCCCAAAGTCTGTCTACACCGGACGCGACAAAGCAACCGTTGCCCATCATTTGAACTTTGTGTCAGTACCTCATAAAGAGAACGTGGCATCAGTTTACTGTCGGGGATTTGTCGTTTTTTTTCATATCGCAATATATAATCGCAGAAAAATAAAATATCGCGATGTGAGTTTTTTCCAATATCGTGCAGACCTACTATAGATCCTCCAAAGTGACATTTGCAGAAAACAAAACCCTGTTTTTTTACACACACACACACACACAAATATAAAACATAAGATGAAAAAGAACGAGAGAAAACTATATACTGCATATATACTATAAAAATTATTTAAATAAATGGAACAAAAACATGTTTAATTCAATGCCTTGCCATTTCTTTGTAATTATTTGTGGAAATGTCATAGCAAAGTGAAAATTGTTTCATCACACTTTTTTCAGTGTTGTTCTTTTTTTCGTTAATTGCTTTTATTAAAGGCTCTACATTCTTCATTCATTACAGTGGAAGAACATATCTGGATGAGCTTGTCAACCTTACTAATTAACCTGTTTTTGGATGACTAGTCGACTCCTATGACCTATACCCCACCAAGTTTCTTAACTAGCTTAAAGACTTTGTTGGTCAGCAAAAGGAAAAAAACAGGAGGAATTCAAAAAAGCGGAGTGGGATGTGTGAAATGGTTATAACTTCTATAATGTGAACATGGTTTGGATTTTTAAAGTCTAACACCAAGCAGAAAACATTTATTCTGTGATCTTTGTCATCCGACAACATGAAAACCAAAAGATGAGCCCAACAACATTCACTTCAGGTGATTAAAAAAGTACCATTAAGTAGAGCCCGACCGATACAGGTTTTTTGGGGCCGATACTGATACCGATATTAGGGAGTAAAAAAATGGCCGGTGCCGATATATCGGCCGATATTCTTTGTGTATATTATAGTACAGTATTTTTAGTTTGTCTTACATATTTTTTAATTCGATCAGATACGATTTTAAGCTGTCATATGGTCAAGTTACAATGTGCCCCTCAGATGTTACAATGTGTTCCACCTACGGGGCATGTTGTCACATTTCACTCCCATTTTTTGAGGGTAAATAAAGAAAAACGTATACACTGTATTTATGAAACAAAGCAACATATTTGTACTAGACAAGTGTAAAATTACTGTGGATAAAAAATATATATATTCTGAACCCCATGTGGATTTACACAAACTGAGAAAGTCAAAAAGTGTTACTTTGTGCCCCGCTCTCCCCTACCTCTGTAAATAAATACAATATAAATTCACGTCTCGCGCACTTTAATGCCCTTTGAATGTAACGTGTACTTTCCCTTGGAACTGGAATCATGGCGGAATTTCATGTGAAGTCCACTTCGCAGGGCACTTATGGTCGAATAAGACAACGCGTGAATGCTGCCTGAACAAGAAACCTCCTTACTGAAGGGAAAGTGTTGACTGGTGTCACTATCTCGCGAACGCGCCGGCGGATCTCCACCAAATTCGCGCGTGAATTTAACCAGCCGTAACTCCCGAACCCCGGGGGCTATCCACGCGGGGGTGGTCTCATTCGAAAGAGGGCCTCGAGACATACACTCGATTTACGTTCGAGAGGGTTCCTTGAGCTGAAGAGATCCCTCGAATTTAGTGCGGATTCGCCGTGCCATTACGGAGATATGGCCGTTCAAAGAGTCAATGGTTTTCCATAGACTAAGCTTTAAAGTGTTTCATCTAGGTCGCCAGTAGCAAACAATGGTTGGACTCTGCTGGACAAACTAAGTAATTACACCATTTCAAGCATTTTATCTGCATTATATGTTCTGTAAAAAAAATTTCATATCGGCGGCATATTTGCCGATACCGATATATCGGCGACAGGCTCATATCGGCCGATAATATTGGCAAAACGATATATCGGTCGGGCTCTACCATTAAGTACCTAAGTACCAAAGAAAAATTATTAAATGATATGAAGAACATTTAATTTTATAATTTTAAAATTAAGTATTTAATTTATTTTATTACATGTCCCTCTGGAATACTTGATTCTGATTGGTCAGTCGCTTCACTGGGATATGTTTTTGTGTAATTAATTACTGCTAAATGATTTCATGTCTCTCCTAAGACTTTGCAGTGTATTTTCCCACATAATAGAACGCAAATCAATATTTCATGCACATTTATTTATTTATTTTGGCTATGTAAGTTGGCTGGATAATGTGCAGTCTTCTCATCATTATCTCCAAATAAACCCCTTCATTATGATGTAAGATCACCTTGTCTGGTTTATTTAGCAATGACGGGCTGACTGTAGATTATCCCTTGCATATCTAAAAATAGGCATTACCACCTGGATATATAAGAATTACTCATCATGCAATATAAGATTTTGGTCATACCAAATTATTTTTGTGTCATCTACCAGAGGCGAGAAATAAAGCTACAAAAATCAGATTAATAAATCTTACGGTGACTAGGGAATCCACATTTAGCATTTCTAATCAAGTTCATGGTCTAATTTTCAGACATCTGGAACTGTATCAAAAGTAGGATTTATTCGTTCTCCGACAGCATTAGCTCTGTGCTCACAGTACTACGTTATGTAGAATCTAAGCCATACATTTTCTGGATTGCCAAAATTCCTCAAAGACACTTCTGAGGATGGATAAAAATGACACCGTTTGTACACAGTTTTGTAATTCCTTGGCTGCTGGTTATTCCCCCCTCTATTCCATAACAATTCACCTTCCTCCCCTTTTAAATATGGCACTTAATCATCTTGAAATAACGTCTCAGGTGACAAAGAAATGAGCAGCGGAAGAAATGGAACGAGCCTCGTGACATTGAACAGTTTTCACTGGTTGAAATGACATTTCGTAAATTACTTTCTGTGAATTTTCCTCCCACATCTCTGCAGCATCTCCTCCATACCGGTGCACAGGACATCTGAACGCAGACGTACGGTTATTTTGAGCCAGACGTAGAGAACTCAAGTCATCACCTCTTTTGAATAGACGCCCACCACTTTGTTTTCCATGATATTTAAAACTGTGCCTTGGGAAAGTAGACAGTGCTGCTGTGCTCACGTGTGGGCTTGGATTCAAACAGCATATTAAGTAGTTCATGAAGAGACGTTCATGTGATCTCCCACTCGGGGTCAGTGGGGTCAGCATCTTTGCGCCCCAGCCTGGGTCTCGGATTGTCATTTAACCCAAGTGTTTTCCGAGGTTTCAGACTCATTTTGCCAGTTTTCATTTCCTCAGCTCATCAGCTAATTTGCACATTAATTTCATTTGTTATGGCAAACAGCAGATAGCAGCATATTGAGATGCATTGGTTCATCAAAGCAGCCAACCAACCTTGAATACTGTGTGAGACATTTAAAAATTCTCATTCAGCATCTCTCAAAGGGAGTTCACAGGGGGTTTATTACTGCAGGGCGACAGCACTGTTTAGTCACTACTAGTAACAATTAGTGTTGAAAGCATCAGTGCTTTAATTAGAATCATAATGTCATGTTATGCATTAAATGTGATGCATTTTGCATGGAGATCACCTTGGAGGCTTTTTGCCATTGCGTCCCATGACTGTAGCATTGTGTTAGCGTAATATTTTTTTAAATTTTATGTTTTGTTTAATTCTGCTTCACTGCATCTAGCTGGTTTTGAATGCTACTCATGGAACAGAAACTGTGGACTCTCTCTTTTCTAGCACTTTCGATACGGTTGCTCCTTTACACTCAAAGAAGATTAAAGAAAACAGTCCAACACCATGGTATAACGAGCATACTCGCACCTTAAATAGAGCAGCCCGAAAAATGGAGCGCAGCTGGAAGAAAACAAAATTAGAGGTGTTTTGTATTGCATGGAGGGAAAGTGCTTCCTCCTACAGAAAAACCATAAAACTACTAGATCTTCTTACTTTTCGTCTCTTTTAGAAGAAAACAAACGCAATCCCAGGTATTTATTCAGTACAGTGGCTAAATTAACAAAAAATAAAGCATCAACAGGCAATAACTCTTCTAATCAACTAGGGATGAAACGATACCTTTATTTCCGAACCGATCCTATACGAAAATTCTGAGTAAGCCCTATCTGCCGATACCAATCCGATCCCAGCACAGTTTTTTTTAATGAATGTAGAATTTCAGTGCTTCTGTGTTGGCCTGATCATCACTCTTTTGTTTTAAACACAATCTGCTAAATATAGACAACTTCATTTTAATGAAAAAAACAAATGAATAAATATATAATCTTAATCTATGACAAAAAATACTATTATAAATAGGTTAGTGGATAATTCAACAGCAAAAGTTACTCTAGAAAAATCATTGGTGCACAGTAATTTTATAAAATCTCAACATTTAGTGGAACAACATTATTTAGTGGGGAACAAATAAAAAAATGTAGGACTAAATCTGGTCAAATATTTATGTATAAAATATATACTATAAATTTAAAAGACATTTCTTAAAGCAACATATTATAGATAGGACAGAACAAGACAGACTATTAATAATCTTTCATTGCGCAAAAGTATTATAATACGAAAGGCTCCAATACAGAGTGGCACAAATCGCTTATGCACATTCTGTGCGCAGAATGATGCGCTTGAAGCAACACCGTGTCACAGCGTGCAGCACTCTGCATAGAAAAGTTCAAAGCACAAAGGGATGAAATATTGATGCGCAGTGTATTAAATCTGTGCGATAGGTTGATTCTTTTCTTTTAACAGTTTTAAATATCAGTTATTATGCGCTCTTGAAAAGAGTTTCATCATTTTGACTGTAGTAACCGAACGCGACACACAATTTGAATGCTGAATGGAGGATGACAGACAGCCGCAGCGTAGAAAAGAGTTTACATCAACTTGAATTTAATGACTTAAATATTCATCTGTACCTCACATTGAACTATTGAATAGCTTCAGAACACTTGAAATACAGTGCACAAAAACTTTATGGTGCTTTATAATGTGTTTGTGCCTTTCGTGAGGCTTGACAATAACACAGAATAGTATGCGCACAATACTGGATTTGGATAGGTCTCATCTGACTGATACCCGATCCGTCAGAAAATGCCAGTATTGGAGCCGGTACCGATACTGAGTATCGGACCTGCAAGCTTGCATCTGTTTTTGAATGTAGCACCCAAATCTCAAAATCTAATCAATAACCGATGGATACAGGCCATTTTTTTCTTTCTCGATAATCCGTTTCACTCCGAAGAAAAGATCTGCTTCTACTTTTTTTTATCATTGCTAACATTGTTCAGGCAATTGTTACGATTAGTTGATTTAGAAAATGTTGAATTCTGGTGCTATTTGGGCTAAAGAAGCACACATTGTTGGCACTGCTGTCCGATTTTGTTTATTTTAGATCAATGATATTGAAATGTAATTGTGACACAGTTTTGAGTTTTCAGCCTTCCATCATCAAAGTAGGTTGGTTCTTTTCTTGCCTATTACTTATAGTACACAGGCTAGAAAATAGTTACTGATTTGCTTTAAAGAGATTTGCACCAAAGGCTCATCAAACCAAGCTGTTTCCAGCCTAAACTACTACAGGAATCTGACCTCATCCACAGATCCGCAGATCCCTCACCAGCCGGTGGCTTTTCAACGACCTAGATAGTGCGCCTGCATTTTTGCCACAGGTAGACTGTTGCAATGACAAAGAGCACACGCTGATTCTCATCCATCTCATATGATATGATGCATATATATAGACATTTTTATACAAACATTTCCCCACCACTAATAAACATTTGTGCCACCCACTAATAAACATTACCAGCAGTAGGAACACCTACTAGTATGTGCAAATATGTGCAGTTTCTGCAGTGGACACTTTAAAAGATGTTAGGCTCTTTTAACTGTATGGCTCTTTTAACAATATTACAGCCATATTGAGCATTACATTTTCTCCCATTTAATTTGCTACTGGTGCTCCGTCTCTTCTCCCTTGTATGGACTCCGTTACTGGTCATTCAGCGCATTAATCAAACTTACTTGGGGAATGCCCACAATCCCAGAAATCTTCTGGCTGCTTTTCTGCTTTGTGTGTGACTCCAGTCTCCTATTTTGGCTCATAGATGCTCTACAGTTCAGCGTGAAAGCGGAATAAAATCAGCACATTTTAAGGAAAGCTCTGCTATTTCTGTGGTTACATTTCAGTGCAACATTTTAATGGTTAAATATATTAGTACAGTGGTATTTCAGTGGTAAGATGCTGCAGGCAGGAACCTCTTTATTGAGATATTTCATTCAGTTACTAAAGTAGCAGTTTTGAGTTGACAATAAAGAAGTGCTCAAAAACGTTGCATAATAGCCCTTACGCCCGCTCAGAGCTTAGTATTATTTGCAAATGCCTAGATGAAATGGAAATGATTGGAGAGAGAATCCCTATCTTTTTGGAAAATAACAGTGATATAAGAGGGCTTTGCAAAGTCTCTAAGTAAAGGGTTTGCCCCCTCTCTGAGGTCTTTACCAATATAGATTCACTGCTGACTCAAAATATGAGTCATATATCGTTTAGACATCCTACTGGCTTGATTTGCCACTGTAGGTTCACTAGGGATGTGTGATAAAGCAAAAATGGTATCTCAATATTAATGTTCAGAAATGTTTACTGCAAGAAGTATAATACTGTAAAAAATGTTGTGGGTTTTTGTTAGTAAATAAGCTCAAGGTTATAACAAGGTACGCTAATGTGTACAAAACTTTGATCGATACAAAAAAATGATTGAAAGTAAAAAATAATAGAAAAATAATTTCACATGAAAACTTATGTATCAAGGTTTTCTCAAAAACATTAAGCAGTATTGTAATATTCACAATGTTGTTTAAAAAGTATTGAATCTGTTGTGAATACTTGACATATTGTCCAGTCCTAATCTTTACCCACTGTTACCCAGGTGTTTGAGAAATTGCCCAGGGTGATTTGCCATACTATCAGACAGCACCTTGTAAAGCAAATTGGACCAAATGTGATTTTCTGCAGTTAAGAGGCTCTCACAGTATCCCACATACAGTGGCTGCCCACTCACAGCTCGCTTTAAAGGAATCCTCTCACAGTCAATCCAATGTCTCTTCGGATTTGGATCAGCAATTTACCACCAGCTGATCCCCTCACTGGCCATGTCTGAGCTCACCCTTCTCCAGTACACTGTGTGCAGGCACAATGACAGTCTGAAAACCCAAACTCTGAGCTGTGTGATTTGAGGGATTTGAACAGTATCTTAGGGTCAGCAACTAGTTTCAGCCTTAGAACATGGGAAAAAAATCCACTGAATGTATCCATTTGGCAGCACCATGAAATTTTCGAACGTAGTTCAAACAACTGCACTATATTCCAAGCCTTCAAATGATGGTTTATGTGAGGAATAAAGCAGATATTATGTAGATTTTTTTTGCTCATTATCTTTCTCTCAAGTGGACTGTTAAAATATTCTCGTAGCTTCATAAAATTAAGGTTGAACCACTGATGTCACACGGACTGTTTTAAAGATGTCCTTAATACATTTCTTGGGTTTGAACGTGGTAGTTACATTGTTGTCTATGGAGGGTCAGAGAGCTCTCGAATTTCATCAAAAATATTTTAATTTGTGTTGCAAAGATGAACAAAGGTCTAATGGGTTTGGAATGACATGAGGGTGTATAATTAATGACAGAAGTTTCATTTTTGGGTGAACTATCCCTTTAACTACTGCAACAAGATCACTGAGTCTGTGAATCAATTGGTTCATTGTAAAGATCTTACTCAGTGTTGATATTTTTAATATTTGCCTTAAAGTTGCAATGAACAGAAGTAGCGACAGATCATTTCTTATATATTGTGGAACAAATTATTGAAAAAGAAAAAAAATGTGTGGACGGGAATTGGTATCGTTAGATGATTGGATTGAGGCAGATCTGAATGCAAGCTTAAAGGTGCAGTAGGAGATTTTGGAAAATGCTAACTTTAGCCTGATAGCACTGAAAGCGAACGTTCCACCCTCCCTGCAATCGCCGTCCAAAGCCACGCCCCCTGAATGCATAAACGCTCACAGACCAGAATACCAGAGACAACATTACAACAATAGGCTACATCAGCGGTTCCCAATTCTAGTCCTTGCTCTGCACATTTCATATGTATCTCTTTATCACGTGCGACGTTTGTTCTATTCGACCATAAGTGCCCTGCGAAGTAGACATCACCGGATATTCTGCCATCCAGTTCAACGCGAGCATATGTTCCATTCAAAGGGCATTAAAGTGTGCGAGACGTAAATTTAATATAGTATTTATTTACAGAGGTATATTATATCACACTTCACACTTCTCTAGTAAGTTTCGTCTGTGTGTGAAGACGGTGCGCAGCACAAATCCGTGAATGAATGTTCCGAAGTGAAGTAACCTTTAATGGATTTCCCCAGCTCAGGGAGTAGGGAGCAATGAACACTGTGTAGGGAGCATGTCAATCGGAACACAGTTCATGCATGTAGCTCACTTCTAATGAGCTGGTTATCTGAATCGGGTGTGTTAACTAAGCGAGACATGCAAAATATGCAGCACGAGGACTGGAATTGGGAACCGCTGGGCTACATCATGTGTCATTCACCAGTGAGAAAACTATAAAAGTACTACAATACCAGGAAGGAAGATCGGGTTGTTGATGTTTGTCTGCCATTCTCGCTAAGTCTGCACAACGTGCGTGAATGTGCTGATGAAGTATGTTGTCTGCGCGAACCGGGTGCACAGAGGTATGCAAATACATATGTTGACAGGCAGGTAGTAAAGCCAATTAAAACGCTCAGACAGAGCGTTTTGATTGGACGAACATTTCTTGGTCCTACGCCTTCCACAGAACATATAAATACAGACAAATACATTTAGACCACTTAACTTAATGATTGCTATCGGGATGTTAAGAGACTTTCAACCAGCATAACCAAAAATGTTTCTGAAGACAATCACCTATTGCACCTTTAAGGTTGATAATACAAATAGTGCAGTTTATGCAGATTGGAAAAGTCCAGCATATGTCACCAGAAAGAGGAAGAGTTATGACATATTGATAAAAAAATTATGGATTAAAAAAACAGAACCAAAATTAAACATACATGGATGAATAGTTCACAGTAGCATCAATAAGATGCATTTAGAAAATAGAAAACGTAGACAATTTTTATTTCATACTAAATTTAAATGATATATACAGCATATACCCTCTTAATCATGAGCTAGGGAGATTATCACAATTTTCAGTGGTGAAATTCACATTCTTTCTACTGGAAATAACAAGAAATTATGAAGAATGTTTTTTGTACAGTGAAACTTAATGGGGTCCAAAACAACGCAGAGACTTTCATTCTGAGTTTCATTGCAACAAGAGATTCTGAAAAATGTGTCAGGGTTATTTTGTCGCTACAATGGAAGTCCAAAACAACACTGGACCCCACTGTGATTGTGTAGACAAAATAACACATTTGTCAAAATATCTTGTTTCGTGTTCCACAGAAGACAGTCATACAAGTTTGGATCGACATCAAGGGGACAGAATGATGTTACATTAGTGAGTTATTGCTTTAAATCAACAGAAGTAAGGTTCATTGTCATACTGTAGTTACTGTTAACCACTCTGCTGCAGTGTAAAAGTGTTATTTCATCAGGGTGGTTATAGGCGAGCCGTAGGTGTCTGGCTGTGCCATTTAGAGCCAACAAAGTGGGCTGTGAGAGAAAGATGAAATGCAGGTGTGTACTGGGTTTTCAGCCTCACACAGTGTTTTCTTCAGAACGAAGTGCAGCCTGAGCTCCACACATTTCTCTCAGTGGGCAACCGGCTGCCAGGGTGAGGGGGAGGGGCTCTGAACTGTTTATTTGTTGTGCAGCTTAATATATCTTTATCATCACAGTTGCTGCATGATATTAACAAAGAGAGAAAATGACTGAGGAGAGCAGTCGCTAAAAAATTATTTGTAATATACATGGCCCTTTGTATTTTTCTTTATCTTTCCATATTACCTTTGTCGTAATTAACTTGTTCACATGACACTCTTTGCGTCCTTAAGCCGCAAAGACCATAACAAGCATTAGATGCTTTTGGTTTGGTACCAAATCTTTATTGCACAGTGAAGACAGTACATTTATCTTCTATTATGCTGCTCCAGTAGTTGTTAAAGGAGCACCGTCGTTTTAAAGGAGTAGTTCAGTCAAAAATGACAATTTGTTAAAAATTAACTCTCCCTCAGCACTGTAAAACCGGATAAGTTAATATAACTAAAAAAAATAGTTGAAACTGATTACATCGAAATTTAAGTTATATTAACTAAATTTTATAAGTTAAAGAAAGATCATTTTTTAAAGTAAATGTTACTAAGTAATTTTAACTGATATTAACTTAATCTTACAAGTTACCACAACATTATTGATCAAGTTCATTTTACAAGGAGTTTTTGGGTTCACAGAACCAATTAAAATTAAATAAAGATGACTTAAACATTTTTGTTACATTACAATTAAGTTTACCTTCGTAAAAACATTAGTTTTAATAAATAACTATACACTAACTAAAATAAAAATAAAGAAAAATGGGTTAGAAGACAATTTAAATGCAAATTAGTTTTATTAAGTAACCACAAATCATTAACAAAACATCAACATTAAATTGTTTGTCAAATGGAAATACATTCTCCAAAACTGAGAAATTAGAAAGATAATAACTGTCACTTTTAGAAGCGGACAATATGGATATCTGGATATCACCCAGCTGTAAACACTTCCCTAAAATAGGAACACTTCCAAAATTCACATCAAACAGTAACTTTAGAAATATAAAAGTAATACTAGAATAAAATATAAGAGAAATTTCAAAATAGAGCAATGTTTTTTTTTTTAACACAGTCATTTCTATGAGTGGATGAACACATGGTACTGTAAATGGAACTTATACCATTCCAGAAAATCAACTGAGAAAATGTTCTGCAAATTAAATACTAGACAAATATTGTAAAAAAGAAAGAAATAATGTACTAAAACTAAAGTGACAGAAGTGAAAGTTTAAATGAAATGTCAAATAAAACAGTACCTTTGTAAGCTTTGTTCAGACACTGAGGAAACTCTACTGACAAAAGTTCATTTTTAAGACTCAACACTCTGGGTCTCAGCTTCCCATCCTCCAAACCCATCAAGAATTTGTGGGTAAAGTCAAATGTATTGTCCAACTCTTTTAGGGAACTTAGATCCAAGGCGTACGTTAGTCCAAAAAGCATGACAAATGCATGAGCCAATGAGGGGAAATCGTTAACTGTTACCCAAAGTACAACTCCAGTCTTCTCCGAGCAGAAGAACGTGACAACTGTTGAATTGTTACTAATGGAGAGGAAACGAAGTGACACATCATCAACATCTGGTTCATCAGATTTTTCTACCTGAAGACAAAAACAGAGTAATGTTACTGTAAAGTTCCAAAGGCTGACTGTTAACAAGTGACATATATTTACATCTACTCCAAACCATTCTATCCCATACAATTAAAATTGATAGCCTATATTCAAAACCTGGAACTAGAAGCAGAATGTTTTTCAACTCGCAAAGTGACGACACCCGTTGCGCTGCATTTTATGAATCACCAAGGACCATGAGTTCAGCTAAAAATGGTCTTTTGTTCTACTGAAGAAAGAACATCAGCTACTTGCATGGCCAGCAAGAGAGTAAATTAATGGCAAATGTTCATTTCTGGGCAGACTATTACTTTAAAGGGATAGTTCACCCAAACACGAAAATTCGGTCATTAATTACTCACCCTCATGTCGTTCCAAACCAGTAAGACCTTCGTTCATCTTCAGAACACAAAATAAGATATTTTTGATAAAATCAGAAAGCTTTCTGACCCTCCATAGACAGCAAAGTAACTGAAATATTCCCAGGCCCAGAAACATATTAAGGACATCAGCAAAATAGTCCATGTGACATCAGTGGTTCAACCGTAATTTTAAGATACGAGAATACTTTTTGTGCGCAAAGAAAACAAAAATCACGACCTTATTCTACAGTTCTTCTCCAAGTCACTGTCCTCCGCCATTATGGAGAGTACCACGACGCATGCATTGGAGTCTGCAAGGCTCCAAGCATGCATGTTCTACATCAGCATGGAGTATTTTACCGATGTCCTTACTACATTTCTGTGCCAGGCAACATTTCAGTTACGTTGCCATCTATGCAGGGTTAGAAAGCTCTCGGATTACATTAAAAATATCTGTGTTCTGAAGCTGAACAAAGGTTTTACGGGTTTGGAACGACATGAGGGTGAGGAATTTTCAAGAATTTTCATTTTTGGGTGAACTATCCCTTTAAATATAAAACATTTTCAAGTGTGCTAAGAAAAATATTTTAAAGCAGGCCAGCAATCCAGGATCTCAGCAATAGGTAGGTTCCAGCATCTCTATACAGTGAATGCGTATTAAAATTAATAATTGGACATCAAAACACCAAACTAAACTTCCAGCTGCTTCACTTTTATCCTGAAAAGAAACAGATTAAGAAGTTAGTCAGGTTGTAATATTTGCCAAAACACCAGGAAAATTCTATTTAAAGCACATGACACAAATCAGTTATTTAACTTAATAGGCATTATGTGAAATATGGTGCTTAGTTTGATCCCATAATACAAACATTAAACTTTTAAATATTTATTTATACTGTATAATCTGATTTGTTAAATGTTCAATTTTAAGAACAAAAATGTCTTTGGTAAATAACACAAGCTTTACTGGTATGGTTTGAGCCAACTCATGTAACGTTAACGTACTTGAATACATTTATAAATACCTGTCCTTACAAAAGTGTACAACTTGTGGAACAAAGTGAATCAAATTATTGTGAAACCTCTATGAAAATCATTACTTTATGTCCAGCAATGCGAGGCAATTATAATGAAATATACGAATCAAAACTGTTACCCGAAAAATTTTAATGTGTGCACACTCGATGCAAAAAGACAGACTTTGATATATATAACATATATAAAAAAATCTAAATACAGTTTATTCATCAATTCAATCGATTTTTTTACCTTTAGTGATGCGGGATAAAATGGCTCAAATCATTTGCAAATGCATAAAATGCATTAACTGCTAAGACACTAAACACCATTTAAACCATAGATTTAAACAAATAAAACAAAGAACTTAAATGTTACCAGTTGCGCAGGTAAGTTAACTTTAGCACTATAAAGAGAAGCTTATCAGCAGCAGGTTCAGAACACCGCATGCCGCGTTTCCCCACAAAGGTCCTCACAGGCGATCCAAAAATATCCCCTCCTACGTTATTTTTTTAGTCTTTCGCACATTGCAAACGTAATAAAATAAAATCCGAGGCGAGTCAGCGAGCATCAACAACATGGCGTCTTTTCAAAAAGTTGCAGCAGCTAGTTGAGGGCGTAACGGGATTGTACTAAAACTATTTGAGTACACTGCCAAAAACAACAAATGAAAGCATTTGAGTGCTGTAAACTTAAAATTACATTTTTATACTAATTACTCAAAAAATTGGAGGCGAATGAACGTTTTTATTTCTTTTGAGTAATTACAACCCAATTCTTTTATCAAAGATTTACTATTTGGTCTTACAGTGAGGCCATACCAGATGTAGATAAGTTTGTTTCTTCATCAGAAGAGATTTGGAAAATTTTTAGCATTACATCACTTGCTCACCAATGGAGCGTCCAAACAGTGATAAAAACATCACAATAATCCACAAGTATTTTTTTATAAAAATAAACCTCATAAGTGACTGATTTGAAACACTCTACTGTAGGCAGAAACTCTGTGCTGGTTAAAAGCATAAAATAGACTCAGTTTATTCTGAAAACAACCATAGCACACACATACATGGAATAAAATATGTATTTTAGATAGATTTTATGTGTACTTTTTAGTACTGAGTTAAATGTAAGTATATTTTCAGTTGACATTTTCCACCTTAGATGATTTTTTTTTTCCACTGAGCAGTGCACTCTGGGATTGCATTTTGCATCTTATCTTTTTGGAACAGCCTTCACTTTGGGAGCGTGCATATGATGTCTTAAAATGCTGTATTGGCAGCTCACAAGGGGAAGGGAGCTACATTTTACATATTGAAGGCGGCATGGGTTGAGCATCTTGAGTTTTTAAGCTGCTCATGCAAAAAGAAAAAATAAATAAACATTAAATGATTTATGCGAAACCGTATTTGAGTAAAATCTAGGTGGAATATTTTGATCTCAACAAAACAAATGCAAAAACATCCTGTCTGTCCAAAAAAGCTAAAGCTAAAAGCTAACATGAAAACGGAAGTAGAATTAATGTTTAAAAGGCAAGATTACTATTTTTATATATTTTATATTTTAATAAATACAATTATATTTGATAGCAAATAATTGAGGGTACAATTTATAAAAGTTGTTTTAAAAGCATTTTATTTTATTATAATTTATCAAATGTGAAATTCTATTCCATTCCATTCTATTCTATTCAAAATGAATGCAGAAACATCCTCTCTGTTCGGTATAGCAAATACTAAGATGACAGTGGAAGTGGAGTTAATATGATAGAAAGATAAATAAGCAAAATTATTCATTTTGTTTTATTCATGTATGTGGATTAATTACTAATTTTCACTAATTTGCAAAACTATATTTGAAGAGTTTGGTTCCAAAACGCGATAAACACCATTTAAAAAAAAATTGAGTTCCCACCAAAATCACTCGTATCTGGTTGGTATCGAAAAGTCAATTTTTAATTTTACGCAAAATGCGATATCCGCCGTGTTATTCTGTCATGTTTTCTTCCTATCTTTCCAAACCATGACAAACGCCAGTCTCCCTTCTCTGCAGAATGCGATACATCCGCTCAACCAATCACAGTGCACCATTCCACGCATTGTAAACAGTAACTGACTATAGCTATGCAATATCGCATTCATAATCACAGATGAATCACCTTCGATTATGAATGCGATATTGCGTAGCTTGTCAGTGATCTAAGGCTCTGTGTATTAAATGCCGCTCCATCAGAAAGCATGTGATGGGGATTTACTACTAATCACAGAACCGGCTTTACTGACGAGATGCGCATGACAATCGCATGCGATTTATCGTGCAGCCCTAAAAAAAAGAATATTTTTGATGGCATTGATGAACCTGTGGTGGTTTCTGCGGTGGGGAAGAAACGTAAGCTATTAATAAGATTAGTATTGACCAAGTTCAGAGGCTGTCATATGTGGATCAACTTACTTTGTTGTGTATTTTCAAGTTTCAATATGAAAAATTACTTTTATATTGATTCAATGGATTTATTGCATTTTGGGGGGAAAATTATCAGTTTTTATAATAAATCTTTGAAAGCAAATTCTGGATTTGAATGTTTTATGTTATTATAACCTAAAGATGCTAACTTTCAAATGAAAGTTTGAAACAGAAAATAGTGGTTTTCATCTGGCCACTTTCTTGGTAGAGGAAACACATTTTTACTCAAATTAATCAAAATGGATTTATAGCATTTTGGAACCAAAATCTTGATTTTATAGCAAAATACTGAGGAAATTGTAATCTATTTTATTTTCATCTAAACAAATGCAAAAACAGCCTCTCTGTCCAGTTTAGCAAATACTACGACAATGGAAGTGGAGTTAATATGATAGAAAGATAGGAAGGCAAAATTCATGATTTTGATTTGTTGATCTGTATGGATTAATTACTTCTTTTTTTTTTTTTTTCTTCAACCAAAAATATAAATGCTAACTGCAACGCTAAAATGCTGTAGCAAACAACATAACATAGGAATTGCAACAGGTAAATAATTATATGATCAAGTGAGCATTATGGGAAAGCACAAGGTTCTGTCCACTCCCCCTATCTGGGGGTCCGGTCATAAACCCCTTCATCATTTACAGGCATGAATGCTTGATATCATAATAGCGTTGTGCTCCAGAGGCCTTATCAAATTATTGGGCCTAAGCCTAGTCTTTCAATGGCTGATGTTTTCCTCTCGTTACCAGAATGCAACATGAGCCCCTTAAATTTTGCACAAACAGTCCTGCCTTCACGGGCAGCAGCTGCGATTGAAGAGGATGGAGGAGGGGTTTGATGCTGTTATCCAGCCTTTTTAAGTGTCTCCAAATATCTGCCTTCTCTACTCTCTTTAGTCTGCCACTTAAATAAAGTCTCATTACGGGCAGGGAGAGGGAATTATCCTCTGGCCTCCGCTGCATTGGAGAGCTTCTGTGAAGTTATGCGCAGATGTTGATGGGCACTCGGCACAAATTGCCTGAATATGGTCAGATCTCATCTGCCTCGAATAACTCTCAGATCCGCACTGCCTCTGCGCGCTGACTCACTGATCATTTTCAACAGGCTGGGGGAAGCAAATTTCCTCAAACGTTTGAAGTGCGCTGTTGTGATTAGACATCAGGCCTTTGATAATGACTGTGATTTATGTTTTATAATCGCTAATGCTAAGTTAAATTAATTTGCGACATTTGCTAAGCCAATAAGTGCTCGGTGCCTTAACATGAAGAGTTTAACTAGACATTATTTTTTCAGGATTTTACATATTCCAGTCTTCACTCCGAGTATATAGACTACTGTTAAAAAGTTTGGGTCTGTAGGAATGAAGTGTCTTATGCTTACCAAGGCTGCCTTTATTTAATCAAAAATATAAAAACAGTGATATTGTGAAATATTATTACAATTTAAAATACCAGTTTTCTATTTTAATTGTAAAATGTAATTTATGGCAAAAGCTGTATTTTCAGCAGCCAATACTGCAGTCTTCAGGCTGAATCACTGATGTCACATGGACAATTTTTACGATGTCCTTGCTACCTTTCTGGGCCTTGAACGTGGTAGGTGCATTGCTGTCAATTAGGAGTGGGCGAAATGGCAAAAATATCAGGATTCACGATTTTATTACGATTCTTTGTCATGTTGATTTGACTATTTTGTCTGAGCATTACAGCCAAACTAATTTCCCTATTATATAGACAAAGCTTTTCAAGGTAACAAAATATAAAAAGAATGGCGGATATTTAGGCCAAAGTGGGCAAAGATAAAAATCTTTAATTTTTTTTTATCTTAGTTTTTAAAAAATAAGATGAAAGATACACATTGCAAATTCACGTAATATACAAATAAAACAAAGTGTTTTATTTTCAGGTATAGGTGTCTTTAGCAGGAGCATTCAAGAAATTGAATGAACAAATGTAAAAATAAAACACTATACTGACTGATTCCTCTTAAAGCACCTGTATTAAAGTTTTTCAGTCAAGAGTAGTGAGTGATTTTTCTCTTTGTGTTTTGTTGTTTTATTAACATTAAAGGAATAGTTCACCCAAAAAAAACAATTCTGTCATCTGTCTGTCAATTCTGTCATAGTGTTTTATTTTTATACTACCATCATTTATTCACTCAAAAGTTGTTTTAAACCTGAATGAGTATCTTTCTTCTGCTGAACATAAATTTGAAGAATGTGGAAAACCAAACAGTTGCTAGTCCACAGTGACTTCCATAGTATTTTTTTTTCCTACTATCAAATTCAGTGTGGCCCAGCAACTGTTTTGTTATTCTTCAAAATATCATCTTCTGTGTTCCGCACAAGAAATAAATTAATACAGGTTTGGGACAACGTGAGAGTAAATAACTCTCACGTTGCGAACTATCCCTTTAATGACAAGCGGCAGCATGTTTAGTACTGTCCCTTTAAGAGCTGCACGAGTCATTATACAGGCACGTATCCGTTTTTCTCAACTGTTTACTTTCATTTTAGACATAACCAACTGAGTCTATATGTAAACCTTGTGTGTTTTGACAGTATTAGTGCAAAAGATAACTTAGTTCAGTAATCAGGCGCTGTTTGTCAAGTTTTTTAGTGCGCACGCTTCGGGTGTATGTGCTCCGAAAAAGCACACGTCAGAACAGCGCGTGAATGAAACGTTTAAAGGGTTAGTTCACCCAAAAATGAAACTTCTGTCATTAATTATTCACCTTCATGTCGTTCTAAACCCGTAAGACCTCCATTCGTCTTCGGAACACAAATTAAGATATTTTTGATGCATTCTGAGAGCTCTCTGACCCTCCCATAGATGGCAATGTAATTACCATGATCAAGGTCCAGAAACGTAGCAAGGAGATCGGTAAAATAATCCATGTGACATCAGGGGTTCAACCGTAATTTTACGAAGCAACGAGAATACCTTTTTTTTTTTTTACGCAAAGAAAACAAAAATAACGACTTTATTCAACAATACGTCTCCTCCGCGTCACCCTGGTGCTATTTTGGAGAGTATCCACTGAACGTAAACAGTGTATGCTATTCTGTGTCAGCTGCGTCACGCGAACGATCAAAAATCGTCATATCTCACACACACACACACACACACACACACACAGGTTTTCCTATCATTATGGTGACATTCCATAGGAGTTATGGGTTTTATACTGTCTCCCCCTACACTAACCCTACTCCTAAACCTACCCTTATGAAAATTTAATTTCTACCTGGTAGAGGTAACACAACTGTCCAGAAACGTAGCAAGGAGATCTGTTGTCTGAGCATTACAGCCAAACTAATTTCCCTATTATATAGACAAAGCTTTTCAAGGTAACAAAATATAAAAAGAATGGCGGATATTTAGGCCAAAGTGGGCAAAGATAAAAATCTTTAATTTTTTTTTATCTTAGTTTTTAAAAAATAAGATGAAAGATACACATTGCAAATTCACGTAATATACAAATAAAACAAAGTGTTTTATTTTCAGGTATAGGTGTCTTTAGCAGGAGCATTCAAGAAATTGAATGAACAAATGTAAAAATAAAACACTATACTGACTGATTCCTCTTAAAGCACCTGTATTAAAGTTTTTCAGTCAAGAGTAGTGAGTGATTTTTCTCTTTGTGTTTTGTTGTTTTATTAACATTAAAGGAATAGTTCACCCAAAAAAAACAATTCTGTCATCTGTCTGTCAATTCTGTCATAGTGTTTTATTTTTATACTACCATCATTTATTCACTCAAAAGTTGTTTTAAACCTGAATGAGTATCTTTCTTCTGCTGAACATAAATTTGAAGAATGTGGAAAACCAAACAGTTGCTAGTCCACAGTGACTTCCATAGTATTTTTTTTTCCTACTATCAAATTCAGTGTGGCCCAGCAACTGTTTTGTTATTCTTCAAAATATCATCTTCTGTGTTCCGCACAAGAAATAAATTAATACAGGTTTGGGACAACGTGAGAGTAAATAACTCTCACGTTGCGAACTATCCCTTTAATGACAAGCGGCAGCATGTTTAGTACTGTCCCTTTAAGAGCTGCACGAGTCATTATACAGGCACGTATCCGTTTTTCTCAACTGTTTACTTTCATTTTAGACATAACCAACTGAGTCTATATGTAAACCTTGTGTGTTTTGACAGTATTAGTGCAAAAGATAACTTAGTTCAGTAATCAGGCGCTGTTTGTCAAGTTTTTTAGTGCGCACGCTTCGGGTGTATGTGCTCCGAAAAAGCACACGTCAGAACAGCGCGTGAATGAAACGTTTAAAGGGTTAGTTCACCCAAAAATGAAACTTCTGTCATTAATTATTCACCTTCATGTCGTTCTAAACCCGTAAGACCTCCATTCGTCTTCGGAACACAAATTAAGATATTTTTGATGCATTGTGAGAGCTCTCTGACCCTCCCATAGGTGGCAATGTAATTACCATGATCAAGGTCCAGAAACGTAGCAAGGAGATCGGTAAAATAATCCATGTGACATCAGGGGTTCAACCGTAATTTTACGAAGCAACGAGAATACCTTTTTTTTTTTTTACGCAAAGAAAACAAAAATAACGACTTTATTCAACAATACGTCTCCTCCGCGTCACCCTGGTGCTATTTTGGAGAGTATCCACTGAACGTAAACAGTGTATGCTATTCTGTGTCAGCTGCGTCACGCGAACGATCAAAAATCGTCATATCTCACACACACACACACACACACACACACACACACAGGTTTTCCTATCATTATGGTGACATTCCATAGGAGTTATGGGTTTTATACTGTCTCCCCCTACACTAACCCTACTCCTAAACCTACCCTTATGAAAAATTTTTTTTTTCTCATTGGACCCAAAAAAGGACAATGATTTCAGATATTGCCATCTTTGTATGTCGCCATAAAATAGGGTTTACCTGAACCCCACACACTTACAAAATAGTGGTTATCATCGTAGATAAATCACTTTTAGTGTAAAAAATAATTCATTGCATTTGGTTATGCCTAAATTGCAATCACGTTCTATAGAAACTATATATCTATTGAATCTATATCTATAGATGCGCCAAATGATTCACTGATTAACCCTTGAAGACCTAGAACATTTTTGGGGCACCTGACACGCCTGCACTTTTCTTTGTTTTTAAGACCTATTCTAGCAGGCAGCATCAAGTGTCCTATATCATTATAAACAGGAGAACTTGAAGTTTCAGCCTAGCTAATTTAATGTCCCAGTTTTCCTTTTGTTTTCTCTAATAATTAATGAATTTCCAGAATTTTAAGAAAAACGCAAGCAACATTTGGGTGTTTTTTTTTACTTTGTATTCAAACAGAAGCTCCTGAAGTTTGGATTTCTTTCTTTAGAAAGTTGTATCTGGGTATTTTACACTTCCAAATAAAATTGTCTACATATAACGTTCCCCAAGCAAATTATAGCCATTTATTACAATATTGTTATAGGCGCTTTTCAGTGAAAAACAAGTCTATTTAGTTTACTAACAATATAGATGTGTCTAAAAAACATTTAGGGAGTAAATAAAATGGAATCAGTATTATATAATAACAAAACACAGTAAAAAAAGTGACTTTGTTTCAGAGAAACATATTTTCAATCTGAGTATGAACAACAACAAACACAAACCGTGCAGCTATTTAGTGAAAACAATTGCACAAATTGTCTTCTGCAACAAAAATACAAACAGTACAAATGAGTCACAAACTACACACAAAATGAGTGCGAAATATACAGAGTGCAACAGAAAAAATAGTGAAAATGATCTTTATGAACTATATAAGAATTGTTTACATAATATACATAATATAAATGATCGATCCGCTGCCTGTACTCTGCGTTGGAATCGATTTTACCGGGACATCGCCTAGTGACGCGAAGAGATAAATTCCAGTGCTTTATCCGATTATAATCAGCGTATCTTTGTAAAATGGAACAGCTTCTTAAATAACTGAATGTGCACTCTTAACTTCAGCCAATCAAGCATTATATTATGATATTATTTAATGATATAACTAGTGATTAGAACTAAAACTTGGTAACCATGAATGAATGCATATTTGTCATTTTAACTGAACTTAGGACTGGTGGTGGTGTTTAAGATATTGTTGGTCATAGGTAATAGTAATTATTATTAAAAGACACTACTACTACTACTATTATCTGCTGGGTTCATGAATATTAATCACGTTGTCAGTGTTCGCTCGAACTGATTTGCTGAAATCAAAACAGGGACAGTAATAGATGAGCGCCAACCAACGAGAGCTGTTCGCGCTTTAGCTCCGCCCACTGCCGAGAAACCGGCATATCTTCTGCTTGTTCTTAAAAGCTGAATCATTCTAAATTAACTACAACAAAGAATATGGTTTACATGTAGCGCGTCAATTCAGCATAGTATGCAAGAGTACTACATACTGCGCATCCGTTGAGTACATGACATGATCCATTGAGCGCATCCAAATAGTACAGATCGCTTGACGGAGAGCGAAACTCTCAAGCGCTCAGTCAGTGTTAATCGAGTGAAAATCTGTGTTGAACGCCTCTCAGACACGTACTGGAGTGTAAAATCTAAGAATTTATTTGCCAATGGCTAATGTTAGACATTATTTAGTCGCCCAGAATAAGATTTAGTCGCATATGTGAGTGATTTACTCGAAATGTAGAGGGTTGTCAACACTTTTTAAAGCATTCAGATAGGATTAGCGGTTCAAAAGTTATTAAACATTTAAGAACAATAGTTATTTTTAGCCGTGGGCGGCTGTCTCGGTCTTTGAGGGTTAACCATTAAGATGAGTTAGATTAAATAATAGACAAATGTATTAAACTGAATGAGAAGTCATGCAAATGAAAAGTTTGATAGTAATAGCTTTATGAAAGCCAGTTACTGTGAATGAAACATTTATATAGATGAAACAGTTATTTTGTGTAGTGAAAAGGATATTTTGTGATTGTGTGTATTGTACTAACAAAATTGAAAATATGCTGAAATGTTTGAAAAAAGTGCACTTTTGATGATCTGTTGTGATATTAGTACTAAGAGTTTTGAAAATTGCGCCAAAGCAATTAAAAAAACTGTAATGACAGAATTTTCATTTTTGGGTGAACTATCCCTTTAACACGTTAGAGCTGAGCGATAAAGAAATACAGATGAATGAGAAAGTAAAGAGTGCGACATGGTTGATATTAAAAAGAGTTATTAAAAGCGCAATAAGTCGCGAAAGAGAACTGAATCTGGTAACCACATTCTGACAGGCAGCTTTCTGTGCATGCGATCCGAGACAGAGTGGAGTGCTCAACTAAACGGTCAAAACAAACATAAAAATATGTCAAAATGCCTGTTTTGTTGAGTATTCACGTAAATGCATCAGGTTATGTTTTACATGAATGAAATTAGTTGGGAGGAAATAGAATGTGTAACAGTATATTGGATCAATGCATTAGGTCTTAAAGTGACAGCAGCCTAATAAACCCACTGCTGTGTGTGTTTAATCAAACAACAAAAGAAAAAGTCACTCACTACTCTTGACATAAATTTTGTAGCTTTAATGAAAATCAGTGTATATTTCATTCATAAATTGTTGTATTTTACATTTGAGTACTTTATTCAATTTCTGTAACTATTTCCTACCTGAATACTACTGTTAGACTTGCCTGAAAAATGTAAAGCACTTAATTTGTTTAATTTATTTGTATCATTGTTCTGTTGTATTTATTTGTTCTATTACTTATAATTTTTTTTGTTTGTTCTGACTGTTTGCTTGTCCTCAATAATCATGATAAATGTTTACTTATATTAGTTGGCCTGCTAGTTTTTATTAAAAAAACCAACACGAAAAGAATTGTGATAAGATCATGGATTATCTTCCTTCATGACAAAAATGTGTTATGATATTATTACCATATTGCCCACCTCGTATATAAATTACTGTATATAAAATTAATTAATTGAACCAAAATATGATGTTTCAGATTATAAAAAGACATTCTAGAGTAGGCAATGGTTATTTGAAGTGGGCAACATTTTTGTCTGTTTTATAACATTGTAAACAGTACAGTCTGTACTTCAGACGCACTTTTCTTATATAATGCCAAGATGTGGGTAGAGCTAAATTTAGCAATATGTAAAATAAAATAATAGTCTCACAAGATTTCAACTAGACATAATTTTTTCATAAAATAAAAAGTACTATTATTGTTTCATTTTATTGTATATAATATTTAGAATATTTTATAATAGTACTAATATTAATAATAAATTCAATCTGATAAAAATAGCCAAAATATTGTCTAAAAGGGACAGTAGCCTTTGGCTAAATGTATGTTATTCTCCTCTGCTCATGGTGAGCTTTTTCAGTGGTGGTCTATTGCATCCTATTCACATGGATTTTACGAGCAGGGAGGGATAGGGGATGGTTTCCATAGCAACGGGTAGCAGGGACGATCACTGTGGTTGTGGCATGATCAGCAAGCAAATGCAAGCCTGACTTAGCAACTGCTCGCAGCCTGTTGGTTCGCCCCAGATTGTCCCCCATATGCGAGCGACTGACCGTATTACGTAACGTCACTCACTGGATTTATCGCATGCTGTTTCGCACAGCCAGTGTGTGAAGTTCGTGTATTATTTGAACTCATTAAAAAAGACTCAAGCTTGAAATACCCGTAGCTCAGCAGATTGCCGATGGCTCCCTCGTTTGCGAAAGGGTTACTCCCGCCCCAGGGCTGCGGATAAGTAGCTCATCATATTCTCCACACAGTGGCATCTCTCTGGGTGCATTGCCGACTGTAAATACACATCGTAATCTGCTTAAGCTGGCCCATGAGTCTGTGCAGCGTGACAGGTGTCTTACACTTACAGTAGCTCTGGCAAAAATAGCAGCAACAGCAGCTCGACAATTGAAACCGTGATAGCGGTAGAAACTGTAGAGCTTGTTGTACAGTATTAGCTTGTCGCGTCAACGCTTCAAACCAAGTGATGATGTGAATGAAATCAGCTTAATTATGTGGTGAGCCTCATCCACACAGTGGAAGGAAAACTCTGTGCTGCTTGATGTTTTACCCAGCAAGAGTTGCAAATTGACAGACCGCTCAGTTTTACGTGAGGTAATGTGAGGAGTTTGTGCAAAATGAAATAATTTGTTTGCAGAAGGAATATCAGCAAACCTCATATGAAGTTAACATGAAATGGCATTTGTAAGCCATTTGACTTAATGTGACATTTTCGAGTGAAACATGATTTAGAATGAGAAGAAAATGTGTGGGAATTAATTGTATCCATCAGGAATTTATTGGATCATAAAAAGGAAACTTTGCCAACATCCGTTGATTGAACGTAAGTGGCCTTGGTGAGGTCAGCCGTAAAGATAAAAGTAGATGAAGTCGTCAGATTTTTATTCATTCATTTAGACCTGTTTTGTGTTAGTTGGGAGAGATTTTTTTATTCCTTTATGAAAAACTGACATTAACCTGAAATAACACATTCCTGATTACAGTCGGCACTAGTTATGTGTTAGACATTTTTATTACTGATAAATGTTTTTTTAATTCTTGCCACTTTGTTTTTTTCTATCTTGGAAATAATTTATTTATAAAGTAAGTATCTTATGAGAAAATGTTTGAATAAAATGTTAAAAGATTAATTGCAGAAGTTATGGTTATTGCTTTTTAGTAAGTTAACCAAAGCATCAATTAAATAATCAGAAAACAATTGATAGATTTATAAAGCAAAATAATCATAACATTAATTGAGGGATAAAATTATAAAATAAAATAAAAAAGGATAGATTAATCAATAGAAAAGTTATCGTTAACACTTTAGTATAGGGACCAATTCTCACTATTAACTACTCTCCTATTAAAAGGTTTCTGAATGCATTTTAGAGCTTTTTCTGCCTGCTATCGTTTTTTTGGTGTGCATTTATCACCGAAGCATGGAAACACTGAACACATTTGTGGTGAATCTAGGTTAAATCAGAACTCAGTTCTCAGACAACTTGTTAAAATGATTAACGCATTTGCATTTGAACAATGTACATTTGTGTTCAGCAGAGATCAGACGCTCGGAGATGTCTTTCTCACGCAGTGCTGAAGCTTCAGAATTGGACAATTAATCAGGCTACAAAAAGAAGCAGTTTTTTTTAAACATGTCATTTTCAATTAATGTCTGAGACAAAGATTGTAAATCTTCCCCGCACTTTGTCTTGACTAAAAATAAACTCCATCGTCCCTCAAGTGAAGTCACTGATTATGTCCTAATCAGGCGTGTTTCCAAAGGCAAGACTGTGAGACTGTTGCATAACGTTATGCAGTCTCAGCCAATCAGAAGATATTTAGTTTAATGTGGAGCAGAAGTTTGGATTTCGTACGATCTGTTGGATTTCGCACAAAATAGTGATTTTTAAAGGGGTGATGCGATTTCAAGTTTTCCTTTCTCTTTGGAGTGTTACAAGCTGATTGTGCATAGATAAGATCCCTGAAGTTGCAAAGACTAAAGTCTCAAACCCAAAGAGATATTCTTTATCAAAGTTAAGACTCTGCCACGCCCCCCTAAATCGGCTCGTTCTAACGCGCCCCCACATATCTACCTCACTATGTGGAAATATTTGCACAATGCTGCCCAAATGTGCACGCAAAGAAAGAAGGCGTGGTTTCAGTAACCGCAGTTAGTGTTGAAGCAGCATGTCAGGGAGACGCTGTGTGTTTCTAGGCGAAAGCAAAAGCACTTTATTTGGCCTTCCGAAAGTAGATGCATTTAGGAATCTTTAAGATTAAGCAAGAGAGAGAGAGAGAGAGAGAGAGAGAGACACACATCACAGTGGAGTCAGCTGTCTTAACCGTGGCTTGTGTACTGCAAACACACATTCATCGCTGTGTCTGTCACGAGACTGTTTCCCTTTTGGGCTCTGTCTTTACATTTATTTTGAAAGATGAAGCTCGCGATTATGGTAAGGGGCATTACATTTCCGACGAGTGCTTGCGGTGTTCGGCCAATCCCAATGCACTGGGTCAGCTGGCCAATCAGAGCAGACTGCACTTGTCGGAAGGAGGGACTTTGTAGAAAACGAAGCACTTGAGAGAGAAAATAATGTGTTTTTTGAACATTAAAGCATGTCAACATATTTTTTTACACCAAATACACAAAATAAGGATCTTTAAAAAAGCATCATATGACCCCTTTAAATGTTGTTATTTTCCACATTTTTCAAATAACTGTTTCTTCAACTTTGGGCAGATTTGTTTCAATTCTTATTTTATTAAAAACTACCAAAAATTGTTTTTGGTAAGAAAGTATATAATGTGTTAGGAAAATTATATAGTATATACTTATAGTAAAATTAAAGTATATGTTATATATTATTTATAAGTATATAATATGTTATGAAAGTATATACTGAAAGTTAAAAAAGGAAATTGTGTGCACAATTTAATAATTAATTCCCTAATTTTAAGTAAATCATGCGCACAAAATAATTCTATACTATTTTAATACTTCCTGTCCACATTCTCATAATCCTGTCGCTGCTATTATGTTATGTTATGGACAGAGACACTTTATTTTTATTTTTTTTTTAGTTGGGAATGAATTATAGAGACATTCTCAAAAGCCTTTAGTGAGAGGCATCTACATTGGTTTATAAGAATGCAGACAGGAAGTAGAACAAATTATTATTGTGCATACGTTTTACTTAAAGGGGTCCTATTATGCTCTTTTACAAAGTCTTGATTTTGTTTTGGGGGTGTACTAGAACAGGCTCTCATACTAAGTTGTTCGAAAAACACATTATTTTTCACATATTTTACATTATTAAAACACCTCTCTCTCCAGTCTGGCATGAACGGCTCGAATAGTTCCTGTATCAAATGAAGGCCCGCCTTCTGAAATACGAAATGTGCTGTGATTGGTTAGCTGGGCCAGTGTGTGCTGTGATTGGTTAGCTGGGGCAGTGTGTGTTGTGATTGGCAGCACTCGGCGTCTGGCCGGGAAATGTCATGCCCCTTACCATAGCCGCCTGCGAGCTTCAGTATAAATATTGCATCAAAATCAAATCAATTTGAGCACGATTTAAACCCGGATGATTGTAACCACTCTAAATTCGTCTGCCTTGGGGAAACTAGCATGTCTCCGACATAGTGAAAACACTTGTTGCCTTCTCTAGTGCAGCTCAGCCAGGTCTCATCCCATTCGTCAGTATTTGTGATATCACAAATCCCGGAAAATATGCGTTGTAGTTTTTTAAAAGTGATTTCTGTTAAATAAAATATCTCCTTTTGAATTGGAATTTGAGCTTTGTAACTTTGCAGAATTTTTATGCTCAAACAGCAACATTACAGACTAACTAAAGTTGAAAAAGTGAAAAAGCATAATAGGACCCCTTTAAAACGTGGGCACATATTATTATTTTATGTACACGATTTACTTAAAAAGAGTGAACAAATTAGTAAATCTTGCGCATGATTTAATAAACCATGGGAATGCATTAGTAAATTATGCACACGTTTTAGTAAACCGAGGGAATTAATTAGTAAATCGTGTGCACGATTGTGTGTTCATGGTGTGTTCATTACTGCGTGCGAACTTGGATGGGTTAAATGCAGAGCACAAAATCCAAGTATGGGTCACCATACTTGGCCACACGTCACTTCACTTTCACTTTAAAACGAGGGGACAAATTATTATATCGAGCACACAATTTACTTAAAACGAGCGAATAAATTAGTAAATCTTGTGTATGGTTTAATAAACCGAGGAAACAAATTAGTAAATCGTGCACATGTTTTAGTAAACCAAAGGAACGAATTAGTAAATCGTACGCACATGATAGTACACTGAGGGAACGAATTAGTAAATTGTGTGCATGTGTTAGTAAACTGATGGAACGTATTAGTAAATCGTGAGCACATGATAGTAAACTGATGGAACGTATTAGTAAATCATGCGCACGTGTTCGTAAACTGAGGGAACGAATTAGTAAATCGTGCCCACGTTTTAGTAAACCAAGGGAACAAATTAGTGCACACTTTACTTATTCCGACATGTGCAGGGCTCCGTAGAAAGTTGAGAAATGTCTTTTTTAAATGGAACAAGTGAACTCACTTTTAGAACAGAATATTTTTATTGCGTGTCAATTCCAGTCAAGCTGTAATATTCTCTATTTTTTATTATTTAATTGTATTCTTTACTGTTCAAATAGTTGGTGTTGGTATTTTTTTCACTCACCAAGGTGATTCAATTCAAAACAAATGTATAAATTACATTTTAAAATATATTAAAATAAAGTGTTTTCTGTGAAGACAACGCTTAAGTTTCAGCAGCCGTTACTTCAGGCTTTAGTGTCACATGATCCTTTAAAAATCATTTTAATATGCTGATTTGGTGCTCAAGAAACATTTCTAATTGTCAGTGTTGAATAATTGTTGTGCTGTTTAATGTTTTTGTGGATAGTTTACCATGTTGTACTTTTTGTCAGAATTTCTTGATGAATAAAAAGTTCAAAATAACATTTAGCCTACTTTTGATCAGTTGAATGCATCCTTGCTGAATAAAAGTGAATGTTTGAATGCTCGCTGAATGCTTAGTAAACAAAATTCTAGCTAAGAAATTAGCCTTTGCAACACTAAAGAGTCCTATGATGTTCTATATTGACTAAGGTATATAGAAACATTCCAGTTCCTGATCCAAGTACAATTGTAATGAGGTAATGATTTCAACAAGCTCTTTCAGTGTGGATTTATCGTCTCTAAACAGTCACAGCACTCCAGACTTTCATTTAATCTCCTGTGCTTCTGTTTTCCCACACAGTGCTAGTAAACAGTTAGTTTCATATGTGGGCCTCCCCACCCAGACTTTCCCCATGGTGTTTTTCCTTTTGTCATGAAGAAACTCTTCCCTGAGGGATGATAACCTACCCATAATACCACAGTCAGACTGCAGGCAGTTCATTTGAAATCGACATCTAGTGCTAACCCAGCTGGTTACACATGCAGTTCAGCTGTGTTGTAGAAAATATCACAAATTCAGGTATTCCCAGTCTCCAGCAGAGACGCTGAGGAAGAAATGCCTGCGAATCTCTTTATCTCTTACTTTTAAGATTCAGTGTGACAGTTCTGCAGGGCCATTTGTGTTCCCAGAGGAAATCGACAGATATGAAAGAGGATTTCAAATGAAATAGGAAATCAAATGCTAAAATGTAAGATGATTCATTCAAATATTTGAATTGATGGTGTATAAAATAATAATCCTGTCAACAAAGTTCAAATGTTCATTTTGGATGTGATAAACAGATGAGGTGAAATGATATGTGTCTGGTTGGGTGGGTCTGTGAGCAAAGAGGCACATCCAGCTGCAGTCACACACACACACACACACACACCTCCCTCATCGCAATAGCACTTACTCACGACTCACAGAAAAATAGTGCATGAAACACCATACACACTTCCATTGATATCTCAGATAAAGACATCTGTCATTTACTCACACTCATTCCAAACCTGTAAGTTTCTTTCTTCTGTGCAACACAAAAGGAGATATTTTTCTAAAGTGTACTGGTAGCTTTTTATAATGAATGGACACTGATTTCAAGCTTCAAAAGTGACGCAATAGCACCATAAGTCTCATAAAACTACCATAAACTTGCTCACTGAAATCGTACCATATAGATTAGTGTGATGAAAAGATTAAAATGTCAGTTGATATTCATATAATTTATATTATCTTCATTTCCAGTGAGCTGTTGACTAGATTCAGTCAGTGAATTGAACTCAAGATTGATTCATGAATGAATCATTTAGACTGATTGAACTGGATTAGACAATTTGTTAAAAAGATCTGAGCCAGGGTCAATTTAAATCTATTTCTCACATAAAGAAGACTTGGAATTTGTTAAAAAGATCTGAGCAAGGGTCAATTTACAACCCTCTACATTGCGAGTACACTCTTAAAAATAAAGGTGCTTCACGATGCCATAGAAGAACCTTTTTGTCTAAATGGTTCTATAAAGAACTTTTAACATCTGAAGAACCTTTCTGTTTCACAAATGGTTTTTTGTGGTGAAAGAAGGTTCTTCAGATTATAAAAAGATAAGCAAGAGATGGTTCTTTAAAGAACCTTTGACTGAATGGTTCTTTGTGGAACCAAAAATGGTTCTTCTATGGCATCGCTTGAAGAACCTCTTGAAGCACCTTTATTTTTAAGAGTGTAAATCACTCGCATATGCGACTAAGTCTTCACTCTGGCCGACTAAATGATGTCTAGTATTAGCCAATGGCTAATAAATTCTTAGATTTTACTGGCCAGTGTGTGAGGTGGAGGCGGAGTATAAGTTTAGCACAGATATATTTTCACTCGTCAAACACTCTGACTGAACGCTTCAGAGTTTCACTCTCCGTCAAGCGATCTGTGCTATTTATCATTTCATCTCAATGGATGCGCAGCGCACCTGTGTTTGTGTATTTGGCGTAACGTAAACTCTAGTGTGAAGGCGCACGACTCGCTGACGCTTTCTCTCACACGCGCAAAGTGAGAGCGAGAGAGTCTTACATAACATGCAGAATTGATGTGATACATGTAAATGATGTTCTTTGTTTTATTTTCCTGTCAAAATAACGGAGTTCCTTTGGAATTCTTCAGCTTTTAAGAAATGCTGGGTTTTCCGGTAGTGGGCGGAACTAATGCGCAAACGGCAATCTCATTGGCTGGTGCTCACCTATTATCATCCCTGTTTAGGGTTCAGCAAATCAGTTCGAGCAAACGCACACAACCTGATTAATATTCATGAATCCAGAAGCTCGTTAATCCTTGGTGCGCTTTATATCGTTCTTATTAGTAGAATTCGTATAATAATAATAACAATAATATCTTATCAGGATTGATGTTAGTTTTTTTTTTCCCCCAATTTTTTACAGGAACACTGAATGACCAAAAAAGCACCAGCACCAGTCCTAAGTTCATGGTTTTATATATATATATGTATAGTATTTCAGTCTGGCGAGTAAACAAAAAAAAATTACTAGCCAATGGCGATTCAATTGCCAAGGTGTCCATAGAGGGTTGATTTAAATCTATTTCTCACATAAAGAAGACTTGGAATTTGATGCACATGGTGTACAGACCACTTTTTTGGTGCTTTATATAATTTCATTACTCTGGGGAAAAAAAATAATAATTTCACATTTGTGTTCTACATAAGAAAAAAAATGTTGTACGTAATGACACGAGGGTGAGTATATGAAGACAGCATTTTCATTTTGAGTGCACTTTTACTTTAAACACAAAACAGACTTGAGAAATGAGGTGGAGGTGTGCTGTGAAATTTCTTTTGCTGTGACGGGCTGTTTTCTGTCAGGGTTCGGGTAGAGGGATGAGGCGAGGACTCATAAAAAGGGTTTTAATGGGTAATAAAAATAAACAAAACACCAACAAAAACTACCCCGTGGGGGGAAAAACAGGCTGGCAAGGCAAGGCAAGGCAGGGCAGGATCTGGACACGACACATCCAGGGATAGACGATGACGAACTGACGCAGGACTGCAAACACAAGGAGAATAAATGGAGAGCAAATGAGGAGGGTAATGAGGGACCACATGAAGCTTGGTTTAATTGATTTGTAAGGCAAGGCAAGTTTATTTATATAGCACATTAAAAGTGCTTTACATAAAAGGAAGTAAAATAATCATAAAAAAATTATCACAACAATAAAACAAGGAATTTAAAACTTTTAAAATGATTTAAAAATTAGTTAGAAAATGATTATATCTAAAATACAGTGCAATCAGCCAATTTCTGCGGAGGTCAGCAGCAATGAGGAATGTATTATAATACTATAACAGGCAAATTATACGCCATCAATAGCTGTTCACTTTCACAATGTAGAATGGATTGCTTTCATACCAGTTATGTTCCACAGACTCAGACTTTCAAGCAGCTCTTGAATAGCAGCTGAGCTTGAAAATTGGCATGGAATGAAAATTCACCATATACTGTATATTTATAAATGCATTTTATAGGTCTTACTGTGAACAATTCATTCATGCACATGTTTTATTTTTAGAAAAAAATACCACATAATATTTAATCACAATGTCATATGTGGACCTTCCAGACATACTCTCTGGTGATATGTGCAGGGCTTCTCCAATTACTTGGTCCCTGCAAATGATTGGAGTATCTAACAGTCCCTGCAACCTTGCATTCATCTGCCTCCACTTTTGATTGCAACGCCCACGTCTCAAAATCAAATCAACAACCAATGCATAGAACCAAGCCCCTGCCCTACATTTTTTTTATTTTTCGAAGATTTGTTACACTCAGATAAATGTCACATTTCAGAAGAAAAGATGTCACTTCTGTTTCACCTCGACTTTGCAGAGCCTTTTTTTTTTTGCTGAATTTCATTTAAGCCCTCTATGAAACTCCTCCTTTATATGTAAAACGAAATTGAAATCTTTGTGCTCACATGGGCTGCTGCTTATAGCAGTTGTAATATATTCTGATTTGCTATCAGGATCTGCCAGTTTCTAACAATTGGGAATTTGGGATCCCTCATAATGATTTGCAGAGCTGTAGGTGCTACACAGCCAAGAACAGCTTCTTTTATCCTCATGATCTCACTCTGACTGGCCAAGTTTCTGATCAGACTTAGGTGACATGTAAATGTGGGCATTTGTCATGTGTTAATATATTCATCTGACTTAAATAGTTCTGAACAATCTGTTTTTGCAGCTTTATTATAATAAAAGGTATTTTTCCACTGGGGATGAAGTTTTCAGTTCTAAAAGTTTTCAGAGTTAAATTCCCAGAAGAACATTTTCAAGCATAATTTGATTCCTCCTTGTATTTTCTTTCAGTAAAATAGTCCTGGTCATAGTGTAGAAGTCAAATCTGTCTTTAGCTTAACAAAAGCGTTCACTGTAGGCAGCATTGTTCTTGTAATTCTTCAAAGCGAATTCAAGCAGGGACTTCAGAGATTAGAGGTCTGTGGCCATTGCACACACAGTGTCACCATGCATCTCCCACCATGTCTTGCTAATAAGAGGCTAATTAATTTAAACTCCTGTCCTCAGCAGAAGTCTAGCCTTTTTATGTCACTTCCAAAGTTGACCGATTTAAAGTTATTCTTTTATCTATACAAAAAGATTATAAATGTGTGAAGACACATGAAATAAATGGCCCTTCAACTAAGAACAACAAACATCCGATAGTATTGATTGAATATGCTGATTTAATTGAGGTTTACCCTCATCCGGCTTTGTCCATTTATTAAATTACCTAGAAGACTAAAGGCCACCATCTGTGAGAGGATCAATTTTGTCTTCAGTCTGGTCTCTTTGTCTTTACTCATTTCCCAAACATCCCCTGCGCTCCAACATATGAATGAGAAATGAGCCACGGCCACACTCAAGTTAATGTCCAAGCTCTGAGTTGTTTCCTCAATTGAAACATATTGATCTGTTTTACTATTTCCGTTCCTAGAGTTTCTGAGGGCAAAATAGATAGAAGTATCGTTTTTAAAACCAATGAGTTGAGTGAATGAGATTTGAGAGTTTCTCAGAAATGAATCTGCATAATGGGTTGCATTTGTGACATAATGCTGAATGCGCTGATGTCGCCGTCAGATGTGGTGGCAATAAGGCAATAAATGAATCTGCAAAACTCTTAAGGAGGTGAAATGGCCGAGTTGACAATGAGCTTGTTAGGTTCACTGTCTGTTGTCGCCTCTCGTTTAGTCGGATCAAAATGATGCGACATTGTTTATCTGAAGAGCCCGTGTCAGAGGGGTTTCCATAGTTACTTGTGCGGCTGTAAAAGAGGAGAGATGTGCTGCTTGTGTGGAATTAATGAAAAATGCTCTCAGAGGCTGCTGAATTATGCATGTGGAGAAACGACTCACAACTGAGGAGCTTTTCGAACTGTATGGTTTTTGGACTAACTTTAGCTCTATTATTGCAGGTTTGTTTGATGTGTTCTTTAATCCTAATACTTTTCTCTCTCTTCAGTTTCTCTGCAGGTCGATATTACACCTGCGCAGGGCGAGATCAGTGTTGGAGAGTCTCGATTCTTTTTGTGTGAAGGTAAGTTTTCGTAATGACCAGATACCTTCTGGCCCTCATTACAGTGCTTTTCTGCAGGTAACCGCAGCTTACTGCGGGGATTTGTTTTGTAGATAATTTCAGGCTTATTTATGCCATTTATTCTTGGTTTTTGTAAGCAAGGAGCGGGATTCCTTTCTAGTTAGTTCCCAGTGTGGGCGAGGCTTCTTGGTGTGATGCCATAGAAATAGAAACAGAGTGCCAGCTGACCAGGTTACATCTGCTTCCGATATAGTTTTGTATTGAGAATATATCTGGCATTTAAAATCAGTTTGACATTGAAGTCATTGGGTTCTTTGCCTACCAAATTGTAATGGGTCTGTTTATCCATCTGTATTGCATATTACTGTCAATCTTTTTCTCCTGCTGTCATTTAACCACAAACATTAACACTGCTCATTTTCTGCATTATGAGCAATCGTGTTTCCTTCAGGAAAGGAAATCTAGTTTAGAGCAGGGGTCAGAGTTCTCATACTGGGCTCTAGGGAAGGGGTTGGTCGAGGTTTGTGAAAAATTGCAGAGAAAAGAAGGGAAAAAAGTTTAATTTGATGAATTTGACATAATTTGCGGTTTCATTCTGATCATGAAATTTACTGTGATTATTTTAATCTGTTCAGATATTTACAGCAATAGTTTTTAACAAGAAGAATTTGATCAAAAATACAGTAAAACAGTAAAACTCTTGTTTGAGAGAGAAAGAGAGAGCGAGCGAGCGAGCGAGCACAAATACAAACTGTTTTTGAATGTATGCATCTTTCTTGGCCTCTGCTGCCTTTATTTTGCTCTCTGGGGTTTTTAAGCCAATTTGCTTTGTAAAACTGCTTTGGAATAACGTTTATTGTGAGAATTGAATTTGAATAATGTTCTTTAACAGATTTATGCATCTAACTGATAGTGGGTTAGAAAAACAAACTTAGTTCTAAATAAATATTTTCTAGTTTTTATTCCTTTTGGCTATGACAATATAAAAACCAATTATTTAATTTAGCAAATATATTGTTTTTATATCACATTTACTACTTTTCTCACACAGTAGAAATAGGGGCTTTATTTATTGCAATATGTATTTGTCTTTTATACTTTCACTCAGTGACCACCTGTTTCTAACATGGTCGATTATTGTCTGTGTTTAAAAATGTGTGTCCCCTCTTTTTGAATCTTCTCAATGTTACCTTCTAAAAATCTGGTACACAGTTTTAGTGACCTGATTCCTGGTCCTAAAACGTCAGGTTTTCCATGTTTTGTAACCTAAAAAAGCAGTAATCTTCTAGATGATTCATTTGCTGAAATGGTACACTAGTGTAAATTCAACTTTAATGTCGCTGATGGTGTTCTATGTCGGCAAATATCAACGAGGACTCTGTAAACGAGTCCCATGTGAATAAGGCTTACAAGAAGAATATGTTAAACCTTTGTGTGCCTATATCTCTCTTTGAAAAACGTTTTTCCTGGTTCCACTCTCCTGGGCTTCATTTGAAGACCCAAAGGCGTGGAACAGCGTCTCTGATAATTGCTCTGAACACTCAAGTCTTCACTAGTGCTGTGTCCTACGGTCCACTGATTTGGGTAATAGACTGGTAACCTGAGAATCGGTTGAAGTTTTAGGTTGTGCCTTGTGACAGCTGTTGTGCCAGCGACACCTAATCCCAACTAATTCAAGCAAACAATTAAATTGTGTCAGGCCTGATTCGCTTTTGATTGATTCATCTCTGCTTTGTGGATGTTCACACAAGCTTAACTTTTAACGGAATGATTTATATGTTGACACATTTTAATACAAAAGATCAGCTCATGAATGCTGATATGTTCATTTGGTTTGGGTTGTAGTTATCGGTGGGGCCAAGGAAATCGACTGGTTTGCTCCAACCGGTGAGAAAATAGAGCCTGGCAGACTGGATATCAGCGTGATTCGCAACGACGAGACGTCCACCACTCTCACCATCTATAACGCAAAGGTTGACAACGCTGGCACATACAAATGTGTTGCCAGCAGTGGTGATCGGGAGGCAGAAGCCACCGTCAATCTGAAGATATACCGTAAGATATTACCTGTTTGATTCATCTGTGCTGGCAGAATATGTACAGTAGAATGGCAAAATTAAAGTTGTGATGACAAATTTTAATTCATGTTTTCTATGTATTGTTTGGCAAAAACTTATGAAGTTTGGCACACTAGTTGGAGAGGGTCTGAACATTCCTTGTGCCAAAAAATTATGTAAATGAAACTAAACATTTACAAACACTGTAAGCATGTATATTAGTTCCCCTCATTCAACAACAAATCCTTTCATTTTAATGGTATTCAGAACAGAACAGGAATGAAAAATATAAAACAAACACAAATTATAGTGGCATTCATTATAATCAACATTTATTATAAACGCCAAGCCTAAACAAATTTATTTGAAGCTAAATGGAAATGCATGTGGAAAATGCACTATACAAATCAACTTGAGCTCCCATACCTCTCTTATTTAGCACAAAACCAAATGTGTTTTGCTTGATTGACATTAAATGCACTGTATATTTTAAGTCACCTTAAAATACAAGTCCCAGCCTATTTCAGATGATAAAAAAAACGCAAATTATATTTCCAAACATTTATAAAGGTGCTTCTGAGGAGACTTTATTTTGGATAATGACTTGGTTCCTTGCTGTAGACTACAGCAATACAAATTGAAGCATTGCATGATAAATTGAAATTATTGCTGGACTGCTGCTTTTTCCTCCAGAAAAAATCACCTTCACAAATGTCCCATCACCTCAAGAGTTCACTGAAGGGGACAATGCCATTATAGTGTGTGACGTCATAAGTTCACCTCCACCCACCGTCCTCTGGAAATACAAAGGTGCAAAGATCCAGTTTGAAAAAGATGGTAAGTCAAAAGGTTTCACACTTTACATGTAAAAAAATGGTGTGTTACATAAGAAGTGTGATTTACTTTGCTTAACCCTCACTGTTTGCGTTCATTAATAAATTGATGAGATCATTAGTGCAGCCTAATGCTGCTTTCTCAGAAATGTGGCACTTTATTAATCCCTGTGATAATAGATGAAAAAACTGTTAAAATGGATCAATTTGCATGCGATTTTAATACGCAATTTCACACACATCTGTTCGTCTTTGTTCTGTTCCACAGTCCGTTTCAGGACTTTGAATAACAACCATCTCCAAATCCAAGGGATCAGGAAGACCGACGAGGGTGTCTATACTTGTGAGGGCCGCATTAAAGCCCGCGGAGAGGTTGACTTCCGCAGCATTAAAGTGGTTGTTAATGGTGAGTCTTACTCACCTTACCGTACCTGTAGTGCTCTGGATTTGGGCATTTCAAAAGATCCCAGCAGAATCCGATCCCACTTTGACTCCAGAGCCATTACATTGGCTGAGACAACTGGTCTCAAATGACAAATTATACAAATGCTATATTGTTCTCATTCTTTAGCTTTTTATTCTCATGAAAATTAATAAATGTCTTTTTAAATAGCACATTAATCACATTAAATTGGATTAACAAAGCTTAATCGGTCAAATTATACATTTTCAGTTTGCAAGCTAACAGCTTAGCATAGCATTAGCTAAGCATAGCGCTAACTGCTTAAGAAAAGCTCTCTTGATTTAGCTATCACAATATTGAGCTGTGTATTTGATCAGCAGCTGTGTTGGTGTTGGGGTCGAGTATAAAGCTCGGTGTTTTGTATTGAGAATCAGACGTTTTTTGAAGTAGCTGTTGTCAAGCTGCTCCACAGACATTTTTCTCTCATCTCCTTTTGATTTCTTTCTTATTTGCTATGTCGTTTTCTGTCCTGCGGTAAACCCGGTAATGTAATTTCACCTCTTATGTCTGCCTTTCTGTTTATTTGTTTTCTTGTTTGAGTTTAATTTGACTCATTGTCGGGTTATCTTTATGTTGCTGTTTAGTCTGCTTGAGCGACCATGGTGCAACAAAATACAGCACTTAATTTGTGAGGTCCTTCTTATCAAGAGAGGAGGAGCAGATATTTACACAAAAATTGGTTATATAATTTATCGGCAGCCAATTTTATTTCATTTTCAGCATGTATCAGATTTGCTGCAGTGCCATATTCTTTTTGTGAATGTGATCAAAGAATCTATTTCATCAAAAGCCACGTTTATGAAAGAGTAAAGATGTATTTTGAATAACTTTATCGAAATTGCGCACATTGAGGCTTGAGGCAACATTGTACCACAATGGAGTCAAAAGTATTTGGTAGTTGTACATTACATACTTTTACTTTCTTTCCCCCCTTATTATGTATATATTTGTATTAGTATTCCAGGAGGTTCACATCCTAGCATTTTCAATTTCTGTAAAGTGCTAATTTCTTGTTCTGCAATGGTTGTTCCCTGAAGGCAGAAAGTGTATATACAACTTGATTTCTGATTAAATGTTAGATTATATTTTATTAAAATTAATTTGGCTATGCATGTGTGCAATATTATTTAAAATAAAAAAACTATTTAGTATTTTGTAGAAAAACATAATTTTTTTCCATAATAGTACAATGTTGCCTTTAGGCAAAAGCTGTTTCAAAAAATATATTTATTATATTTAAGTGTTCTATTTTAAGTGTAGAATAAACAGTGGTATGTGGCTAAGAGGGTTAAGATATAGAAGTTTTATTCGGCTCCACATATCAAACCTGCAATTTTCTTTTCTGCTCAGTCCTGCCCACTATACGAATCCGTCAAGCGGAAACGAACGGCACCGCTGACATGGGCTTCTCAACCCTGCTGGCCTGTGATGCTGACGGATTTCCTGAGCCGATGGTGACCTGGGCACGGTAAGCCCATATTTCTTTTTTCACAAAATCACTCCAGGAGAAAAAAAGCACTACTGAAACACTGGTTTTGCTGCACATCCTCTTGTGTATTTTGGATTAGGAATTCAAAGCAAGACGAAAAGGCCTCTGAAAAAATGAAGAACTTTTGTGGATGATATGGCATAGAAAAACACACCATTAGTACTTTTAAAGTGTGAGTCTCTCCTCAGCCATCACCGTGTTCTCAGCGGGAGTGCGTACTCTCTCTGCTCGTGGAGGAGAGCGTGTGAGACACGAATCCCTCGGGATGATACAACACGCCTCAAGGATCTTTTGTTCGGTCGTTTGGGGGGGATGGGTGAAGGAGGTGTTTATTTGTCTCAAAATAACTCGGGTCCTCTCCTCTGACAAGGGTTATGGTATATTTATTACCTGTTTGACCTTAAATCAAGAGATCACCACTGTGGTCAAGAATCCAATGAATTCAAGAGTGTCTGCACAAAGACCACTAATAGAGGGGCAAATAGAAGTAGTGGTTGGCTAACAGTGTTTCCGATTTTCTTTATATGTTTTTTTTTTTCCTCAGTAAAATCTCAGTTGGTGAATATTGAACATAGGGATGCATGGGAAATGTGTTGCTTAAAAATATATTAAAAATGATATTTTGATCTAGGATCTAAAAGGAAATTGTAATTTACTGGTTTGCAAACTTGTGGATGATGTAATAAGAAGAAGAAGAAGAAGAGGAGGAGGAGGAAGAAGAATGAAGAGATAATAATAATAATAATAATTATTAGTAGTAGTAGTAGTAGTAGTGGTAGTATAAAATACAATTATTCAATATTGATTATTTTTATTAAAGTTTCTTATTAAACTAAATATTATACAGAGTATTATCATATTTTTAGTTCTTTATATTAATATTTTTAGTCTTTATAAATTTGGTATAATTAATTAATTTAATACATGATTATTACTAATATCCAATATAACCATTTAACATTCATTATCATTCAATACAGTTAATATTTATTATTTTTGTATATTTATTATTTTTATTGTAGTTTTTTGTTAAACTCTATGCATTATACACAGTATCATTTATTGCTTTATATTTTATTTCTTATATTTTAGTCTCTCTCTCTCTCTCTCTCTCTCTACATAGAACTAATAATAATAATAATAATACTATACTAGATATAATAT
>NW_015505225.1:645480-685480 GCF_001515645.1 Sinocyclocheilus grahami
TAAAAATACTAAACTAGATATACTATATATATATATATATATATATATATATATATATATATATAGTCTTAAAGTATTAAGTCTTTAAAAGTATACATAGCATAAATTTGAAAGGGTGTCATCATATTTAGAAGTCTGCAGCATCAAAAAATTTGAAAACCCCTTCTATAACCATCACTTTTCATGATTAGTTAATCGCTCCAACTGTGTTTCCACTGAATTCTACATGCCTAAAAGAACAAGCTCTTCGAAGAGAAAAATGTTCAGATTAGTCTTCCCCATTGCTGTATTGTTTCAATATGTTAGCACTTTCTTTCCTCTCAGGAACAGCGTTCCACTGGAGAGCGGCGATAAATACAGTTTCAATGAAGACGGCTCTGAGATGACAATACTAGATGTGACAAAGCTGGACGAGGGAGATTACACATGCATTGCTAAGAACAAAGCTGGGGAGAGCGAACAAGAACTTAGCCTTAAAGTCTTTGGTAAGAATTCATGAGAGATGAAGTCTCACAGGACTCTAGAGATTTGACAGCACTCTGTTGAAGTTGATATTGAAAATTCAGCAATGACGAAAAAAACAAATATATTCTGTTTTATTCTGCAGAGAACAAAGTGTAGTTGCATGAATATATTGGGTTACACTTTACTTGAAGGGGTGTGCATAAGACTGACATGACACCTTCATAATCATGACATGACACATGTCATGAATATGAAGGTTTTTTATGCATGTTTATGACAACTGTCATTAAGTGTCATTCACTCAGTTATGTCATTTTTAATGCAAAGATGACATTGTTTGAGATGTCTTTGTTATGGGCTATGGTTAGGGGTAAGGGTAGGGGTAGGGTTAGGTCAAATAATGTCATATTTGCATTAAAAATGACATAACTGAGCGAATGACACTTAATGACAGTTGTCATAAACATGCATAACACCTCCTTCATATTCATGACATGTGTCATGTCATGATTATGAAGGTGTCATGTCAGTCTTATGCACACCCCTTCAAGTAAAGTGTTACCATATATTGTTTTATGCCTTAAAAAAATAGTCCACTTGACTCACTGTTTTCTTTGCTCTGTGAAATGTGTTTCACCTGGGAAAATCTTAGAATTTATATTCAATCCTAAATACTGTACATTTTAAATGAAATCAAACAAAAAAGGGAGATATTTATCCAAATGTTCACGTTGCTCTTTTCCATACATTGAAAGTGAATGCCACTGGATGCTGGCAAGCTCTAAAAATGATGAGAAAGCACCATAAAAGTAGTTGATTTTACCATATTCCAAGTATATCATAGAAATAGACTAGTGCTGTCAAATGATTAATTGCAGCCAAAATAAAAGTTTTTGTTTACATAATATATGTTTGTGTACTGTGTACAGTGGGTACGGAAAGTATTCAGACCCTCCGTACCCACTGTATAAATACAAACATGTATATATTTTTAGAAAAATTTTATGTTTATATATTAAATATATTTATATATAATATAAAATATAAGAATATAAATATATACATGTAAATATTTTCTAAGTATACACTGTATGTGTGTGTATTTATATACAGTGGTGTGAAAAAGTGTTGGCCCCCTTCCTGATTTCTTTTTTTTATGCGTGTTTGTCACACTTTAATGTTTCAGATCATCAAACAAATTTAAATATTAGTCAACGATAACACAAGTAAACACAACATGCAGTTTTTAAATGAAGGTTTTTATTATTAAGGGAAAACAAAATCCAAAACTACATGGCCCTGTGTGAAGAAGTGTTTGCCCCCCTGTTAAAACTGTGGTTTATCACACCTGAGTTCAATTTCTCTAGCCACACCCAGGCCTGATTACTGCCACACCTGTTCGCAATCAAGAAATCTCTTAAATAGGACCTGCCTGACAAAGTGAAGTAGACCAAAAGATCCTCAAAAGCTAGACATCATGCCGAGATCCAAAGAAATTCAGAAACAAATGAGAAAGAAAGTAATTGAGATCTATCAGTCTGGAAAAGGTTATAAAGCCATTTCTAAAGCTGTGGGACTCCAGCGAACCACAGTGAGAGCCATTATTCACAAATGGCAAAAACATGGAACAGTGGACAACCTTCCCAGGAGTGGCTGGCCGACCAAAATTACCCCACGAGTGGACCAAAATTCCTCCACAGCGCTGTAACGGACTCATTGCAAGTTATCGCAAACGCTTGATTGCAGTTGTTGCTGCTAAGGGTGGCCCAACCAGTTATTAGGTTTAGGGGGCAAACACTTCTTCACACAGGGCCATGTAGTTTTGAATTTTGTTTTCCCTTAATAATAAAAACCTTCATTTAAAAACTGCATGTTGTGTTTACTTGTGTTATCTTTTACTAATATTTAAATTTGTTTGATGATCTGAAACATTAAAGTGTGACAAACATGCAAAAAAAAAAAAAGAAATCAGGAAGGGGGCCAACACTTTTTCACACCACTGTATACATAATAAATATACACATTACACATACGTATATTATGTAAACAAAAACTTTTATTTTGGATTCGATTAATCACGATTATCATTTGACAGCACTAAAATAGACTAAAATAAGCTTCCCTCAAATCTCATTCACACTTCCGTAGGTCCAAAAATTGGCAAAATCATTTGTAAAAGGCATCAAAACTTGTCTTTACAGGCCATATTTAAATTATCTTCCTGCAAAACATCTACTTTTGTATTCCACAAAATGGGTTTAGAACGTCATTAGATTGAGTAAACAGTGACAGAATGTCATTTTGGAGTGATCTAACTTTATAATATCTGTCCTCTCAGTGCAACCCAAAATCACATATCTAGAAAGCCAGACTACCACAGAAATGGACGAACAGGTCACGTTAACTTGCGAGGCCACTGGAGACCCCACACCCACCATCACGTGGAGCTTCGGCACCAGGGTCTTCACCGAGGGAGAGCAGGTAACACCAAACGCACAGGCACAGGGGCTCCTCACTGGAGAGAAGTGGGAGCAGGAGCTAGAAGAGTAGCATATTGATCATGGTCTTACAGACAGTCAGCAGCTATGATGGAGTCGTGGCGCACCTGCCTCTGGCTGTTTCATGCATACGATTCTTTTTGTCTGCAGGAGCACCAAAAGAGGATTTATCAGGTATGAGATCAGAAGGTCAGGTATAGTAATGGGAAATAGATCTGTTTCTATATTCCCGAAAATGGCTCTGATGTTGTCTGCATACTTGAGACGTTTGCTAATCGGCTGTCTGGTGTTTCGATTTCCTGAAGTTCTTCAAGTCGTGATACTATCTGCAGTTGTTGATATGTGAAAAAGACTTGCATGGCGGTGAAATTGCAATACTATTGCAACAGTTTCTGACAGGAAAAGTGATGATGGATGAGCTCTAAAAATTGCTTTACATTTGCTCTGTTCCACAACCTAGTGAGCTGCCTAGAGAGGCTGCTTTGCGAGGTACTAAGGCTGCTCCAAACGCTGGCTAAATGAATTATGCTGCCGCCTTACATACCTGTTTTAACCTGATTCTAAGGCAGAACCACATTTACTCTTTGCAGTGAAGGCAAAACCAGAATGTACTGCAATGAGCTCAGTGGAAAATAAAGCTAAGGTGGTGGATTAAAGAGAAAGTATTTATATATATGCAAAGTATACTAGTATACAAAGTTATGTAGGTATTTATGTACAATTGTGTATGTACTATGACCTATATTTTCATTAATATTTTGAATTTGAAGCTTTTATTTTAATATTTTTCTGTTTTCATTTTAATGTTGGTTTCTTTCTTTCTTTCTTTCTTTAGGTTTATGTATTTATTTTTTTATTTTTGTTTCTAGATTTGGTTCATTATTCGACATCAACATTTCAACTTTTTTTAAAAACAACTTTTTTTCTCCAAAATATTTATTTGATCTTATTTCAGCTTTATTTTATTTAACACTCACACACAAGTTTTTAATATTAAATGAAGATCTACTGATATGCTCTTTATGAAGTTTCCATTATCTCTTAAACATATATTATTATTATTAAATACATTTATTAATTAGATTTTTTAAGCAAACTTTAAAAACCTAAAATAATTTTTTTCAAAATGGGCTATTATTTCAAGGCTATTTCAATTTGTTACTTATGAAAATAGCCAATGACGCAAGCATGGTGTTAAAACACAAACCAACCAACCAATATCAATTAACACTTTTTATTTCAATTAAGTATAATAACCCTGTTAATGTGTTTCAGACGGTTAAGCAGCCCACAAGGTTTTAAAACAGAGTTTTTGTGCTTTTGTCCTCTATCTTTGAGGTATATAAAAAATAAAGGATTTCCAGTTTGAAGCCTCAAAAATAAGCTAAATTTCGCTTGTGTCGAGTCACTGTCATCACAGGGTTCCTGAAGGAGCGTGTTTTATATAAGCTCTTTGTTGGACCGCTTTGTCATTTCCTGTGTGTCGTCTTGTCCAGTCTTGCTCATCTCATGTGGGTGTTGGGTTGTGATGATTGCCAACATCTCTTCACTGGTCTGTGTTGATCACCATGTATTTGTTCATGGTTACAAAAATAATTAGCAGGTTACTTTGGCTGTTTAACATTTTATTTGTCATCATCAGATGTTGATTGTCTTTCTGGCAAAATTAAATCACATTTAATTTGACTTAATACACATTCCTGGGCATGATTTATCAGTGCCTATTATTCTAGAGGGGAAAATTAATCAAAATGTACTTGCTCTGCATAAAATTGTTAGTTCGTTGTTATTCTGTCAATCAGGAAAATATAAATTAATAAACAAATAGCTGTCAGGTTTGTACAAGCAAACAGTGATAAACTACTGTATACACCACAACAAATATTATTTTCAAAATTTCTGTCTCTCTTGATTGTCTTTCAGTTAACATGAAATAAAAACGGATCATATTTGTTTGTTTGTTTTATTTATTTTGTTGTCCATCTGGAAAATAATAAATAATAATCAGTAATAAATAATCAAATCAAAGCTATCATGCTTTGAGTGTGTTTACATGCAGTGATGTACTAGATGTCGAAATAAATAATATTAAATTAGTTTTCTGTACAAATGTATGAAAGTCCATTACTGTCACAGAATATAAAATAGAAAGGTAATTGCAACTTTTTTTCGCAATTCAGAAAAATTGTGAGATATAAAAGTCGGAAATACGAGATCAGAAAAACTCAGAAAACTGAGGGAAAAAGTCAAGAATTATGTGATATAAACTCTGAAAACTTAGGAAAAAAGTCTAAATTGCAAGATATAAACCCAGAAAACTGAGGGAAAGAGTCGAAATTACGAGATATAAACTCAGAATACTGAGGGGAAAAGTCGGAATTGTGAGATATAAAATCAGAAAACTGAGAAAAAGTCGAAATTACGAGATATAAACTCAGAATACAGAGGGGAAAAGTCGGAATTGTGAGATATAAAATCAGAAAACTGAGGGGAAAAGTCGAAATTACGAGATATAAACTCAGAATACAGAGGGGAAAAGTCGGAATTGTGAGATATAAAATCAGAAAACTGAGGGGAAAAGTCGAAATTACGAGATATAAACTCAGAATACTAAGGGGAAAAGTCGGAATTGTGATATAAAATCAGAAAACTGAGGGGAAAAGTCTAAATTACGAAATATAAACTCAGAATACTGATGGAAAAAGTCGAAATTGCGAGATATAAACTCAGAAATCTGATGGAAAAAGTCGAAATTGCGAGATATAAACCCTGAAAACTGAGGGAAAAAGTAGAAATTACGAGATATAAAATCTGAAAACTGAGGGGCAAAGTCAGAATTGTGACAGATAAATTCAGAATACTGAGGGAAAAAAATCAGAATGGACTGTTCGCAAAGACCCACCCTCCGCAGTTCCTGTTACTATCTCCTAAATTTTGTCATTTTTAAAGAAATTCAAACAATAAATAAGCCTACCGTATTGTGGCTCTTTAATGACAGATCACTGTATTGCCAGTTAAAGCAGCACGTGGACCAATCGTCTTTTAATATTTAAAGGATGAAATGAACATGAATGAACATCAGAACGTGTTTTATTTTCACCACGTTCTCCTGTCTGTACAATAATAATTACTATTTGTGCATTATTGTTTAGGTTTTGGGTAGGTATAGACGTTAATAAAACACAATCTAATAGGTAGAACATTTTATTTATTGTTAGCTTCTGGCCGTAGCTGTCGGACAAGATGGCGGATTCTGCGTTATAATTGGTCAATCGCCTGACAATCAAGCTCTTTGCGAACGGTCAATTGTGAGAATGCTGATTTTACTTCTTGCAAGTCGGTTCTTTGTTTCTGCTGCAGAATAAAAAAATTAAATAGGAAACTGTGCCTTTTTATCTCATAGTTATGACATTTCCCCCTCACAGTTGCTAGTTTTTATCTCACAATTGCAATTCGCAATTACCCTTTTTTAATCTTACCTGTGGCAGAAAACAAGCTTTCACTGAAATGTGTCACATTACTGAAGTTAAATGCAAATGCCATTTCATGCTGACTGTATGCAGTTTGGTAAAGACAATCAACAGTTAGTGTTTCTAATAGTCACTTGTGAAAAGCAAATTGCCTTAACGCTGCTAATTATTTTTGAACGTGTCACTTTGCTATTCCAACACTGCTATACAGAAAATCACATGCTTGAAGTGGGATTTTTTTATTTCTTTGTTGTGCAACCTTTTTTTTCTCCACAAGAATTTTACTGGGTGCTTCAGATGAGGAATGCCTTTTTAATAACTCAGTGTCATGGCTACAATTTCTTTTGCTCGAGGATGTGGGAAGGGTTTATTGAAAATATTTACTAGAGCTTTAGATCTTCTTACTCTGCGTGATGCATGTTTCTACCTTCTCCGTGCCCTCTTTTACACAGCTGTGTGTCATGTATTACACCTGCGTTCATATGTGCATGGAAATCCTTGAGTTTCCTGTCATATGAAAATGAATGTTTTCTGCCTCAGAAAGACGCAGCTTGTATCTTATCTTCTGATTGTAATAGTTGGGTCAATAAAAAATGAGTTGAGGACTGTCATATATTGCAGTCTCTGAGCCACTTACCAAGGTGCCAGACAAATGAGCTGGTCATAAAATTGGCAGGGTAGGAGCACCGCAGGGCAATAAAGAATTGGCCACGGACCACAGCTTATCACAATCCGGTTGAAAGACAAGAGGAGAATTCAGCCTCTGAACAAGGGCCAATACATCAGCCACTTTTTCTCTTGTCTTTTCTCAGTAGCGCCTTCCTTTCTGGGTCTCTTTTGAGAATTCTGTAGAGCACATTAAAGAGATAGCGAACCAAAAATTAAACTTCTGTCATCATATACTCATCCTTGTGTTGCGCCAAGCCTGTATGAATTTGTTTTTGGCTAGAATTCAAAAGGAAATATTTAGCAGACCGTTCAAGCTGCGTTCAGTGAAACACTGCAAATAATAATTTTTTTAATGTAATCCTTTTTTCCATTTTTAAACACAAAATTTTACAAGATTTGATATGTATGCTTAAAACAATAATTTTATTCATCAAGGATGTGTTTGATCAAAAGTGACAGTAAAGACTTTTACATTGTTACAAAAGATTTATATTACAAATAATTGCTTTTCTTTTAAACGTAATATTCATCAAAGAATCCTGAAAAATTATCAGTATCCACAAAAATGTTAAGCAGCTTTTTGTTTTTTTTTAAATAAATAGAAAAGTTCCCTTTCGTGGAACTTCAAACTGCGTCCTCTAGGGGTCGCTACGGGGAACGCCTCGTCGTGACCCGTGTCTGAAGCCTACATTGAAAAAACACCAACTTGTTTGGCCGGCGACAGCCATGACGTCACTACCGTTGCGACTAGAACAAAATAGGCGCCGGTAGCGCACATCCTCACTTTCTACGTCTTCACTGACCGTGCTGTTTGAAGTGTGCATTCCAAAAAGCAAAGTAAAAGCTTTTTCTTTTCCTACTATGGCGAGCACTAGCGGAGCGTTTAGAAAGTGTGTACATCCGTGTCAGCGGTTTCTGACACCCGATGATTCACACGATCTATGCGTTGTTTGTTTGTCCTCGAGGGGCAATCTGCGTGCACTGTGAGAGCTTCTCGCTGAAAAAGCTCCGTTCTCGTTTGTCTCTCTTCAGGTCAGGCTGTGGCTTCGTTGCACACGATGGCGGTGCTTCAGGCATACCAGGCTGACCTGCTGAAGGACCTGGATGAGGGGCAGGGCCTTTCCACTGGTGAAATGGCTGAGCTGCGGCGCACCACAGACTTGGCCCTCCGGGCTACTAAGCAGGCAGCCTCTGCCATGGGCAGAGCGATGGCTGCTATGGTGGTGACGGAACGGCAGTTGTGGGTGAACTTAGCGGACATCGGGAAGAAAGAAAGGGGCTTTCTTTTCAATGCCCCGGTTTCGCCCGAGTGTCTCGTTCCCCTCAGGGAACCATGGTTACATAAGTAACCCGAGACGTTTGAATTGGGCCCTAAGATTTCTGCTATGCAGGAAAAACACAGACACATGTATAACTATATATGACTTAATATATTCATAGTAGTACTACTACTAACAATAAAATGATTAAAACACTATTTTTAAGGAATATTTACCAGAAAAATTATTTATCATAATTTATTTACCAGAAAAATGTAAATACACTACACAGTATTTCTGCAAAATAAATAAATAAAATGATAATAAATTATTTTTAATAAAATCAATTAATTAGAAATGCTTTTTATTATTCAAATTTAATGAAACCACTAAAATGGAATCCAGAAAATTCAGAATTTGGCAAAAACACAACAATTTGGGGGGGAAAAAACATATTTCATATAGCCTTAAAAATGTACATTTTAATAAATTTCTGTTAAATTGTATAAGTTTTATGATTTCAATTAATTATACATGCTTTTTGATTAATATATTTTAATTTAACCATTAAAACAGAGTGTAGAAAAATTAAAAAAGGAAAAAAAACTGAATTTGGGAAAAAATAAAATAAAAAGGAAATTCCGTAGGGCCCGATTTGAATCAGTATATTAAAATCAATTACATTTTAAAGTATATTCAAATAGAAACAGTTATTTAAATTGTAACGTTTGCCAATATTACAGTTTTCCCTGTATTTTTGATCAAATAAATACAGCCTTGGTGAGCATAATAGATTTCTTGGACACAACAGCTTGATAATACCTGAATACCACAGCAGAATAAAGACAGTTTATATGGGTTTGGAATGACATGAGCAAATAATCAGAATAGCTTATTATTCTGATAGGGGCTGAACTGGCCCTTTAACATAAATGTAGTAGTATTAAAATGGACACAGAGTATAATAAGATTGCATAGTACAAGAGCATGAATAGCTTGAGATGGTTGTAAGTTGAGGGAGTGTTTTATTCCTAAACCCCACAGACACACTCCAGAGAGAGCAGGGCATGTGTAGGGCAGCTCTTGTTTTCAGACACAATGCTCTTTCAGATGAATGTCCTATGCTAGTGCCGTCATTGATAGCTTTGTCCATTCGTGCCAGTGACCCCACAGCCAGTGAAAACCACCTATTCCCTAAGCTTTGTAAACAGCGTTTCCTGGCAAACTGTAGCTGATCTGATGAAACTGAGATATGGACACTGTCCCTTTCATGGTAATTCCACTGGAGCGTTAGATTTTCGCAGCAACCGTGTTGATGTTTTTTATCGTGCAAGAGGGAATAGAATAAAGCAATCTTTCAGGTTAAATACAACTTTTGTGTTCTCATCAGTGTTTGTGGCACGCTGTTAATTATTATATTTCTGATGTAAGATTTTGAAAACTATAAGAAATCATTTTAAAGGGTATGAGAGATCAATTCTGCTTTGATCTGTCGAGATTAAAGAATTTATTGTACTATGAAAATACTTCTTTTATTGAAACCAAGCTGCGGAAATGACTTGTTCTGAAATCTTCAGGTTTCTGGCATCACATCAACGACACTGAAATTTGGTCTGTCCAGCTATGGTATTGTTATAAGAAAGCAGAATAGATGCTGTTATTCCCTTCCTAACAACAAAATGCTAATTATAAAAGTAAAATCAGCAGCATAACTTGTGCTGTGTCTGGCTGTGTAGCAGCTGCTGCTCTGCATGTCCTCCTAAACAAATTAAGTGAACGGTGTGGAGTGGAAGCAGAGTTCCAAGATTTAGCTTGAAGCGTTTTTGTTTTTTCAGAGCAGCGGTGGTTTCTCTCATCTAAAAAACCTCTCCATCACAAGTATAAAAGGCCTAACGGGTTAGCAGCCAAAAATTCAATTTCAGAAAGAAATTGCTGTATATTTATGCTGTTAATTATCTGTTAGTAGTCAAAATGAAAGAAAGACCATGTCCAGTGTTATCCCACAGAAAATATATAAAAAATATAATTTGATCAATTCATGTCACTGTCATTCAAATACTTTTATTCAGTAAAGACACATTAAATTGATCACACGAAAAAGTAAATACATTTATGTTACAAAAGATTTCTATTCCAAATAAATAGATCAAAAATCTTGAAAAAAATGTTTCACCGTTTCCACAAAAATATTAAAGAATTGTTCACCCAAAAATTCAAATCTGCTGTTAATTTATTCACCCTTAGGTCATCCATGATGTTGGTGACTTTCTTTTTTCAGTTGGACATTAACGCTTTCCCCGCAAGCGTTTTTGCTGATTTTCTCTAAAATTTCATGGACCCCAGAATATTTTGTTTTATGAATATCTGAAAATACAAAGCATCAAGATAAAGATCAGACACTCTACTTTCAAACAAACAAACAAAAAAAATCTGTTTTATTCTAGCTTTTTTTTTTTATCAACATTTGAATGTGGGTAGGTTTCATAAAAAAAAAAGCAACATTTTGAACAAAAAGCTGAGAAAATCGCCTTTTTATCAAATGCTACATCTGGATCATATTCAGTAATATTATCAAAGCAAAGATGCAGTAGATGACTTCCATCAGTACTCCCAAAGCTTGCAGAGGCCTTTACCACTTTCTGGATTGACGTTTCACTCTGTAACATAAGGCAGTTTTCATTTATATATTGTTGATGATCGCATTATTTTTCATCTGCATATGCTTACATATGAGATTGCTCGTTTCTGCGTCTTTCTCGTCTGTGTTTTTGATCGTCACTTTCTAAACTCATTCAGGAGATGCGTAATAGCACCCCCTACCGTATAACAGTGAAAACAAGGAAACCTGGAAAGTTCCGTGTTTGGCAGGGAAGAGTTGTCTCATGAATAACAGAAAATTCCGTGTTTGGCGGGGAAAGAGTTAAAGGTGATTTTTAGCTGGTGATTGATATGTAATGCAAGTCGATGTGTTCCATCACTTTGGGAGTCAAAAAAGCAGGTACAGGAAGCACAGAATTAATTCCAGTGTCTCGTGACGATATATTGAGGTCTTATTAAAGGGTTAGTTCAACCAAAAATGAAAATTACTACTTTTTTGACTGTCTTCTTTCAGACAAATCCAATTGGAGTTAAATTAAAAGCAAGCTTTATAATGGCGATGGGTGGGTGTTTTTGTTCAACAGTCCAAAATAAGTCCAATAAAGCACATCTATCCATAATACAAAAGGTCTCCACATGGTTCCGAGGGGTGAATAAAGGCCTCCTTTTTGATGCGTATTTGTATGAAAATATCCATATTTAAAAATGTATAAACAGTTTTCTTTAGCTTGCGCTAACTGTCATACATGCTATTCCGGGCAGATGACGTAGAACGTGTGTGTAGCGCATGCGCCAGTGAGAATATGCTAGTCCCACGAGATCCAACATTTGTTTACAGGAGCAAAGGAATCAAAGTTTCCTTACTTTAGCAAAGGAAAACCAATCTCTTGGCTTATATAAAAATCCTAATTTTGTACTTCTAATTTGTGACCGGTGTTTTGTTTGACTCTCTTCTCTGCGCTTCCGCGTTCGTCACATCTCACCGGCGCACGTACTACGCATACGTCCTACTTCATCTGCCCGGAACAGCATGTATGACAGTTAGCACAAGCTAGAGAAAACGGTTTATAACGTTTTAAATATGGATGTTTTTCTTACAAAAACGCATCAATTTGCTACAGGAGGCCTTTATTCACCCCCCGGAGTCATGTGAGGCACTTTTTTATTATGGATGTATGCACTTTCTTGGACTTCTTTTGGACTGTTGAACAAAAACACCCACCCACTGCCATTATAAAGCTTGGAAGGACAGGACATGTTTTGATATAACATGTTTTTAATGACTGAATTCGTCTGAAAGAAGAAAGTATACACCTAGAATGCCTTGAGGGTGAGTAAATCATGGGCTAATTTTCATTTTTGGGTGAATTAACCCTTTAAGTGAAACAGTAGGTCTGTGCAATATACTGAATGTTACATTATTACCTGCAGTCCACAGCCTCAGGCAAACGGTTATGGAGCATGATGACGTATGCCTTGTAAATCATGTGTGAACTGATGCCATTTACATTCGTCCTCTCTCTCTGTTATAAAAAATTCAGTGATTTCAGTTCACTTGTGATTCCCTGTGCGTTTCTTTGAACTATTCTTTTAAGAAGCACAACTGTTTTCAACACTAAACTAAGAAATGAGCATCAAATCAGCATATTAGAATAATTTCTAAAGGATCATGTGACACTGAAGACTGGAGTAATGATAACAGGAATAAGTTACATTTTAAAATATATTAAAATAGAAAACAGTTATTTTAAATTGTAATAATATCCACAATATTATTGTTTTTAAAAAATCTTGCCAAACTTTTGAACAGTAATACTCTTTTCCCAAATGAACCCAAAAAAGCAGCTACATTTTATTTAAACATGATTCCTATTCATTTGAATCTGATCTTAATTTTTTTGGACAGCATTATGGTAAATTATAAGTGTTTTGCCTCTAAAAAACCTATACTAACCCCATTAAGAAAGTAATGACTTTTGACAAAGGCACTTTCATGCCTTTATTCCGTGTGTGCTCCAGCCTCCCTTACTGCAGTGCACATAACTTTTCTACATGTAGTTTAGCATTTTATAATTAACTCCGCTAATTCACTCCTCAGTAACTCTTGTTTGAATAAGCTGCCAAGTTCTAGATGTGCTATACATATATGGATTTGTTCTCCGTTCATATTGTAATCATGCCAGATTCATTGTGTGCATTTGAGAGATCAGAGCAGGCTTGAGGCGTTGGGCACCTGATCTAATCAGAATAATCATCATGTAATAATGTCAACAATAACCTGAACATTTCATTTACATAAGCAGCTTGTTCATTTTGTTCTGGTACTTTATCAGGCTTGAAAATATAATTCAAGCATTCGTCATTAGCCTAGGGCTTCAGTTTATACTAAGATATTAACTTTAATTAGTAGCAATTAGACGGCGTTGCAGAATAAAAGGCATTGATCATAACTGTTTATTCCGTGCGGGTCTCCGGGGAGGTAGTTAGCCAAATGAAAGCTGCAAGACTAGCAGACTCAGCCTGCTGTCATCATAACAACCCTGCAAGGGTTTCGCTTTTTTCTGATGCTCTTGCAAAATGACTCTCGCTGTTCAACTCTTGGCTTTTTTTGTTGTTGCAAGCACAGTACAGAGACACATTGTTGTGCTCAAGTGCACTAACACAGAGCGCAGACCATTTCAGACATCGTTCGATTAGTGCCTGTTGCTCTTCGTGTGTTTTGTCTGGTGATAATCTCAATGTGTTGTAGCATGTCAAGCTGTTTCCTGTCCATTGCATCGTGTTGCTAAGCATGTGCACGCTCAGCCTCCATGTGAAGTGCCGTGAGTCCACAGAGAACTTCAGCCGCTTTCATATGGAAAGTGATTGCATGAAGTGTTTATCTGTGTGGTCTGAGTATTCTCTGTGTCACTGTGTACAAAAGCTAAAGGGTAGTAAAATGTTCACTTTAGGTACTAATATGTACCATTTAGGGATAAATAAGACACAAAGTTGTACCTTTTAGCTTTTGTATCATAGAGTACCGCTTCAGTGACAGTTTTGTACTTTTTTTTCTGAGAGTTCAGAAATGCAATGGTCCTGTTCTCTGCGGATTGTGAAGGAAGTCATTACTTGTAGCATTTTATAAAAAAAATTTTTTTTTTAAGAACTCATTCTATTTAAGATGATAATGCACTGCAACAATCATTTTTCAATCAGTGTTTAATCTTGTTTTCCAGTATAAATATCAAAATGCCCTTAAAGCAAAATAAACTTTCTTGAGAAGCAAAATTATTTATAATAAGTCTTCCTTACTAATTACTAACAATTTGACAAAGGGGTAATAAAAACTAGAGGTGGACCGATAGTGGATTTTACCGATACCGATAACTACATTGGCTGATAACCAATGAATCGTCCATTGACGTATGTGAGGACTGGAGCAGGCTGATTTCATACTGAATGAAAACTAAAACAGTGCTGAAATTAATTAAAAAACAATATTAAAAAACAGTACTGAAAGTAAAGTAAATAAAAAAAACTGTACTAAACCATACTTTTAAAATGGAATAAAAATATTTATACAAACAACATCAGCCAGGATGTCTCAGACATCCAGTCAAAGTATTTAGGAGTTATACATTACCTTATACGGTAGGAAAGAAATATAATCGCTGATTATAAGGTGTAAGTAAAATGTGCATATGTATTTGTCTAGCTGTCTGGTTTCAGTTCCACACCCCAAATGGCATCAGCACAGTGTGAATGTGTAAAAGAGGAAGTACATAAAGTACATATGTCTGAGAGAAAAAGGACTCGGATAACTTTTGTGCCAGCAATTGACTGTCGGTGCCGATTAATCGGCATAACTTATTAATCATTGACCTCTACTAAAAACACATTTTCCTTAAAGATTGAAAATATAAAAAAAAGACTTATCTTGAACAATTTTGCTTTTCAAGTAAATTCTGATTTTTTAATTATTATTATTAAATGTTTTTTTGCCCTGTGGATTTTTTATATTTTTTTTAATTATAATTTTTATATGAATTTGACATGTATTGCTTTTGTTTTATTATTTTATGAGCTTTAAAAGGTGTATGTGTAAGTTTAATTAACCAGAATAAACGATTAGCCTATTAAAATCTGTTTAAATAAGTGAGTACTGCTAAAATAAAAGAGAAAAACAACAGAACATTTCATCTGCTTCATAGTATGATATTTTTGTTTATTTTTTTGCAATATACCTCACTTTGTAATATTTCATTTTTAGCCCATATGCTTAATCATTAAACAAATGTATACACCTCACTTTGTAATATTTCATTTTTAGCCCATATGCTTATTCATTAAACAAATGTATTTAATGTGCAGTGCTTTTATTCTCAATAACAGAGAACTCCTTCTAAAGGACTGCTTTGCCTCTTTATGTTGTTTTGTCTGTGTTCTTTGCAGGCCTCTTGGACTCGACCCGAACAGCACAAGGTAGAGATTCCGTATCCATGTCTCCATAAACTAAATTATGAAGATAGCCATCAACTCCATAAACCTCTTTCCCATCAGATCAGATCTCTGAAATCTCATCAGATCCGTCAACTGAATTACAATGACAGCTTTATGTTTCATCTGAGAGTGGAATGTAGTTGTAGTTTTCACCTTCTATTCAGTGCATGGCCTCTTTTCCATTCTGTATCTAATCAATCAAGTCATTACGACATCATTTTGTTTCATTATGACATCATAAGACTGCATTCTTGAAGGATTCATATTTTGAAATAATGTCCTTTCTTGTTAGTGTTATTGTGATGTGATGATCTTTTCTCGACGTTTCTTTGAGACCTTTCCCACCCTGACAAAAATAGACATTTGAGGAAACCACCTCCATCCAAGCTTTGCAGAAGACTGGCGTGCATTATTAAAAAGACCTTTCTGCTGAAAACTATGGCTCTAAAACTTTAATGATATGGCGTTCTCACGTTGCAAATGAATAAATAGAGCCTTATCTGAGAAGAATGGGAGATAAAGTCTGTTGAATGTGCTGATTGAAATGTATAGCTGTTTGTCATAGAGATTCAGTGTTACGGACCGTGGTCTGACCCCAGTACCACATAGTAACCAGATTCCAGTGACGGGAGCACGTCCTATGGCACAGGGGGTCACGGTCTGGCCATTTGAGCACAGCAGACAGGGAAAGAGGGCCGGAAATGGGCTGGACGGGGCTCAGCGCTCCCATTATGAGGTTATTCAATTAGCCCAGTCAGCTCTGCTGGGTGGCTGTTGGGTGGTTTTTGGATGAAAAGGCTCAGCATTATGTAAGCGTGACTCAGTCCTGGGACAACACCAGCATTATTATTGTCTCTGAAACGATGCTTCTGCCGAGTTCATTCATAGCGAAGTTTGTGCGAGGGGCAACGGCTGACCAGAAATATAGAGAGAGGAGTTTTTTCAGTTCCAAGTGGAGCGGGGAATACTAATGTTGTGCTTGATGAAGTCTTCGAAACTTCAATGCATTTCCTGTCCTCATTACCGTCCTGTCTGAGATTGTGTGTGTGTGTGTGAAAGAGAAAGCAAGTTAATTCCATCCATTCTTAGATCTGTTCAGCCCTAGTATTCAGTGTAATGCACTGCAAATAGTCTTTGTCCCTAATGAAAGATATTTGAATAGCTGTTACAAATCACTTCATTTTGCTTTAATTTTATACATTTTTGTATCACTACGTGCTAGATCTCGGCACTCTTTGCTGTTCTGTCTTACTGCTTTTTAGTACAACATGATCGCAACGCTGTACACCAGGGGTGATAAAGTCATTATTTTGGACTAAACGCAACTTTATATATCATAAATATATATTATATGAATAAAAATTAATAGTAATAATTATATGTAACATAATAGTCAGCAGTGTTGGAGAGTTACTTATAGTATAGCATTATAATATTGCGTTACTCCATTAAAAAGTATTTAACTGCATTGCTTAGTTACTTTTTATGGAAAGTAATGCATTACGTTACTTTTGCGTTACTTTTTGTTTCCTGGGCTGGGCTTGCTTATTTGTTTTTTAATAACAAAAAACCTAAAAGTTGGCAACAGTAAAGGCCATTTCACACCTCACTCTCAATTTGTCTCAAAACAGGACAGTAATGCATTACTTTAGTAGTTGCTTGAAAAAGTAAGCTGATTATGTAACTAGCGTTGCTTGCAATGATAAACATTAAGAATTGTCTTTTTTTTGAAAGAAATTACTACTTTTTATTTAGAAAAATATTTCTGTTTCATAATAAATGCTGTTATTATTTATTTAATCCTGAACAAATTAGTTTTCACAAAAATACTGAGCAGCTCAACATTTTAACATTAATAAGAAGAAATGTTTCTTGAAATAGTAATAAGAAATAAATTACATTTTAAAACATAATGAAGTACAACATAGTTATTTTAAATTGTAAATTTGTCTCAAAACAGGACAGTAATGCATTACTTTAGTAGTTGCTTGAAAAAGTAAGCTGATTATGTAACTAGCGTTGCTTGCAATGATAAACATTAAGAATTTTCTTTTTTTTTAAAGAAATTACTACTTTTTATTTAGAAAAATATTTCTGTTTCATAATAAATGCTGTTATTATTTATTTAATCCTGAACAAATTAGTTTTCACAAAAATACTGAGCAGCTCAACATTTTAACATTAATAAGAAGAAATGTTTCTTGAAATAGTAATAAGAAATAAATTACATTTTAAAACATAATGAAGTACAACATAGTTATTTTAAATTGTAATAATATTTCACAGTAATACTGTTTTTACTGTATTTTTTTTATTTAATTTTTTTACCAAATGCAGCCTTGGTGAGCATAAAGGATGTCTTTCAAAAGCATTAGAAAAACCCCAAACTTTTGAACAGTAGAGTATATATATAAATATATATATAATCCATGTTTTGTGTTGTTTTACAGTGACATATATAAACATCCTTACATTTTTCAAATCTTAAATTTATGTATAAAGCAACATTTTCTTTTGTTTCGTTTTCTCTAATCAACCCGTGGGTCGGTTAAGACTCCTCCACAAGCTGTATCCTCCCCGCGGGCCGCGTGTTTGACACCCCTGCTATATGCAAATTGCACAGTCACTGAGTAGACGTTGGTTATAGATGCCACTCATCTTCATAAGAACCACAAGGTTAAGTGGAACAGCAAGTAAAAGAAAATGCAAGCGTGGCATGTTAAGATCTATGCTTGTCTTTAAAATGAGCACTGGGACATTGTAAAATGGTCCAAGCCAGCTGAGATCATGTGACGTAGCTTTTGATGAAGTAACAGTGTTGTAGAAATGGCTTCCCCTACCTTATGTTCTGCATTATTGATGTTCCCCCCTCACATCTTCGCTCCAAAGACTCAGCACATAAAAGACTCTTATTTATATCTGCTGTTCAGCAAACCACTTTTTTTTACCGAGTTTGCTTCTCTGATACAGCCTGTTTCAGTCCTCACATACTTAAAAATGACGAATTTTTCAAAAGGCCATTTTCTCTGAAAGTAGAGAACTTTTTTTTTTCCATTGAAGTGGAGTTATTTGCAAACTATGTAATACGTTTAGGAAGATAATGGCAAACCTGTTTATTCATTTTAAGGAATAGTTAACCCATAATTAACATTCTGTCATCATATATTCATCTTTATGTGTTTTACAAAATCTAGAGTTGCTCTTGACCACAAAATTGAAAGCATATTGTGACAAGAAGCTCCAAAAAGGACAAAAATAAAGTATCAAAGCACTATAAAAGTAACAAAAATAGTTCATATGTCTTTTGTGCTATATTTAAAGTCTATTGAAGCCGTACTTTTATGCTGCTTTTTTTGGAGTTTTGACAGCCTGTGGTGCTAGAAGAAAATAAAGCTTTATGCGTTTAAAACAACACGAGGCTGAGCAACCGATGACAGAATATTCATCAGTGGGAAGCTATTGTTTTAATGGCTGAAGGAAGTGAAAAGCATGATTTTTTTTCAGTGAATTTTACCCTCTTGTCTCTGTCTTTAGAGTCCTGATGGTGACGTGTTGGTCCGCAGTGACGCCCGTGTGTCTTCTCTCACCCTGAAGTACGCTCAGTACACCGACGCCGGCGAGTATCTCTGCACCGCCCGCAACGCCATCGGAGAGACGGCGCAGCCTGTGTATCTGGAAGTGCTCTGTGAGTCTATAGTATCTGTAGCCTCATTAGCTTCTATCAGTCACACGTACTGTTGGATACCACACTGATATGCCTCAGAGGCATATGTTTAATTCACAGCAGCACTGCTGCTTGGCTGCAGTCCAGAGAGCATATGGCAACTCAGTAGAGAATGCTAGTTAATGTATCAAAACTACAGCCACCCCTCAACATTACCACCCCCTTCCCCCAACACGGGACACCAATGATATGAAAAAGCCTCCCAATGGATTTCCATCACACTGTGTCCTAACCAAGTGCAACGTGACAACGTTTTTGTGTTCACATGGAGTGCAAAAATGCTGCAGGAATCAGTCATATTAAGGAATGTAAATTTTGAGTTTTTTTTTTTTATTATTAATTTGTTTAATTGTCATTTAGTTATTGATTGATTAATTAATTGTCACTGTTAATACCACAAAAAACACAAGTGGAATTATAAATTAAATTAATATTAGGGTGGAGTTATATTAAAGTTATTATTAATATTATATTCATATTAAATATAAAAATATATTATTATATTATATTATGCTTTTTCACTTTTTGTATTTTAGTCAGTGTGTAGTGTGTATGTTTGGGCATAAAAAAGATCTACAAAGTTATAAATCTCAAAGTCCACTCCAAAGAGAGATATTTAGTTTTTTAAAAAATCCCTTTTTAAGAACTACAACGAACGGCTCGTTTGGACTACAGCGGTTGTTTTCCAGGGTTTGTGATGTCACAAAGCGGTCCATTAGAATATAATTAAAATAATTCCCACCTATGGAAATTCGAATAGTTGGGGGGTGGGGAGGGGCGAGGTCGTGGTTAGAACGCTTGGTTGAGTGCATCAGATAAGAGGGCGACAAAGAAGTGCTGCTGTAGCGTCATGTTTTCGCAAGTTATTACACATGCACCTGAACAATTATGTATGTAAATATGTATGTTACAATTATGAAAACGTTTTTATTATAAATTGCTGACAGAACAATACTGGACAATGATGTAATCTGCAGAATTTACACTTCAATTATGAGACTACAGGGTTTCCCACACATTGAGTGCGGGTGTTTTTATATCACTGTATTTCTGAAGGAAACCGACTGTCTTCAGAAAGTTGGATGTCATTTTCATTTCATCTTGCATGTATATAATGTCTGCTAAAGCAGCGTTTGTGAGCGGAGCGCTGTTTTTTTTGGACAGCCGTTACCGGGTAAACCACGATCTCTACCACTCCAACAATGCCTCCTGCTGGAAGAGAATGAATTTGCATATATATGCCGCCACAAATCTGTGGAAAACACTGAACTATGGTATAAATAAATTCAACAACTGTATAACAGTTTAACTGCAATTTATGTTATAATGTTAGAATTAAAGAACAATAATACATATACACTTATCTGTGCAGTTACTTTTAGGCGGTTGTTGACATCCTATCTAAAACGTGATTTAGCAAAAAAACAGCAACAACATAATAGGCATAATAGGACCCCTTTAAAATCCTTGAAGATTTTTTTTTCATGTTATGGCCAGCTACAGATAGTAATAACTAATAGCTAATATTAATTTTACTAATAATTATAATTTTAAAAAGTACCTAACACACCGGAATCAATCATATCAATCGTAGCTGCGTAGGATGAAATTACAATATAAACTAGAAAAATATAGTTCCCACACGTTACTTAAATATTTAATGGGCAACACTTCAGTCAACCAACATTTTCCTCCCTTATAATAAATTATTATTATTATTTTTAAAGATTGACTTCAAGTGTTAGATGATGGCAAACGTGATCAAAAAGTAAAGAACAGAAGACATAAGCAAGCACAATTAATTATCCAATACTGGATTATATATACTGTATACAATATGGAGTATAATACTGATAATTAAAAAAAAAAAAACTTTTGCTTAAGAAATTTTTATATTGATGTTTTTCTAATAGATTTTCAGTACACTTTATTTAGTATAATATATTTATCTATTTATTTATTTTACTTAATATGTAGAAAATCTTCATCCATTAAAATTTCATTTTGAAGGTGAAATTGATTAATTGACAGTAGACGAGCTTAATGGATTCAATTATTACCAGCATTTGATTGGTCAACCGCTACCTAGAGCTGAATTTTAGACCAATGAGATTTTACAGTGGGTGGGATTACCCAGCATGATGTGTAAAATAAAAAACCTAGTCACTGACAAATTGTCCTGTTGCTAATCAAGGCTGATTAGGAAAATAGTGGTTAAGATTTGCATGGAAGAGACCAAATGTATTGTTTGTTTTGTTGCATCATGCCTGGTTAGAACAATAAATGTCATATTTGATGAATGAAAATGAGGCAGTTAATGCTAGAAGTTTGGTCTTTTCATTGCATAAATGCCGTGCGTATTTATACTAGTGAACAAACTCCTAATCTTATTTATGTTTGTCTCAAATGAAATATCCAGTAGCATTTAATCTAAGCACTAAATTATGCTAACAAAGACAGAGTTCAGACCAAAAATGCACCAATTTACTTTTGTTTCTATGATTCTTATATTGCTGTACCATCATAAACAGAGCACTCTCTTCCCTCAATGTTTTAATTTCAGTCGATAGCAAGCAAAGCATTACTGCCCATTTTCGCTCTCATTGTGCTCCCTCCACTGAGCCTGTTTGTATTTGTTTTCACATTAGCGCCGGCGTATGCTGTGAAAATACCAGCCTCCCTCTTCGCATGTTTAGTGCATTTGTACCAGTCGTGTATTGTTGTGATGGGACTAATGACATCTGAAGCTCTGATGAATGTGAGAACAGTATCTCAGCGGGCCTGGAGCTATTCGCACACAGTCTGTGAGGGAACGCGGGCCTGATCGCGTACGTCACATGAGAATCGTGCCTAAAGTCTCCCCCCAGCATGCTATTCAGGGACGCTGCTCGGAGGAGGGGCCTTTTGAAGCCAGTGAAGCGTGATTGGCTTTTATGCACTGCCGTGAACAGATGTGTTCAACATCACACAGCGCTGTGTTTTCAGCACTCTATGTTTAAGCCCTGGACATTTTGATCTTTAACCAGCGTATCTTCAGAATAAAGGTATCGACGGTAATGAGAGGGGAGGCTTTGTTCTCCCTTAGCGGATGTAGATGGGTGGTAGGTAGACGAAGGGTCAGCACTAGCAGCAGGTTTGTTTATTTTCGTTTCTATATGCTTTGCCTTTCATCACAGACGCCCCGAAAATCCTGGGCTCAGTAACGGTGTACACGTGGGAGGGCAACCCGGCCAACATCAGCTGTGAAGTGCTGGCTCACCCCAGCGATGTGTCTATTACGTGGCAGCGAGACGGCTTTCAGCTGCCTAACGCTAACACCTCCAATATCAAGATCTACAACACGCCTTCCGCCAGCTACCTGGAGGTACGGCCCACGCAGACGCCTTCCTGAAAACATAAACATTCACATAAACCCAGATGGATAAATCTTATAAAACTGGACAAAGAATATGTGCTACTTCATCCCTAAATCAGGAGAAAGACGTGTGTTTTTTATATATTATATTACATTACATTACATTATACATCAGCCCATACATTATCCAAACCCCAGATCCTGGAGACATTCAGTAGGTCCAACCAATATAACGTTTCTTTCTCTTACAGCATAAACCCAAATGCTATTTCCTCATGCTAGTTAGTTTTTGAAGGTAGGAAAGCAGTCACACATTTCATGTGAAAAAGAAATTGAAGTCAATGTATGCAAGAACAATTTATTCACTTGAAAGATTTGTTCAAAAACAGCTACAATCCAAATGGATTTGAAAACAAGCTTCGTTTTCTATATTATAAATATTTTACCTACCTTATTTATTTTGATTTTGGGGTGAAATGTGACCTGGACCTGTTTTCGTGAGCTTTGCCCAGAAAGGGATAGTGCTGCTGTAGGGCATTACTGCAGCCTTTGCATCTTATCAATATTTTAGCACAGGGAGAACGCTGTCAGAAGTAAATACACATCTAATGGAACGGCAGTGATCAGATGCATGTTTGAAAGATAAATGCTGAGATAGAGACTAGAGGTTAATGCATTCTCTTGATCTGTCCCAGGTCAATCCAGAGTCTCAGAGCGACTTTGGCAACTACAACTGTTCTGCCTCCAATGAGATCGGGACCGAATCCAAAGAGTTCATTGTGATCCCAGCTGGTCTGTTTCTCTGTATTGATCTCAAAACAAACACAATATAGTCATTTATGGCAGTAGAAAATCGCATTGACATTGAGTGTTTGGGTGCTTTTTGCTTTTGAGGTACTGTATTTTTGAATTACCTGCAATTGTAGACTTTGTTCAATAAAGTGCAATGCAATAGCTCAAATTTTCCTCTTGTAAAAGTGGTGCTGAAGCACAAAGCCATACAATCAGGCCGTATAATCGGGCATAAGCTGTTAAAGTGCAGCTGTCCCACTGCGTATTGTGAAGTGTCTCCCCTGTGGTGCAGATGTGCCCTCGGCGCCGTCCATCACTCAAGTGCAGCCGTACTCCAGCACGGCTCAGGTGCTTTTCGAGGAGCCCGAGTCCACTGGAGGAGTTCCTGTGCTCAAGTACCGAGCCGAGTGGAGAGCCGTGGGCCGAGGGAAAGGGGTGCAGCGAGTCTATGAGGTGAAAGACGGTGAGTCTGTCACATGAAATGAGGAAAACCAGCCATATTATGTGGATTATCCACACCACTGCATGGTTTGTAGACTTTAATAATGGACTTATACTGTATCATGGAAGCACAGAATTGTCCTTGTTCGTTTGAAATAAGTATATAATGTAGATATAGTATTTGTTACACACCATTTTGGAAACTATACTTTAAAAATTATGGTAACATTTTGATATAGGGACCAATTCTCACTATTAACTAGTTGCTTATTAGCATTCCTATTATTAACATATTGACTGTTTATTAGTATTTATAAAGCACATATTCTGCATCCCTAATTCTACTCAATACCTAAATTGAACAAATACCTTACTATTAATAAGAAGGAAATTAGGAGTTTATTGAGGTCATAGTTAATGGTTTGTTAATAGCGAGAATTGGACCTTAAAATAAAGTGTGACCAAAATTATTAATTCAGAAATTGTTATTGTATTGATGTCACATCTGTGGTCACATTAACATACACACACTTCAAAAGTTTCAGGTCAGTGAGATTATTATTATTATTTTTTTTGATAAATCTTTTACGCTCACCAAGGCTGCCTTTATTTGGTCAAAAATGCAATAAAAATAGTAATATTGCAAAATATTATTACAGTTTAAAATAACTGTTTAGTTTTTAATTTATTGTAAAATGCCATTTATTACTGTTGATGTCAAAGCTAAATTTTCATCAGCCAATACTTCAGTAAAACTAAATTGTCGGTTTTTGGGTGTCAGAAACTTATACTAGATTGAAAGAAAAAAAAATGAATCCATTTGCAAAAAAAGCGTACTGTAGTTAATATGCAATTATTTTTATGAACTGCTTGATAAATTTGAATTTGGTTTGCATGTAATGAAACACAAGCAGAAAATAAACAATTTACTAGAAATTTGTTCTGCTTATGTCTCATAAATGGTCCCGTAAGTAATAAAATTGACCCTGTAATATATATTAAAGGCATAATGAAAATTCTGTCATCTTTTACTCACCCTGTCATTCCAAATCTGTGTAACTTTTATTATATGTAACACACAGTAGAAGATATTTTTGAGAAATGTCACAGTGTTTATTACAGTGGATGTCAATGGTAACCAAAACTATTCGGTTACCAAATTTTTTCAAAATATCTTCTTTTCTGCAGAAGAAGGAACAACATGAGGATGAATAAATAATAACAGACTTCTCATTATTGGGTGAAAAAAGCTTTAAATGTCAAATGTATTTCCTCATGTTCAGTGGCAAGGTTTTATGTTGCCCATTTAACATGCATGCTGTTGTTTATGAATTAATGAATGGGTTTTTGATTAAATCTGCTTCTCGCTGCTTCCCAGCAGGACTGAGTTCAGTCACAGTCACCGGCCTAAAACCCGAAACCGATTATGAAGTCAAGATGTCTGCCATCAACGGCAAGGGCGAAGGCGACAGCAGCCAGTCAGTGGTCTTCAAAACCGAGCATGTCCGTGAGTATCACGTTTCTCTCTCAGGAGCACATGGTTCCATCAACAGCAGTGCAGCGTGGCGTGACGGCCCACACACCTCTTCACCAGCTAGTGTGAAGTCTTTGGCTGACGCAAACGCTAAAATATACAGTTGTGCTCATGGTGCTAAAGAGTAGGGCGTAATGACGTAAGTAGTTTGAATATTAACATATTTTCAGTCCCTTGACCAATTCTCTCATTTTACTGAATTACAAATCCGGTAAGATAGATATATATATAGATAGATAGATAGACTCTGTCACTATTATGCACTCCAGACAGGCTTTGCATGGTTCTTTTTGAGCAGTGTCTTCTTTTGTGCCTCCCTCCCGTACAGGCCAGTATTATGTAGAGCTCTTGATATGGTTGACTGGCTCACCTGTACTCTGTTCTCAGCTGAACTGAACTGAACTCTGTCGCTCCTTCATAGTAATTGTTAGCCTGTCTGTGGTGTCAGAGTTTTGAAGGACCACCTTTTCTAGGCGACACCAGGGTGGTTTGATGTAGTTGCCAATTTTTGACAACCTATAAACAGTTCCCACTTGGCTATCCCGTGTTTTGCACCTTTTTTGCCCTCATGCAGGTTATGTATTATTCATCATGAAGAGAAACCTGGTGGCTATTTTAATCATTCATAGGTAGAAGCCTATGGATGTTCTATAAAGGTAAGATAAAAACCGCCACAGCATATTTCTATTATTTTTGACAAGAATATAAAATTGGTACATTTTGACTTTCAGTGCATAGAAATAGATCACAAAGGACTGAATATTAATGTAATATTTGTAATTCAGTGCAATGAGAACATTGGTCTTGATGCATTTGCAAATTACTGTGTATAAATAATATATGCTTGCCAGGTTTATTGCTGCTAAGCACATTCATATACACTGGTCACATAAATGATTTCTTATATCAATAATTGATTAATCTACGAGAAATCCGACTGGTAAGAACAGAACATCTTGTTCTCACACAGGACAAAATTCTGCAAACATTCCACAAAACATCTATAAAAATCAATCATAACATCGCACACTACAAGAATATTCCTGTGATTTGTGTTGATATTCTCATCGCGTATAAACACCACACACACCTACCCTCTTACTCCCCCTGGTGGTTGTTTGTGTGATGTTTTGGACTTCCAGAGATGCCATTATCACATAATACACTCAACACATTGTGCACTGGGATTTATTTCCTGTCAGTACATGAAACAAAACCCATTTAGTGCCAAAATCTCCAGGATGTAGTCCAGAGAGTAATAACTCTAACTCAGGTAAAGTATGAGTGATGAGAGAGTATTGCTGTCTGATCGTGTTACCAGCTTTTACCCTTTGACATTTTCAGACTTTTCTTTTTTTCATCCTGTCATTTTATGTGATTTTTCTCCTATTTTGTTTCCCATTTGTATGGTTTTTTTTCTTCATTTTTTTTTAATTTTCCACTGGATCCCTTAGGGTATTCTTACACAAGTAAGTGTTCATTTCCTCCTGTGGTCATTATCTTTTGATATCATTCATATTTCTTCATATTATCATATTATTTGTTAATATCTTGTCTGGTGGTTATAGGATTTAAAGACCCCATGAAATCAAAATGAGAGTTTTATGACTTTAAATGGATAGTTCACCCAAGAATGAAAATTCTGTCATTAATTACTCACCCTCATGTCGTTTCAAACCTGTAAGACCTTCATATACAGTAAGACGTATATAGACGTAGCAAGGAGATCGGTAAAATAATCCATGTGACATCAGGGGTTCAACCGTAATTTTACGAAGCTACGAGAATACTTTTTGTGTGCAAAAGAAAAAAAAACGACTTTATCCAACAATCCGTCTCCTCCACCCTGTAGCGCCATTTTGGAGAGTATCAGCTGGACGTAAACAACGTATGCTGTTCTGTGTTAGCTGCATCACACGGATATACGCTGTTTTCGTTCAGATCAAATCACAACAACATAGGAAACCGATCTGGCGTGACGTGGGAACATTTCAGTTGTATTGCTGTCTATGCAGGGTCAGACAGATCTCAGATTCCATCAAAAATATCTTAATTTGTGTTCCGAAGATGAACGAAGGTCTTACGGGTTTGCAAGCTTTTGTTTACAGTAGCAGGTTGGCATGGCAACTTTTGTATTTGATGGCAATTTGGCGGAGTAGGCATTCTGCGTTGCATTTTTTTTTTTTTAACCATTCATGAGCGCTGCATCTCGTGTTTTAGATGAAAAGACACAGAGTGACAGGACAGGAAGATCCTGAGAGGAAGATCACATGCAATAGTGATCATGACTCATATTTATAACTATGAGGGCAAAAAATAAATAAATAAATAAATTATTCATTAATCGTAATGAAGGTAAAACGTTTAATTAATCAAGGTTTTGATGTTGTCATATCATCCAGCCCTAGTCACATGTGACATTTCCAACATGACTATGTAATGTTGCGGTAGTACAAGACAAGCATTTGTGCTTAAAAAGTACATACAATTTTATTTTTTAGAAAATGACTGATCGTTTCGCTAGATAAGACCCTTATTCCTCAGCTGGAATTGGGTAGAGTGAAGCTACATTGAAACTGCAATTTGGACCTTCCACTAAAGCCTACTTCCTGTTTTATTAGGATATACAATAACTTGGCTCGTCATGTCTTCGTATGGGGTCTTTAAGTTCATATGCTAGCCTTTTCCTCAAACAAAATAAAAGTGAACATTTTCTTTTTTCATGTGCTCCCTAGATGGGATTTTTCATTTTCACACTGAGGACACAGGTTTGTTATAGAGCTGTATGATGATCTTCATAGTTATGATTGTATAATATTAAAGGAGTGGTTCACTTCCAGAATGAAAATTTCCTGATAATTTATTCACCCCCATGTCATCCAAGATGTTCATGTCTTCCTTTCTTCAGTCGCAAAGAAATCAGGGTTTTTTTTAAGCGGAAAACATTCCAGAAATTTCTCCATATGCTGGACTTCAATGGTGGCCAACGGGTTGAAGCTCCAAATTGCAGTTTCAATACAGCTTCAAAGGGCTCTACGTGATCCCAGCTGAGAAATAAGGGTCTTATCTAGTGAAACGATCAGTCATTTTCTAAGAAAAATTCTAAATTATATACTTTTTAACCACAAATGTTCATCTTGCACTTGCCCGACCTCATGCATTACATAATCATGTTGGAAAGGTCACACGTGGTTAGTTCTTTGTCTGTGTACTTCGGTTTCAAAAAGGTAGGGTAAGGTGACAAACTCCATCTCATTTTCTCCTCCAACTTCAAAATCGTACGACATCGTAGTTTACCTTTTTTATAAAGGGCATTTGACTTTCTTTGCAGGTTCGCTTTTTAAACACTGGGTCGGTACTTCCGCCTACGTCACGCGTAGGGCTGGACGATTAATCGGAAAGAAATCTAAACCGAAATTCAGAACCTCTAACTGACGTAATTTTCCCATGTCAGTTATTTCGTTATTTTAATCCTGTTAATACTTTCCCATTAAGAACATACTACTGCGTATTTTGTCAGCGCTATACGGACGTGTATGACCGTTGCGCTCACGTCTTTTGGGCCAGCATTGCAAGCTTTTGTTTACAGTAGCAGGTTGGCATGGCAACTTTTGTATTTGATGGCAATTTGGCGGAGTAGGCATTCTGCGTTGCACTTTTTTTTTTTTAACCATTCATGAGCGCTGCATCTCGTGTTTTAGATGAAAAGACACAGAGTGACAGGACAGGAAGATCCTGAGAGGAAGATCACATGCAACAGTGATCATGACTCATATTTATAACTATGAGGGCAAAAAATAAATAAATAAATAATTCATTAATCGTAATGAAGGTAAAACGTTTAATTAATCAAGGTTTTGATGTTGTCATATCATCCAGCCCTAGTCACATGTGACATTTCCAACATGACTATGTAATGTTGCGGTAGTACAAGACACGCATTTGTGCTTAAAAAGTACATACAATTTTATTTTTTAGAAAATGACTGATCGTTTCGCTAGATAAGACCCTTATTCCTCAGCTGGAATTGGGTAGAGTGAAGCTACATTGAAACTGCAATTTGGACCTTCAACCCACCGGCTCCCATTGAAGTCCACTATATGGAGAAAAATCCTGGAATGTTTTCCTCAAAAACATTGCGACTGAAGAAAGAAAGACATGAACATCTTGGATGACATGTTGGTGAGTAAATTATTAGGACATTTTCATTCTGGAAGTGAACTTTAAAACAGAAACCAAGAAAATCCTTCTGAAGGTAATATAAAGAATGTTCTAGTTTTGTGGTTGCAAAAAGCCTCCAAATGTCTTCATCTTTAGGCAACACACAGTTAATCCAATTATTAGTGCACATTAAGTATTTAAAGTTTAGCAACTTTAAATATTTCTTTAGCGATTGAGATCCAGTGTGATGTGCTTACAGTATCGCATGCTTTTTCCAAAAACTAAGGCATGATCCTTTAGTATTGTATCAATACTTCAGTGTTTCCTCTGTTTTTCATTGAGAAATATGATTTGACAACTTCTCAGTAGTGTTTACTAAAGCAGTCATCACTCTCACAGTTGCTCTTACAGGATTTGAACAAACCTGTAACACTAAGTATTAAACTTGAATATGTAACTTATCCCATACCGTTTGTGTGGAGCACATAAATAACACCTCAAATTGTGTTGCAAAATGTGCTGCTTGTAATTGCTTACTTCACAATGTTGGAAATATTTCTTTTTAAAAGCCATGAAGGCGAGCCAATGGATATCACACAAGCAAAATGCAAACTTTGTGCAAGAGTTATGTCGTTGAACGTCTTAATCTCATTCAATTCACTATGCAGAAAGTGAAAGTAAAAACGGAATGACGGATTAATGATGGAGATTTCGGCATCTGACACCGCATTCTCTCTCAGAGACGAATCTACTTCAACATATGCTGATAACGGTATAGCTAACTGTTTTCATTTAGTCCCTTAATATTTCTCTTGTGGCCGTACATAGTGAAAAAAAAGAGAAGAAACTTATTTTGTTAAACAAGTTGTTTTGAAAGTCGGTGCTTAAAATAGGCTAAAGCTTTTTATTTCATTGATTTTTATTGATGACTGCAGTGTTAATAATTTAATTATAGGCCTATAATTCATTGTATAATAGACCTGTTTTAAAAAAAACATGGTAATTGAGGAGTAAACTGAGGAGTAAAGCCTAATCAGTTGTTATCCTCGCAGCACATTAGTTATGCGGTAATATTGCGGGGCAAATTCATTGTAATTTTAAATGAATAATTAAAGTAACTTCATAATAATAATAGGCCTAATAAAAATAAGAATTTAACAGACTTACATTAATTGGAAATGCCAAAATCTTCTTAACATTACCAATAATTGATGTTTTTGACAATATCTCTGGCTATCGTCGATACAAGATCATTGTCTTTCGACGCAATCCATCAAGGGGAGGTTATCGCATGCCCATCCGCTACGCCACTGGCGCAACACGTTGCCTGTTACGCGTCATTTGGGCTGTCTTGTTGAGCGCAGTGGCACTGAGAACATTATATTTCACACTCTTTAAGCTCTTTTATTTTCCAAATGTAATAGGATTAGTCAAATGAATCGTTCAGTTTGTAATGCGGTCCGAAAGCCTCGTACCGAACGGATCAATACGAATACGTGTATCATTACACCCCTAAGCAGCACTCTGACAACTGCTCAGTAAACTTTAGCAACCTGATAGCAACCACCGGAACACCCTAGCAACTGCTTAGAAATAAACTAACTTTAGCATCCAGCTTAGCAACCAGCAAGTTAAGCACCACACAGGACAATTTAGCAAGCACAAAGCAACTGCATAGCAACACCATAGCAACCACCCAAAACAGTTTAGCAGCCACATAACAACACCATAGCAACCACCAAGAACACCCTAGAAACTATATAGCAACACAACAAGAAGCACTCACAACAACAGCAAAGCAACTGCTTGGAAATGCTCTAACAACCATATTTAGAACACTTTACAACACTTTAGCAACCACAAGAACACCCTATTAACGACATAGCAGCACCTTAAGAACCACTCTGAACAACTTAGCAACCACATAGCAACAGGTTGACAACCACTGGGAAAACATTAGCACCGGGTGCCGTAGCAACCACCAAGAACACCCTAGAGACTATTTAGAAAGAAAGGCTCCAACAACCACTCAGAACACTTCAACAACCAAATAGCTATGCAGCAGCAACCACCAAGAACGTCATAGTAACCGTGTAATCACCCTAGCAACACACTAACAACCACTCAGAAAACTTAGCAAGACTTTAACAACCACTGAGAACACTACAGTAACCACATAGCAACACGCAAAAAAACACTCTGAACAAATTAGCAAGCACATAGCAACAGGCTGACAAACACTGGGAAAACTGTAGCAAACAAACTGTAGCAACACCATATTAACCACACAGAGCACTTTAGCAACTCCATAGCAACCACCAAGAACACCTTTCGTACAGCATAGCAACACAAAGAACCACTCAGAACAATTTTTAACTGCATAGTAACATGCTGACAACCAACACCTTGACAACTACTCAGAAGTCTTTAACAACTAGTGCCATAGCCACCACCAGGAACACCCTAGCAACTTCATAGCAACATTCAAGAACACCCTAGCAACTGCTTAGAAAGAACCACTTTGAACAACTTGGCTATAGTTAACAGCCACTGGGAAAACTGTAGCAACCTCATACTGTTGCAACACCATATTAAACCCAGAACACTTTAGCAACACATTGCAACTCCACAGCAACCACCAAAAACAACTTAGAAACAGCATATCAACTCGCTAAGAACCACTTTGAACAACTTAACAAGCACATAGCAATAGGCTGGCAACCACTGGGAAAACTGTAGCAATCACAAACTGTAGCAACACCATATTAACCACACAGGGCCCTTTGGCAACTCCATAGCAACCACCAAGAACACCCAAGCAACTCCATAGCAACCACCAAGAACACCTTACAAACAGCATAGCAACACAAAGAACCACTCATAAAAATTTTTCAGCTGCATAGCAACAAGCTGACAACCAACACACTGACAACCACTTTAACAAGTCTTTATCAACCAGTGCCATAGCAACCACCAAGAACACCCTAGCAACTGCTTAGAAAGAACCAATTTGAACAACTTAGTTATGGTTAACAGCAACTGGCAACTGGGAAAACTGTAGCAACCGCAAACTGTTGCAACACTGTATTACATCAAAGAACACTTTAGCAACTCCATAGCAACCACCAAGAACACCTTACAAACATCATAGCAACACAAAGAAACACTCAGAACAATTTTTACCTGCATACCAACAAGCTGACAACCAACACACTGGCAACCACTCAGAAATCTTTAACAACCAGTGCCATAGCAACCACCAAGAACACCTTACAAACAACACAACACAACAAAACAGAACAACTTTCAACTGCATAGCAACAAGCTGACAACCGACCCACTGACAATCACTCAGAAAACAACTAGTGCCATAGCAACCACCAAGAACACCCAAGCAGTTGCATAGCAACCACCAATAACACCCTAGTAAGTGCTTTAAAAGAATTGCTCAACCACTCAGGACACTTCAACAACCAAATAGCAACAACCAAGCACACCCCACTAAACATGTAACCACCCTAGCAACATACTACACTCTACAGAACAATTTTTCAACTGCATAGCAACACAGTGACAGCCAAGCAGCTGCATAGCAACACCGTAGCAACTGCCACACCACACCAGGTTTTTACAATCACCACTCAGGTTTTCTTCAGAATATGTAAAAAGTGAACTGGTTTGAGTGATTTTCAGTTGGGTTAAGGCTAGAGGGTATACAGCAAAAACTACTGGGCATGCGCACATCAATATAGCGTAATTTTGTTACAACAATAATTACTGTTTTTGCATTATTGTAAGGGGTAGGTTTAGGGTTGGGGTTGGGGACGCTAATAAAACACAATCTAAGAGGTAGAAAATGTAATTGATTGTTAGCTTCCGGTTTTAGCTGTATCCCTTCTAGCCACAATCTTTCAGTTGTGTTTAAACCAGACCATATGCTCAATCTCTCAGAGGAAATCCTGCTCAGTGTGTCTCTGCTTCTGTGCTCAATGTTGTGATCTTTGTAATTAAAGCCATTTTGAGTTGCTTGGTTTTATGTTTTTCTGCAGTTTGCTAACCCTTGACTTGTTCTTTTTTTTCACATAGTTACATTTGTGTCTGTATTTTTGTATCTTTCATGCAACCTCTTCCAATTTCCTTTCAACCAATCATGTGCGTGCATATGATGTGACTGTGTCATGTGGCTTGCATGGTGCTGGTGATGTCATCATCCACACTGACGAGCAGAAGGTAAACACTCGGGCCCGGCTCCATCCTCTCATGTACAGGATTAGCCTTCACTCGCATCGGAATCACCGCATTCATCCCTAAGCAGGCATTATAACTCACTCCTGTCACATTTCTAGAATTAAATCCCCTCAGACAGGTCATGAAAATTCATCCATTCCCAATTTTTAACGGAGACTGTTACCCTTGAGCAACCACTGTGCTCTGACTGCACAAATTATCTTCCGTGGTGAATATGCAATCAGAAAAAAAAGTTGATGCCGTGTCCTGCCAACCATGGAAATTACATCAAAAGCTCTGGAGCTGAAAAACATTTCCCCAGAGCGATCGCTGGGTACGACGATCTCGCTCTTTTATGTTCTGTCTAAACATTTTGACAAGCAGCGGGTTTACAGACACTCTACACTGACGTCCTTTCATCCCGTGCTGCTTTGGATATGCTGCTACCAGTGTACAATTATATCCAAATTAGGAAAGCCCTAAAAAATGCTACAGTAGACGCTGTGAGTGGTTGATCTCAATGGTTTATTTATTCTCCGGTTTCAAGCATGTTTCAGTAACTTTCACAGTACCGCATTTCCTTTCAACGCACCTTTGAACCTTTTAGAGGGGTCCTCCTCTCCTCTCCAAAGTTTGTCCTTTGATGTATCGGTTGTTTTGCCTGCATGTAAATTTTATGATGACTCTGTACAGAAAAATATTGCGCCTTTCTTTTCATTGCACAGTTGCTTATTTTGCTTGCACACCTTGAATAATGATGTAGATTTTACGATGTTTCTGTGATTGGAGTATGTTGGTCTGTTTTGCTTGTCTTTTTATAAGACAAAAAGGGGCAAATTTATTTAACAGTTGCGCCGTTTTACATCTTATTCACAAACCACACACAATCCGGTTCAAGCAGTTAAATAGTGCCATGGACATTTAAAGTAATAGTTCACCCCAAAATTAAAATTCTGTGATTAAATGGGTCATATGATGCGATTTCAATTTTTCCTTTCTCTTTGGAGTGTTACAAGCTCTTGGTGCATAAAGAAGATCTGTAAAGTTGCAAAGACTAAAGTCTCAAGTCCAAAGAGATATTCTTTATAAAAGTTAAGATTTAACCACGCCTACCTGAAACGGCTCGTTCTAACACGCCCCCACATACCTACGTCACGATCTGGGAAGATTTGCATAATGCCGCCCAAATGTTCACGCAAAGAAAGAAGGCGTAACTTTTATTCTCACTGTAGTTTTGTTGACGCTGCAGCCATGTCCTGAAGACGCTGTGTGCTTCGTTGTGAAAGCGAAACTACTTTGTTTGGTCTTCCAAAAGAGGACGATATCTTATAATCAGTAATTATGTCCCCACTGGATGCAACAAATGCCTTGTTTGTAATGGGTTTTAATGTTTGTCTCGTCGCTCCGGCCGGACAGGGCATCAACAGTATGTGAGGGACGTAACATTTCCGTCACAAGCTTGAGGTATTCGGCCAATCACAACGCATTGGATAGCTGGCCAATCACAGCACACCTCGCTTTTTCAGACCGATGAGCTTTGTAAAAATCGATGCGTTTCAAAAAGGCGGGGCATAGAGGAGAAACAATAATATACAGTATGTGGAAAATTATGTGTTTTTTTAACTTTAAGCCACATAAACACATTTCATTACACCAAATACACAAAATAATGTTCTTTTCATTTACATTTTTGATATTCTCTGATCGTTCTTGTCTACTCATTAAAAATCCATGTCACCAAAATTTTCAAAAAGTTCATAAAAGCATACCCTACAACCCAATATGTCTGTTTTCATACTAGGCAAAAACAGTATGTGAGTTGAGTAGTACGTCTGAATTCATAGTATTCATAAAATAGTGGCTGAAAAGTACCCAGATGACCTACTACTTTCAGCAAGATTCTGAAGTGTGCATCCAATAGATAAGGGAATTTACTATCCCGTGATGCCATGGGAGTTGTGAAAGCGACACAACTGATCCCATAGGTCACATGACAACATGGCACACATTACTTTTTATTAACAGCCGCAAAGCAAGTTCCAAACCACATACTCCGGTGTGTTTGATTAGGGTTAGAGCTAAAACGATTTTGACGCAGCATCAGGATCGTAATATGAACAAAAGTCTTATGGTTTTGGAATGAAATGGTGGTTAGTAAATGATAAAGAGTTTTCATTTTTGGGTGAACTATTCGTTTAAGTGTTATTTTTTTAACATGCCTCCTTTCTATGTAAACAAGGGTCATGATAAATTGCCAGTTTAAACTGAATTGACTTTGAAAATTCCGATTTGATTACAGAATTTGAAGTAAGGTATCAAACCGGCTGCAGAATTTCAGTTCGAATTTGAATGCAAGTAAATGAATTTCAAAATGTAGCATTTTTTTCTTTCAATGTTGTAAAAAAAGTTTTTAAAAGTTGATAAAGGCCTTAGATGCCTCAACATCCTGTGGTTGTGGCCAATTCAGCTCAAATTCCAACTGATGGAATTGAAAGCCCAATTCTGCAAACTAGTACTCACTAGCAACCTGCAAATTAGGCCGTTTTGGGGCGTGTTTGAGATATTACCTAATTTGCATAACGCCTTTAGCGAATCTGTTGCTAAAACAACGCAGTCAGCGCGTGCAAATAAATGGCGCATTTATTAATTCTTGGTGAATTCCCCCAGAGTATCTCAATGTAGCTGCCATTAAGATAATGAACATGCAAGTTCATTTGCAAATGTGTAAAACTCTTATTTTTAGTCTCATTTAATTTACTGCTGTTTGCTCCCTTGTGTATATGATAATTTCATTCACTGTATCCTGTAGGGACAGATGGCTAAGGAGGATGGAATTAATCATGCAGTGCTGTACTTTCATTATTTAAGAGATGAGCGTTTATTGATGACCCTTTAAACTGTCAGTCGAGTACAATAGCTGCTTGTTAATTGAGCTGATTGTTTGGGATTGGAGCTTCTCGCATCAGTTAATGGGTCTTCTGCCATTTTATGTGCTGCACTTTTATGACCTCAGAACACATTAAGATTAATTATTATTAATCTAATTGGTAACACTTTACTTGAAGGGGTGTGCATAAGACTGACATGACACCTTCATAATCATGACATGACACATGTCATGAATATGAAGGAGGTTGTATGCATGTTTATGACAACTGTCATTAAGTGTCATTCGCTCAGTTATGTCATTTTTAATGCAAATATGACATTATTTGACCTAACCCTACCCCTACCCTTACCCCTAACCATAGCCCATAACAAAGGCATCTCAAACAATGTCATCTTCGCATTAAAAATGACACAACTGAGCGAATGACACTTAATGACAGTTGTCATAAAAATGTATAAAAAACCCTTCATAGTCATGACATGTGTCATGTCATGATTATGAAGGTGTCATGTCAGTCTTATGCACACCCCTTCAAGTAAAGTGTAACCATCTAATTATTATTAATCTTTATTATTAAGCATTTTTATCACATCTCATTCAGTTTTTGCAGTTACGATAGTGTTTTGTAGGAGAAGATCCATAGTTGATAATTTCACCACTGCATAGACAAAATTTATATGATGGTGAATAATATCGGACTAAATAAGTACAAACAAAATGAAAGAAAAAAGACCTGTAAATTGAGATTGTGTGAATGAAAGCGTCTCTCTCATACAGGCTAATAGCTAATTACTGCCTTAATGAGAGTAAATGCCTTCATTTTTCCATCCGCAGTGTACACGCATAGCTTCTGCCTGCAGTGTTGTTACGTGTCACTCTGCAGCGTCAAACTAATGTAGTGAATCAAACGAGCATTCGCTGGTCATTAAAATGAAATGGATCATGATGGCCCGTGAAGGAGAGGCCTCAGTGAACAGTGCCATAGAAATATTCCCAATTCACAGTGCGCTAATACACATGACTGCTCTATAGGGATGTTCACAGTTCACCGTGACCTCCAAAAATCAGCCTACTCATCTAAGGAGCCACAGCCAAGCAGCATGTGTCTTATTCTATTACTCGCTTATATGGAATCATTGGCGTGTAGGAGGCTAAGAATAATGGCAGTTGGAAAATTGCCAACATTTTAATGCACGTAATTAGAGGTTGACTGGCATTTCATTGGCCAGTATTGATATCTTCAGATCTGGGTGGCCAATAGTGTAATGCTGATATACATAACACAATTTTAACGCTTTTTTTGTTTGTTTGTTTGTTTCAATATTGAATCAAGTCGAATGGCATGAATTTGTAATTTAATTTAATTGGATAAAAAAAAAGCTGATTTGTAACATTTATTGAAAATTGTATTGCTTTAATAATATTGTTATGAGTTATTTGTTGTTTGGAGTGACTGCCTGTTTATTTGAACAATAACAGATGGAGGACTGTTCGAAGAAACCTGTTTGAAAACCACATTTTATTTTTTGGTGCTTTTTTCACAGTTATGTTATTCAACATACTGTAATTGACAATATTATCAGTCAGTGCCGAAAATCTCAAAATAGCCAAATATCACCCTATATATCGACCTGTTACTGCACATAAAAATTCTTGTTTGGACATTTCTTCCTTTTACACATATTCATTTTTAAGGGGATAGTTAATGTAAAAATGGAAAATCTGTCGGCATTTATTCATCTTTGTGTCATTTCAAACCTATAATGCTTTTGTTCATCTTCAAAACACAAATGAAGATATTTTTAATGAAACTTGAGAATTTTGTCCCTCCATTGCAAGTCCACACAACCCAAACTTTTAAGCTTCAAAAAGTTTATAAACATATCATAAAAGTAGTTCATATGAATCAAATGGTTTAATCAAAGTCATCTGAAGTGACATGTGAAGTCACGTTATATGATGAACAGATTTTATTTAAGCTTTTATTCATACAGTGCATTCAGAAAGTATTCAGACAACCACTTTTAAATGTTTTTATGTTGCAGCCTGATGCTACAATTGTTTAAATTAATTTTTTCCTCATTAATTTACACTCCGTACCTCATAATGACAAAGTGAAAACTGATTTTTAGAAATGTGTGTAATTTTTTTTGTTTGTTTTAAAAACTGAAATTTCAACATCACTTGAAACTTAGCTCAGGTGTCCCATTTCTCTTGATCGTTGCTGAGATGTTTCTACACCTTGATTGGAGTCCACCTGTGGTAAATTAAATTGATTAAAATGACTTTGTCATTATGAGGTACGGAGTGTAGATGAATGAGAAAAGAATGAATTTAAACAATTTTAGTGTTAGGCTGCAACATAAAATGTAAAATAGTGAAGGGGGTCTGAATATTTTCTGAATGCACTGGATCTAAATGCGTAGAGCACATCCAATATGTTAAACAGAAGCTTGTTTGATGTACAGATTTGGTGGATGATTTTGGTTTCAAAGATGAAGCAAAGTTTTACAGGTTTGTAATGGCATGAGGGTAAGTAATTGGTAACAGAAGTTTTTATTTTTGGGTGAACTGTCCCTTAATATTCCCATGTTTTTTCTCATGTCATTGTAACTGGTTTGTTGTTGTAGGAGAACCAAGTCCTCCTATACTAGAGGGCACCCGACAACCCAAAGGGAATTCTCTCAAAGTGAAATGGACCAAACAAGATGATGGAGGGTCACCAATCACCCATTATTTGGTCAGATACAAAGCTGTGAGTATCCAAATATGAATATATTTTAAGTGATCCTTCTTATTTTGATTGCAAGTTTCATGCTTTGCCATTGTACACAGAGGGAAGATTCTGACTGGAAGCCCGAGATTCGTCTGCCCAATGTGAGTGAGTATGTGATGCTGATTGGGCTGGAGTGGGACACCGAGTATGATGTGTTCGTGGTGGCAGAGAACCAGCAGGGCAAGTCCAAGCCCGGCACTCTGACCTTCAGAACCTCATCGGAGCCTGCAGCAACCACAGGTAACCACCATCCGTCCCTCCCTCCTCCTCTCCTTCCATCCCTCCTTCTCTGTGTTCACCCTCGCCGCCGGTCTCAAGCACACTGATTTTAACAGCTGACTCAGAGCTGTAATGACACCAAACATGTGAATGCAGTGTGGGCCATCACTTACGCTGCATGATAAACAGTGAGTCATGCTACATGGCAGATCACGAAACACACGAACAAAACATTTGGCGGGTTCATATGGGATTTTTTATGCCATATTTCTATAACGTAAGATTAGTGCGAGACAGCTATACCAGAGCTGGCCATTTGAGCTGTTTTAGATGTAGCCAAATATGTAAAGTAGGGGAGACACAAACAAACAAGCGTGATGACAATTATTCAGCAAATGCTCATTAGAGTTCTTTTTCTGCTTGAAAAAAAAAAAAAATAT
>NW_015505225.1:685724-711305 GCF_001515645.1 Sinocyclocheilus grahami
ATTTTTTTTTTTTTTTAAAAAAAAAAAAAAATATATATATATATATATATAATGAATAAATATTACAAAATATATTGGACAAAACAAAACATCAAATTAAGTTATAATTATATATAATTACATATATATATATAATTACAAGTTCATAATTAAAATCAGGGATTCTTTTTAGCAGCACAGTTCTGCAACATTTAAAAGGGAAAGATATCATATATATATATATATATATATATATATACAGTGGTGTGAAAAAGTGTTGGCCCCCTTCCTGATTTCTTATTTTTTTGCATGTTTGTCACACTTTAATGTTTCAGATCATCAAACAAATTTAAATATTAGTCAAAGATAACACAAGTAAACACAACATGCAGTTTTTAAATGAAGGTTTTTATTATTAAGGGAAAACAAAATCCAAAACTACATGGCCCTGTGTGAAGAAGTGTTTGCCCCCCTGTTAAAACTGTGGTTTATCACACCTGAGTTCAATAATAAATGCGCAAATATATTTATAAATAAATTAATACAATCACTTTCTACAATTTCTAATATCGCCCAATATCTGATATTTTACCGACATGTTCCCTATTTTAATGTAGTAACTATTTTATACAGGATTGACCATTTGCATGTTCAACAAAATCAGCATTGCTTCTTGGAAAGAAGTAATAATAAGTCTTGCATGGTCAGTTCACTTTGTGAAGCACGTTGTATTTCTCTAAGCAAAGAATCAGCAGACCTCTTGCATTCACAAGCAGGTACACTCTGAGTCACTATCTCTTTAATGTTATTGACTTGGCCTCCATTCACCTGTGACCAGGCTAACCCTCAGCTTTAGCAGCAGGGCAGTAGCCCAGTGCATCTTCCTTTCCCCCCGCCTGATGGAGAATCACTTTCTGTTTACAAACCCTGCCTAGTGTGCTGCGGCTACCCAGAAGCTGGGGGTTGCGGTCTGGTCAGGCGTGCCAGGGCCACAGCTGGGGTTCACTGCTTCACTTGTAATGTAACAAGCATCTGGTGCTTCTTTATGCAGAGAGACTTTGTCTGTCCCTCGCTGTCTCTCTCTCTCATTAACACTCTGAGATGGCCCTCTGGACGTAGGAGGGCTGAATCGCCGCTCTCTTTGGCATACTAGGCTGTGAATGGCCCACATCCAAAGGCTGTTTGTCTCACTAACACCTCGGAGTACAGAACCGCACTCCTCACAGCATGCCAATGAGACCACATCACCTCCTGACTAGAACTTCACTAAACATGTTTTATTTTTTACTGTGATAACTAACGTTAAAGTTGAGAACAGCTTGGATGCTGGCGTATTAGAAGTCTGGAACATTTTGCAGTGCTTTAATGTAGCGCTTCTCCACTACAACTCATATTTTTAGTTATTTTGAGTAACATTTGAGCATGTGCTCAAAATAACCATTTTCAGCAACTTGTGTGCAGGTTTTCTGTTTATTTAATCATATTTGGCATTTCATAACCTTTTAACTGAATATTTTATAAGAACTCATGCATTATTCTGCTGTTTGTTAATGAACTGTGTACATCTTGGAGCTACGTTAGTACAGGCATATTTCATAACTGCTCCAATCACAATAGAGATTTATTTAATGTGGATGCATATTCTTCACAACAAATATGTTCCCTCCTTATGGTAAACTTCTAGTACAGACTCTTTATCCTTTTCTGCTAGACTAACAGTTTTTAGGGGACATTTTTGGGCCCCAGTGGGTGTTTTTAACCTTAAATATTATGAAATAGCATCCTTTTACTTGTTTGACAGTTAATAATTAATGTATAATGAACAAAATAATATTTAAAAAATAAAATATATAAAATTGTTTAAAAATGTATTTTTATATAATATTATATATATATATTATTGTCCCACACATCTTATTTTAGTATCATTGCGAAACAGCTATATTTATTAATATTGTGAGTACATTTTTTTATGTTCTCTTTTCATTTTAATCTTGGTAAATTTTTGGTAATTTTGTTGTGTTTTTGTCTTTTTTGTCAGTTTTGTAGTTTTTTTTTGCTGTGTGTATGTATATGTATAAATCATAGTTAAAATAAATTACATTGAGTAACTAGCTGTTACACACACACGCACACATTTATTTATTTACTTATTTATTTTATGGTTTTAATTTTTCCGTTTCAATTTTAGTTTACTATAATAACCCTGACACACAGAAACATATTGTTTCTCCAAAATACATTTTAATGCTTTAAATATTGCTAGATGAAATAATGAAATAAAATGTTCCATAGTCACAGTCACAGATAATTTAGTTCAGGTCCAAATTGTTCTGTTGCTCTGCTGTTATTAGCATTCAGCTATTCCACATATTTCTCATCTACTCTGAAACAAAACTACCCAGCACTGAGCTCTTCATTAGCCGCTTGCTCTGTAGAGCGTTGTTTGTTTATTGCAGCACCTCGAGGTCTTTGAGGACATTTTTCAGACCATTTTTGTGGTTCCAAAGTCATTTAAATGTACTCTCTAATTAGCTTAAAATATAATAAGTAGCTTGTTCCCTGCTACTCGCTGTGTGGGCTGTGAGGTACACTGTGTTTTTGGTCTACATTATAAAGTGAAGTGCTAATTCTGCGTGTTTTGCATAATCTTCAGTAACATCGTCCTGTTATTATCCTCGTTATAGTGCAATAAACAACTCCCACCATCCCATTAAAACCATTTGCTGGGCTTTTGCATGTCTTGTTTTGTTAACTGGGTCATTCTCAGAACGTAGTGCCATTTATGCAAGAACATTTCAGGAACTTTTTTTTCTTATAAAAATGTTCTTATTTTTATTTATGTAGTTTCAATTTTATGTAATTTGTATCATCATTTCCTCTGATGTTACTGCTGAAATCATATTTTCAGTTTTTTCCATCCATATATACTGTATATACTACTACTACTACTACTACACACACTCACACACACACACACATATATATATATATATATATATATATATCCCCCCACCCCCATGGCCTTATCAATAAAAATTTTTTTTTTCATTTTTAAACTATCCCTTCAATCACAAAAGTATTAAGTCATAGACATACATGGCAGCAGTACTGAGAATGACCCAACTGTTGCCACACATTTTCTCTTTCACCCTCAGCTTGCGCTTTCATTCATTTTCCTTTTTATCCCCACTTTACGTTTTCATTTTGAAACTTTGTTTCTGTCTTTGACTTATTTTTCTGCCTCTTGTTTTTCTCTCTTTCTCTCTCTTCCCATTTCCCTTTTACCTTGTTTCTCTGTTGTCCTGTCGTTCCTGGGCTTGGAAAATGGACGGATCATCACATGCACTCATAACGCAAAACGTCCTGGTGCCAATACTCTTCCTCCTTCCCTTTGGTGTGGTTATTGCATGAATGTTTGTTTCTGCCTGTGATCTTATGTTGGTCTTTGTGTAGTCACTCAGAGTGGTTCTTCAGTCTCCTCCACTCTAGTGTCCCTTCTGCTCTCTCCGTTATTGCTGCTTTTGCTTTGATAGAGTCGAGGAAATGTCTTCTCCTCATGTTGAGGATCCTCTGCATGATTTGTCTCTGTATCTCTCTAATGTGCTGGGAACACTGAGCCTCATAGACAAAGTAACTCCAATTACAACTTAAGGAGATACAAAAAAATATTCAGTTTCAGATGATCAAATGCTTAAAATGACTGTGCTTTTTAATTTATGTCATTAAAAAAGTAAAATTTTTTATATCGCATCCAGTCTATAGACATTTGCACTGTATTGTGAAAGTAAAACTGCACTCACTATGTCATTCTAGTAGCACCAGATGGAATTAAATGAACACTAAGCCCTGCCTTAAAACAGTAGTTATTAATCATACCTTAGCAACTGTTTTAATTTTTTAATTAATTATAATAAACTTAATTTAATTAAGTTTATGGAGGATCTGTTTTTGGGTAGTTTTAAATACAATTTAACAATCATCTAGAGGGGCGGGCCTTCGCGGATAGTTGCAAAAACGATGAAGAAATAATAAAACAGAAGATCATGAAATACGTTTTTAGAGACCGAATAATAATAATAATAATAATAATAATAATAATAATAATGTATGGCCTCTGTGGGATTCTGTGTGTTTGGAAACAACAATTACTTTTGCAATTCCATGTAGTGCTGCTAATGATGCAGAAATGACATGTTTCACCTTAAAGAATGAAAGAGTGAAACACTAAGTTAAAAGCAGAGAGAGAATATATCTTGTCTGTCTTATATTCTTCTTTTGCTCTACGGATTGTTTCAACTAAAACTGTACCAGTCCTTTGGGATCGAACTTTGTAACAAACCTTTCAGATGTTATTTTATTACTTAAGACTTTTGAGGCTTCTACTTACTGTAATGCTTGGAAAAAAAACAGCATTGTATTATAGTCATCACTAGGGCTATTGTTCACACGTGGCATTATTAAATTCATTTTTTATATACTGTTGTAGTGTCTTTTTTTCTTTTTTTTTGGAAATCTACAAAAGTTTGGGGTCTGTAGGTTTTAATTTTTAAAGAAGTTTTCAAGACTGCAAACAGTAGTATTGTAAAATATTATTAAACTTTGTCACATGATCTTTCAGAAATCATTATAATATGCTGATTTGCTGTTCAAGAAACATTTATAATTATTATTGTTGAAAAGAGTTGTGCTGCTTAATATTTTTGTGGAAACAGAATTCTTTGAATAGCATTTTTTGAAATAGATGTTATAAATGTCTTTACTGTCACTTTTGATTAATAAAATGTTATTGCAGAATAAAAAGTGTTTATTTATGCATTTATTTATTTTTAAAACTGACCCCAAACTTTTAAAGGGGTCATATGATGCGATTTCAGTTTTTCCTTTCTCTTTGGAGTGTCACAAGCTCTTGGTGCATAAAGAAGATCTGTAAAGTTGCAAAGACTGAAGTCTCAAATCCAAAGAGATATTCTTTATAAAAGTTAAGATTCAGCCACACCTACCTAAAACGGCTTGTTCTAACGCCCCCACATGTCTGCGTCACGATGTGGGAAGATTTGCATAACGCTGCCCAAATGTTCTCGCAAAGAAAGAAGGCGCAACTTTTATTCTCGCTGTAGTATTGTTGTTGCCGCCGCCGCCGCCATGTCGTGAAGGCGCTGTGTGCTTCGTTGTGAAAGCGAAACTAATTAGTTTGACCTTCCAAAAGAGGACGATATCTGCTTCGTCATGCCTGGAGCTGATCCGTGCTGGTCGCTGAGGAAATACATCAGCTTCGCGCTGTGGATCGGCTTTTACTGTGGACGAAGCGGAGTCCAGCCCGGGGTCGTCACATGTGGTTGCCGCAAGCCCGCCGGCCGCTCCTTCGTCGAATCCGCTGGCCACGCTGTTCTCAAGCCCGCCATGTGTGACACTGTGTGTTTCATAGTTTCGAAACTACTTTGTGTGGCCTTCCAAAAGAGGACACGACTAGAAATCAGTGGTTAAGTTTTATTTACAACACTGTTCCAGAACAGTTCAACCCAAATATTCAGATGTGTGCAGCGCATTTTATGGAGGACTGTTTCTTGATCCTGGTAGAGTAGACTACAATGCCGGTTGTTCTGACTCACAGAATGTAAGTACGTTTTCATATTTAAAGAATTTGCCACTGATGATTTAAATGCGAGTTTTGAGCAGTGTAGAGTAGCGCTTGTTGTTTTTCATTTCTCCGATCACAAATGCAGACATGGTTTTATGTTTACGCGGCGCGATGCAACGCAACGTGTAAAAAGACAGTACAAGTCATTATAATCCGTAATTATGTCCCCACTGGATGCAACAAATTCCTAATTTATAATGGGCTTTAATGTTTTTGCCTCGTCGCTCCGGGACACGGCATCACAGTATGTTAAGGGGCGTAAAATTTCCGTCACACGCTTGAGGTATTCGGCCAATCACAACGCACTGGATAGCTGGCCAATCACAGCACACCTCGCTTTTCAGACCGATGAGCTTTGTAAAAATCGACACGTTTCAGAAAGGCGGGGCATAGAGGAGAAACAATAATATACAGTATGTGGAAAATAATGTGGTTTTTTTTACCTTAAACTGTATAAACACATTTCAATACATCTTTTTAGCAACATCATATGACCCCTTTAAAACAGTGGTGTATGTGTAATTTGCAATGACACACTAAGACTCTAATCTGTCATAATAAATAGCATTTATGTTGTGCCAGTTGCCATCATATCACCATGATCTTAACTATCACTTGGTGTTTATGGGTAAGTGTTTTTTTTTACTTCTGGTGGTCAATAATAAACATAAAGGATTGAAAGATGAAGGCCCAAGATTGTATCATCATTTAGTCACCCTCATGTCATTCCAAACCTCTATGACTTATTTTCTTATGCTGATACATAGAAGGCATTTTGAAGAATGTTAGTAACAGTTTTGGTTTCCATTGACTTTTGAATACATTGGAACTCAATGGGAACCAAAACTGTTTGGTTGTAAACATTCTTCAGAATATCTTTTGTGTCAGCTTAAGAAACTAAGTTTAACAATTTGGAGCGACATGAGGGTTTGTAAATGATGAAAAAAACCTAAACTATCACTTTAAGTACAAACTTGTGTATTATATTTATTGAGTGCACAATTACATCTGAAGGTGGAGTTGTTAGCTTTGCCTTGTTGCATTCACCAATTGTCTTTGCTGAATCCTGATAGTCTTATGATCTGAAAATAACTCATGCTTGCTTGACTGTTACATTGTATGTAATTTGTGGGCTGATGATCCTCCTGCTCGATGTCTTTGTCTGTATCTCTCCTGTTTCTCCTCAAGACTCCATGGAAGAGGGGACGGGCCTGAACACTGGAGTAATTGTTGGTATTCTTATACTGGTGTGTGTGCTGCTCTTGCTGATCGTGGACGCCACCTGCTGCTTCCTCAACAAGTGTGGCATCCTCATGTGCATCTGCGGTAAACCTGGGCAAGGCACCAAGGGCAAAGACATAGAGACAGGCAAAGCTGCCTTTGTGTGAGTATCCACAACGCTCTTGCACTATATATAATCAACTCATATTGCACATCGAGAGCTGTCAAGGGCCCTGCATTGTAAAGCGTATGAATGTTAAGCATGAATATTTTCAGTCATATGCTGTTTTATTAAAGCTCTCCAACCTCTGAAAGAAACAAGAGCTTCTCTTATGCCACGACTTTAGTGACCTCATCAAACTCTACTCATTGCTGTATAATGAGCAGATGTGTGTGCTTTCTCTTTGCATGCAGTCAAGATGTGTCTAAAGAGCCCATTGTAGAAGTGAGGACAGAGGAAGAGGCCACAGCCAATCACGACGCAGAAGGCCATCCTGAGCCCAATGAGACCACGCCACTGACCGAACCAGAGTAAGCTCAGTGTTATGTGATAGTACTCAATCACTTAATCACATAATCACAGAACATATGCAGTGCCATTAAATCAGTGTTTCCTACACCCTAAATATAACCATTTGAATCCACCTCCAATATCTATCTTCTTTTTTTAAACTTAAAGACAACATGAAACAGCATTTTGCAATGCATTTAAAGCTGCAGTGTGGAATTGTGAAAAATATAAACTGTTTTCAAACACGTTTCCTTGAACTTATACTGACACTTAGTGGTGTAAATGTATCATTACAAAGAAGTTTTCAGTAAAAAAAAAAAAAAGAAAGAAAAAATTAAACATTAATACTTTTATTTAGCCAAGTATGCATTAATAATATTATGCATTTATTATGCATTAATAATGTACAAAACAGTAACATTACAGTGACCGTAAAGACATTCATAATGTTAAAAAAGGTTTCTATTTCAAAATGAATGCTTTTCTGTTGAACTTTCTATTCATCAAAGAATCCTGAAAAAAAGTATCTTGGTTTCAACAATGTTTCTTGAGCAGTAAATCAGCATATTAAAATGATTTCTGAAGGATCATGTGACACTGAAGATCGGAGTTATGGCTGCTGAAAATTCAGCTTGGCTATCACAGAAATAAATTACATTTTAAAATATAATAAAATGGAAGACTTTTTTATTGTAATATTATGTCCACAGTATTACTGTTTTAATGTGTATCTGATCAAATGAATGCAGCCTTGGTAAGCATAAGGGACAAAAATTTAAAACCGTACCTATTTAAAATAGTTTAAAAGTGCATCTTTATGCATGGGATGACAGTATTATAAAATATTACGTACAGCAGCTATAACATCCATAATGTGATGATACATTCTGAGTCTGACATAGGGTCCTGTTCCCCCTCTCTTTCAATGAATTTTTCTGTCGCTTATCCAATGTCCTATCAAATAAAAGCAAAAAGCCATGAACAAATCATAAAAAAGTGGGCTATTATGTTATTAGTCATCCGTACACCATTTGAGACCTATATGTTGTTGAAAAACAATTATTTTTTTATTATTGTTTAGAATTATGTGTTCAGGCAGATTGTTTACAATAAGTCTAAGGACATTTATTGAGAGTTTAAACAATTCATTTTGATTTCATGTTGTCTTTGGCCTCATGCTCGTTTTTCCTACATACTCCCACCATAACATAAACACATTTTTTCCCACCATATTTCTTATTTTAAATCAAGTACTCCCTCTAGTGACCATTAAGTGTAACACCACTCTTGTAAAACATGCAATACTGCATTTCAAATCAGTATTGCATATGTGTTATAACCACATACCTGCAGTGATTTGGTGCCTCTCCCTCAATGTCTCCCCCTCTGTGTCGACATCACCCGTCTGTGTCTCTGTTCTCTCCCTCTTCTCACAGGCAAGTTACGGAAACTGCCGCCGCGGTGGTGGACTTGCCTCTTTCTGTGCCCTCTAACTCCGACACAGTCACTGACACCTTTGACCTTAGCCAGAGCAGCCCAGTTAGCGAGAGCACCACTCTCACCTCCAGCATCACAGCACCTCCCTCTGACCCTCCTAACCCCTTCCACATGACACCACCCAACAGAAGCACGCCCAAATCTCACACCAAACCCTCCATCTCATCTACTCCGTCTCCCGACCCGGCTAATGTTACTCTCCTGGTAGACCTGGGCCCACCATATTTCTTATTTTAAATCAAGTACTCCCTCTAGTGACCATTAAGTGTAACACCACTCTTGTAATACATGCAATACTGCATTTCAAATCAGTATTGCATATGTGTTATAACCACATACCTGCAGTGATTTGGTGCCTCTCCCTCAATGTCTCCCCCTCTGTGTCGACATCACCCGTCTGTGTCTCTGTTCTCTCCCTCTTCTCACAGGCAAGTTACGGAAACTGCCGCCGCGGTGGTGGACTTGCCTCTTTCTGTGCCCTCTAACTCCGACACAGTCACTGACACCTTTGACCTTAGCCAGAGCAGCCCAGTTAGCGAGAGCACCACTCTCACCTCCAGCATCACAGCACCTCCCTCTGACCCTCCTAACCCCTTCCACATGACACCACCCAACAGAAGCACGCCCAAATCTCACACCAAACCCTCCATCTCATCTACTCCGTCTCCCGACCCGGCTAATGTTACTCTCCTGGTAGACCTGGGTGATTCCCCAGAGCCACAAGCTGAGGTTCCTCCAGTGGTCCCTTCAGAAGAACCAGTCCCAGTGCCTCCTTCCCCTCACAGCGTTGTCCAACCAGATGTTGTAAGCTCAAAAGTCACAGAAAACGAATTAGAGTCGCCCGAGTCTCATGCCACTTTAAATCCCATCAGCCCACAGGACAGCGTCGCGATGCCCTTAGTGAATCATGAACATGAGATTGATGGAGAGCTCCCACTGGCACCAGACACAGACGTCCCTCAGGATGGGTTACATGCTGTAGGGACAGCTGGCTCCAGTGGCCCATCTGTTCCAGCACAGGACGAGTATGGATCTCTAGATGCTCTCTAGATGTTCTCTCAGTTTGTTTGTGTGTGTTTGTTGTGGCTGTAAGTTGTTTGTTGTAATTTCACTGCATGTGGTCATCTGAATCAGTGAATGTGCATGCATTCTTTAGATGTACACTCTTAAAAATAAAGGTGCTTCACAATGCCATAGAATAACCTTTTTGTCTAAATGGTTCCATAAAGAACCTTTAACATCTGAAGAACCTTTCTGTTTCACAAAAGGTTCTTTGTGGCGAAATAAGGTTCTTCAGATTACAAAAAGGTAAGAAAGAGATGGTTCTTTAAAGAACCTTTGACTGAATGGTTCTTTGTGGAACCAAAAATGGTTCTTCTATGGCATCGCTTGAAGAACCTTTTGAAGCACCTTTATTTTTAAGAGTGTAGTCATTTAAAGGTTGCGGCAAAAATGAAAATTCCAGCATTTACTCAACTATATATCATTCCAAACATGGGAATAAAGGGCTGTTCACAGCAATGAAAATAACTATGAAGATAACTATAACTGTAAATATTCTTATGAGAATAGGGAAGTCCAAAACACAAAACACGAAGGAACAATATCATTGGGATTAGGCGTGGGCGATATGACCAGAATTTTATATCACTATGAGTAATTTTATTTCACAATAACAATATATATCACAGTAGTTATTTTTGCTTTAAATAAGGTCTTTATGATATCAAAATTTGTGATACCATAGAAATTCCATAATTCTCATCACCATTGTCAATATCACCAAAAACTAATACTAGGCTAAATAAAAAAATTTAAAACTCAAGCTCACTGAAGACAAGTAAACAGTCAGCGATTAATAAAGAATAAGAAACTAATTACAAGCAAAAAGACAAAAAAACTACAGGAGAACAAATAAATAAGAATGCTACATACACTCTTAAAAATAAAGGTGCTTCACGATGCCATAGAAGAACCTTTTTGTCTAAATGGTTCCATAAAGAACTTTTAACATCTGAAGAACCTTTCTGTTTCACAAAATGTTCTTTGTGGCGAAAGAAGGTTCTTCAGATTACAAAAAGTTAAGAAAGAGATGGTTCTTTAAAGAACCTTTGACTGAATGGTTCTTTGTGGAACTAAAAATGGTTCTTCTATGGCATCGCTTGAAGAACCTTTTGAAGCACCTTTATTTTTAAGAGTGTACCGTGCCGTGAAAAAAGGTTTTTGCCCCCTTCCTGTTTTTTAAACTTTTTGCATATTTGTCACACTTAAAAGATTCAGATCATCAAACCAATTGTAATTTTACACAAAGATAATGCAAGTAAATACAAAATGCTGTTTTTAAATGATGATTTAATTTATTAAGGGAAAAAAGCTGTCCAAACCTTTCTGGCCCTACGTTAAAAATTAATTTCCCCCTTCCTTGTTAAATCATGAAAGAACTGTGATTAACCACATTATTTTAGAAAGCTGAGTTAAATTTCACAAGCCACATTCAAGCCTGAGTACTGACAGACCTGTTGAATCAAGAAATCACTTAAATAGAACCTGTCTGACAAAGTGAAGCATGCTTAAAGAGCAACACATCATGCTGCGATCTAAAGAAATTCAAGAACAGATGAGAAACAAAAGAGTTGACATGTATCAGTCTGGAAAGGGTTATAAAGCCATTTCTAAGGCTTTGGGACTCCAGCAAACCACGGTCAGAGCCATTATCCACAAATTGAGAAAACTTGGAACAGTGGTGAACCTTCCCAGGAGTGGCCGGCCGACCAAAATTACTCCAAGAGCACAACGACGACTCATCCAGGAGGTCATAAAAGAACCTAGAACAACATCTAAAGAACTGCAGGCCTCACTTGCCTCAATTAAGGTCAGTGTTCATGATTCAACAATAAGAAAGAGACTGGGCAAAAACGGCATCCATGAGAGAGGTCCTAGGCAAAAGCCACTGCTGACCAAAAAGAACACAAAGGCTCGTCTCTCATTTGCCAAAAAATATCTTGATTATCAATATTCTGTGGACTGATGCGACAAAAGTTGAATATCATATTTTATTTCCACTTAACTGTTGGATGATAACTTGTAATGGCAGTTATGTGAAGACAAAAAATATCGTAAGATATTTTAACATACTGTTATATGACCGAAAGTCTGATAAAGATTTCAAACAAGCCATTTGATTCACTACTGAAGTCTTTATTGGATCAGTTTTTACAATTATCGTGTGTTTCTAATATTTGGGATTTATACATTAAATCATTCTTCTGACATGCTCCTAAAGCATCGACTTAAACTAAAATATCTGCTCATTTTTATACCTTGTACCTCTTGAGAAATGTTTCACACTGTCACCTGTAAGCTTGTGCACTGTGATTGTTATCTTTGTCGTCTTTCTTTTCTTCAAGAAAATTTGCATAGCTTTGCAGCAACCGCTGATTGTCCTTTTATAACATGAGGTATGTTAACAGTCCTGTATGAAACTGGACTGATAGGACACGTGACTCTGAGAAGAGTTCTTATATCATCACTCATTGCATGACTGTCTGCTTGCCCCATGTCTGATGTTAAACAAGACTGGCCTGAACTGTACGACCTCAGTTTATGGCAATCTGGTGGAGAAATAGTGAAGATTGTCGGTTCTGGGTGTTTTCATGATTTCGATGCTTTCTATAATGTTTCGGAGAGAATGAAAGATAATTTTGTTTGCCCATTGTACACAAGTTGTTCAGTTGTTCACTGCCAGTTTGCCCCAAAACTGTAAGTCGTTTCATGTATATGGGGATTTGACCCATAAAATAGCAGTAATAATGGGTGAGCTTTATAATGAAAAGCAAAGAACATGTAAATTGTGTTGTTCTTACGCATTTTAATTAAACTCATGAAAACATGAAAGATTCTCTTCGTTTGTTGTGTTTGTGCAATATCATGCTTAGAGAATCTGACCTAAAAGTAAATATATTAACTCCTCTACATGTTTTTATTTGGTAGATTTGTAAAGGTCAACATTGTGTTGTTTTAAAAATGCCTTCAGATTAACACTCGCTTTCATTTGAAGCATTACAAACAAATGTAAGAATGTTTATCTGTTTCCACAAATATGGTAGCCAGGATACTCTCCAAAATAATAGCCTCTATGGTTATTGTTGCTACAATAAATCTTTGGTGACTTGTTATTGGCCAACACTGTCATCAAAAAGGAAATTAAAATGGCAGAAAGGTTCTGAAGAAACTCTTGGGAAGAGACGTGGTAGTGGAAAATGGGTTACTTATTAATATTTTTTTAAGTGTCATTCTGGAGTACATGTATAATGTATGCATTGTATCCTGATTAAAATTCCAAACCAGACAGAAAGGAGAAAGTACCTACTTATCAATAATTTAACTTGGCCAGCAGGTGGCACTATTTCATAAGCCTCAAATGATAGTTGACGAGGTCACAACATGACTGCACCTGCTTTCATATAAACATACTTAACACTAACATATGTATTATTTGCATTTAATATGCATTAAATTCAGTTAATACATGTATTTGCAAACAACTTTTTGCCATTTCTGAATTTGTTGTTTTTTTTTGTTTTCTGGGACTTAAAATAATGTCTAAGTGTATCTGGATTAAAAAGTTCCATTAAACTTTTAATTTCTTGAAAAATGAAAAGTTGAGTTTGGCAAGAGCCCGTAGGCTATTTCTATTTCTTTAAGTAAATTAGTAGTTCAAGGGATAATCCTGGTGAACACAAAAGATATTTTGAAGAATGTTGGATGGCAGCCACTGACTAATATACGTTTTTTTCCCCAACACGATGGAAGTCAATGGCTACCGTCAACTGTTTGGTTACCAACATTCTTCAGAATATCTTTTGTCCTCAACATAAAAAAATAACAAATAAATAAATCTCTTGCAGGCGTGGAATAACTTGAGGGTGAGTAAATGACCACAGAATTTTAGGGTTGATGTTAACTATCCATTTAAGGTTACACCACTTGGCATTTTGTCATTAAATACTTTTTTTAACATGAATATTTTCAAAAATGTATGGATATAAATATTAGACTGCACTGAGAACAACTTTTTATTATCTCGAACATCCTTGTCCTTTGACCCATGTAGCGACTTCATTAAGATGCAATGAAACGATTTCATCCGCCATCCGTATTTGTGCTTCAACTGTTTCTGCAAAAACTGAAAACAACATACTGTGATGATGAGTGGCAATATTAAGCAGACAAGAAAATACAGCGGCTCTCTGATGTTCTCAGGGTTATCCTTCACTGTTATTGTACGTTTAGGGAATGAAGCAGCATGTCTCCAGATAAGAGGACTGTGGGAGATGAGGTAAGACTCATTGGCACTGTGCTCCCCCCCCCGTTCATTCATGGACAAGCTAAGCTCTTTTAATGCAGTCATGCTCTTTAAAGTTAAACATACTCTGAGGAAAGTGTAAGTTGACTGCATGCCGGGCTGTATTTTCCTCTGTAAGTTGCTCTTAATACTTTAATTTTCAGTCTTATGTAAATGACTATTAGGAGTTTTAGTTTAATTCCAGTAATAGAGCACCACAGTACTGTTTGCCTCACCAGCTCCATCCTAAAAGCACTAACGATCATAGGGTTCGTGCGCGCGGCGTCTTGGTGCGCCTCAGTGAAGACAGCGAGCCATTGCTTTGACGTCACGGTGATGATGATGATTGGAATCCGCACGGCGAGTGTTGTGCGCGTGAAGCGGCTCCTGTGAACCTCAGTATGTTGATGCCTTAATAACAAGTGTTCAATTTACGCGCCAGTTGCAGGTAAGTGAAAATAACTTCACCGGTTAAACGTTCATTGTCCTTCCAGATGCTGAAACTGGCTAGATACAGGCTTATTAGTTGGTGAAAGTGCTGCGAGAATGAGTTAATTTTGCGTTGAGGATGCAACTTGTTTTTTTGTCTTTAAAGATACAGCCCACGCCTGTGAGTGTTCACGGATCATGCATGCTCATTTATGCTTTCGGGACACGTAGACTTGAAGTGTTATGACATTGGTTCCGTTTATAAACTAACTGCTGTGAATGTTGCTTAAAACAACTTGTCAATCAGGTGCATTTGCAGTAAAGACTGCGAATACAGACTGTTGCACGGAGGAAACATGACTGTCTTCGCTGTCTCGGATCTGTTGCTTATTCTGTCTTATTTAGCACGCGCAATATAGTCGTAAATTTAATATGGAAAGGTCGATAGATGGATATGTGGTTCCAATAAACTAACTCACGGTTTCGGGTTATTTGTGTGATTTGAAGGCTGAAAGGTTATGAGTGTTCAATCTTTTCAGGTTTGTCATGAAGGACAAGGTGCATCCGTACCTTTCTTTCTTAAATGAAGTGTTTAGCACCAACGGAGGCTTTTTAAGACAAATTCTAATGCCTCTTGTCTGAAATGCATTTCACTCACGCGCAAAATAAATAAATAAACAAACAAAATATAATCTTGTGGTCTGACATAATAGCAGAATGCATTTTTTTTTGCAGGAATTTATACTTTTTGTTAGATGTTTGTATATTTTTCACTTGAATTATTGACGGTCCGTTCTGTCAAAATAATACAACAACAATAATAATACATATTAATAAATGTTAATATTACAGACAGACCCATAATCAGTTTGACATATATTGTTTTACCCATATTCACACTGTTCTACTTAATCAGTTATTGATCAGGGCTAGAATTAAATGGCACAATTTGTTGAGTCCAAAGTAGAAAACTGTGAATATGGATTTATCACAGGTTTAAAAAAAAAAGATAATTTCATGCTTTTTACAAAACCATTTGTGCTTCACCAAGACTTTACAAAATGCTTATAATACTAGTTAAACTATCGTTATTAGTTGTCATTGTGACAGAAAAAAATGTGAATTGTTATTGAACAGTTAAACATGAAAATCTGTGTTGGTATTAGCTGATCTGTAAAGAATATATAACTGTTTTTAGACAATTGGTGTTATCATATTTTTTATAGTGCAGCTGTACGTGTCACAACAGATTAAAATGTCACTCCTGGGGTGAGTTTTTATTCTTCTCTTCTGTAGGAATGTTCCAGAGTGTTAATACAAAATTAAATGTACAATTAAAACAAATTATGTTTCTTGCCTGAAGAACAATATCAGAAAAGCAAGTTCCTCTCAAGCATGTGCCGAATGCCGTCGGTTCAGTTTCACCTGGCAGCTTTACACTACTAGCGCTGCGATTGCATAAAATTAAGTACATGTTGTGACAATTGTCTTGTGCCTTTGTACAGATTCAACAACTACAACACCCCTTCGACTTTTCCTCAAAGCACTGTGTTAACCTGTTTGAGTGATGATTAACATGACCTGTGTAACAGAGATGAATGAACATTGCACATTTGACTGAGTGTATTTTGTACTCATTCTTGTTTTTGTGACATGACTGAATGACGTTTACAGGAGCACTCAAGGAGAGAAGCAAATCCGTGAGATGGTTCGGTAGACGTCGATGTAATGGATTTGACTAAAATGGGTGCGATCCACCTCCAGAACCCCAGCTATCCCACATCGCTCCTGCAGAAGGCCAACCAGATGCGCCTCTCTGGGACATTGTGTGATGTGGTCATCATGGTCGACAGCCAGGAGTTTCATGCCCACAGAACCGTGCTCGCATGTGCTAGTAAGATGTTTGAGATCCTGTTCCACCGCAACAGCCAACATTACACTCTGGACTTCCTCTCACCAAAGACCTTCCAGCAGATTCTGGAGTACGCCTACACCGCCACGCTCCAAGCCAAGCTGGAGGACCTGGACGACCTGCTCTACGCCGCAGAGATTTTAGAGATAGAATACTTGGAGGAGCAATGTCTGAAGATCTTGGAAACCATTCAGGCGTCTGAAGAGAACGACACGGACGTGAACATGAACGAGAACGGCGCCGAGGATGCCGATGACCGCAAGATCAAGTACCTTAAGAGCACATTTATCTCTAAAAAGCATTCCATACAGGACACCGGCCATCGCCATCGCTTGGCACTGGTCAGCATGGTCGATAAGAGATCTTCAGAGTCCATCCAAGTGGGTCTTTCAACCGTCAACCCGACTAAAGCAGCCGTAGAGGGCCTGATGAGCATGGGGCAGTCTGTCCTCCAAGGAAACATGGCCCAGAGTTTCTCAAACAACCTTGGTAACTCATCTCCATTGCTAGATAAAATCAAGACTGAGATGATGCAGGTAGATGAGGACTACCAACATGATGGTGGCTTCCCCAGGAATGACTCCAGGCAGCTCCGGGACACTCCTGGAACCCCGACCAGAGGTAGCGTCATCACCAGCGCCCGCGAGCTCCACTCTGCCGATAGTTCTGCTGATTCCCATGGAGACAGCAGCCAAGTGGGTCTAGTCAATATGGCCAGTCTGGCTGATAGACATTTCGCTTCGCTGTGCTCTATCCCGTCCAACCATAAGAGTGAAAGCATGCTGCCCTTGCCTGTGTCCATGGCCTCATCGCTACATGTGCCATCCTCCCTGGCCATGTCGATGGATTTCAGTGCCTATGGGGGACTCTTCCATCAGAGCTTGATTCAGAGGGAGTTCTTAAGCAAGCTTGGGGATTTCACAGCGAATGTAAAGCATGAGGTCCAAACCCAGAAAGAAAGATGTGATGTGTGTGATATGGAGCTGCCTGATAATGAAGCTGCTGATCAACACAGGTGAGTGAAGTTATTTGGGGCTTTCCTGATGGTTTATATATATTTATAAAAGAATAGAACCCCAAAATTAAAATTCTTTCATCATTTATTCACCTGTATAACTTTTTGTTCTGTGGACCACAAAAAGAGAAATTTACAAGAATGTCCATGCTGCTCTTTTCCGTATAATCAAATTGAATGATGACCAAAGGAAATGGTGAAAATCAAAATAAAAGTGTTCCATACCACTATTGAAAATGCACATATTCAAATTTTGTGCATCACAATCAATCACAAGGTACTTAGGAACCAGTGGCATTTGGCATCATTGACGAATATGTGCAATTGATCAATATTTTAGTCTTTTCCTTTTGTATAGTTTCAGAAGACTTTAAATATAGTACAGGAATCGTCTTAGGGGCCATCTATATAGAATGCGTTTTTGCATTGAAAAATGTGAAACACAAGCAATGGAATGGTAAAAACAACAACAAAAAAACAAGATATCGAAGACACAATTTTTTTAATTTGAGCTTAATTTCGACTTAAGCATTAGAATGTGTGTCATGCCCGAGACACTGAAAAAGGTGTGAGAATCGAGCACAATTGTGAAGCAAGTAAGAAAGAATCTAGCAGCATGTTTTTGAGTTGAAAAACGTGAGATGCAAGCAGTGAAATGGGAAAAAATGCACTTACAGTTTTACAGGTTTGCACTTATAATGCACTTACTTATGTACAGGTTTACATAAAAGAATAGAAAAGTAGTGCAATGGGAGACAAAAATGCATTCTGTGTGAGCAACCACTTAATGTAGTCACTAAAATACTCAAATGCCTTTGTGTTCTTCAAAAGAAAGTCATATGGGTTTACTGTAAAATAAAATGAGGGTGAATAAATGATGACAGAATTTTCCTTTCTGGGTGAACTTTCTCTTTAATGTACTTCCTCAGGCTTGTTGAGAGCAGTGCCGAGCAGGTTAGAAACATCTGCCAGCTCTACACACCAAGCCTTTATTTGGTTTGTGGAAGGACAAGGTCTTCCTGTGCAGAAAAAAAGGGCTGCTTAGTGCAGCTTGACCCTGACCTTCCCTCCATAACCTCTGGCTTGACACTGTCAAAATGATCGGCCAGCAGCAGCTTTGCATTTTTGTTTTTGCACAGAATGTCCTCTCACTTTCACTTGGTGGACACCCAACTGGTGTCATGCCATATGTGAAAATAAAATATTTATTGCTGTAGTTGACATATGAAATCCATTTTTTTTTGCCAACCAAAGGCCATTATTATTTCAGTTTTATTGGTTTGGGCTTGACTGATGGCCATGCAGTTTAAACTTGGGACTCTCAAACAGTAGGTTTAGCTTTATCTGTATTTATCAGAGTGGAAGATAACCCCGCACCGCTCTCCTTAGTCTCTGTGGTGAAGATGGTCTGATAGTGACTTTAGCCTTCTGTCAGACACAGATAAAGTGGCCACACGTTGTGTGTATTGCGGCACACCTGATACTCTTTCATTTATTCCCACAAATGCTGAACCCAGTGACACCGACCTGGGTTTCCTGTCTGAGGTCTGACGAACACATCCTATCAGATGTTCTCTGTTCCAGTGTGGCGCTAAAACACATGATGCTTCTTTTTTGTTCAGATCCATTAATCAATGTGTAAGCCGTTAAAAATTTAATTTGTATACAATGATTTTGATTCACATCTTTTACGGTGAACACAAAAATAAAATAGTAAATAGTAGTAAAATAGTTTTTATTATTTCTTACAGTAACATTTAAAAAAATATATTTTATAAAAATATGAAAACATTTTGTTGGTAACAAAGTTGAGATGACTGTACAGTAACCACACATCCAGACAGTAGGTCAGTAGGTTAGCCAGTCACTTGGGACAAGTATATTTGTTCATAAACTCAGCTTGCCCTTTTCTGGTTTGTGAACAGTGACAGATGTTAAGATCTGCCGACATCTGACTTGCACACAGTATGTTATGAAAGCCCTGGGGCCCCATGGGGTCACTGTGGTCATGGTGAGGCGACCCAATACCAATAACAGTTAAACTTTTGCCCCAGTGGCGAGAGGGCCTCAAAGTCGTGAATCTTAACCCAAATGCTCCTGCCAAAGCATTCCCAGTCCTCTGGAATGACTTTAAGCACAAGCATCCGTTTGAAATAAATGCAATAGCATTGGACGTCACAACAGTCATGCAACAAACACACTCTCTTTTGGATTAAGACCTCTGCGAACCGTTGTGCTTGGTCTCGGTCCTTTCATGCATGTCATTTCTGCCCCGTGGTCGAGCCGAGGATTTAATCTGCCGCTGATGTGTACTCACAATCCACCGCGGGCGGCAGGGAGATGACTGATGCGTGCAGGGGCTTTGGGGACGCAGATCAGCTCTGCTGCTTAGGAATCCCTGGAAGTGGGAGATCTTAGAGCCCTACTCGCATTGGCCCGCTGCTCATGGCTCTAATTAGTTATTTTGTTATAGAGCAAACAGAGAGAGAGATTGAGAGACAGAGAGAGGTCAAGAAAGACAGAGGAAATAGAGCTAATAGAGCTACTTCCTGTAGCTTGCAAAGCTACAGTCATGGCCAAAAATATCGGCACCCTTGGCAAATATGATCAAAGAAGGCTGTGAAAATTAATCTGCATTGTTAATCCTTTTGATCTTTTATTTAAAAAATGCACAAAAATCTAACCTTTCATTGGATAATAAGAATTTAAAATGGGGGGGGGGGGAATATCATTATGAAATAAATGTTTTTCTCAAATACACGTTGGACACAATTATTGGCACCCCTAGAAACACTCCAGGGTGATTATTTTATTTATTTATTTATTTAGTCATTTAGCAGCCGCTTTTATCCAAAGCGACTTACAAATAATAATGATTATGAACATGAAATTATCCAGCCATGGCTTCCTGTTTCACAGAAATATAAATAGGAGGGAAAACAAAGCCCAAATTCCCTTAATCATCCATCACAATGAGAAAGACCAAAGAATATATTTCTGATGTGCAGCAAAAGATAATTGAGCTTCACAAATTAGTGAAGTGGCTTTAAGAAAAGAGCTAGAGCAGTGAAAATTCCCATTTCCACCATCAGGGCAATAATTAAGAATTTCCAATCAACAGAAAATGTTACTTTCCAATCAACAGATAATGTTACTAAACTGCCTGGAAGAGGACGTTTGTCTATATCGTCCTAATGCACTGTGAGGAGGAGAGTTTGAGTGGCTAAAGACTCTCCAAGGACCACAGCTGAAGAATTGCAGAAAATAGTTGAGTCTCGGGGTCAGAAACCCTTTAAAAAAATGGTCATACAGCACCTACATCACCACATGTTGTTTGGGAGGGTTTCAAGAAAAATGATCCTAGCTCATCCAAAAACAAACTCCAGCATATTCTGTTGTCAGACATGACTGGAACTTCAAATGGGACTGGCTTCTATGGTCAGATGAAACTAAAAAATGAGCTTTTTAGCAGCAAACACTCAAGATGGGTTTGGTGAACACAGGGATAAAAAGTACCCCATGTGTACAATGAAATATACTGCTGTATTTTTGATGTTGTGGGCCTATATTTCTGCTGGAGGTCCTGGACATCTTGTTTAGATACATGACATCATGGATTCTATCAAATACCAACAGATAAAAAATCAATAAGTGACTGACTCTGTTAGAAATCTTATAATGGGCCATGTTTGGATCTTCCAACCGACAATAATCCAAACACAAATCTCAAAAACAACACAAAAATGGGTCACTGAGCACAAAACCAAGCTTCTGCTATGGCCATTCCAGTCCTCTGACCTGAACCCTATAGAAAATGAGTGGGGTGAACTGAAGAGGAGAAGCACCATCATGGAGCTGGTAATCTGAAGGGTCTGGAGAGATTCTGGATGAAGGAATGGTCTCTGATCTCTTGGCAGGTGTTCTCTAATCAGGCATTATATGAGAAAATTTAGAGCTGTTAAACTGGCAAATGGAGGTTTCATAAAGTATTGAATAAAAGGGTGCCGTTAATTGTGGCCAATGTGTATTAGAGAAAAACATTTATTTCATAATGATATTTCCTCCCATTTTAAATTCTTATTATCCAATGAAAGGTTAGATTTTTGTGAATTTTTTAAATAAAAGATCAAAAGGATTAACAATGCAGATTAATTTTCACAGCCTTCTTTGATCATATTTACCAAGGGTGCCGATATTTTTGGCCATGACTGTATATAAGATTACTTCACTGTATGGAAAATTTTTTAGGATCATCACTCCAGTCTTCAGTGTCACACAATTCTTCAGAAATCACTCTAATATGCTGATTTCTTATTATTGATGTTGAAGACAGTTGTGCTGCTTAATATTTTGTGTAAACTATACCATTCAAAAGTTTGGGGTAAGATAAAAAAAGATATACTTTTTTGATCAAAAGTGAGAGTAAAAGCATTTGTAATGTTGCAAAAGATTTCAAGAGTTACTTTGATCTTTCTATAGACCTAAGTCAGGTTAGCGCCATGTTTAATTTCTGACAGGAATGAAAAGGAGGCTGTGAGGGATAGAAGTACAGTGCGTTCAATGGACTGTGCTGTTGCTTCACAACATACCGCTTGTTCAGCTTATTTTCAGGAGACAAAAACCAAAAAGGTCACACTAGATCACACCTTTTGAAAGGTGTGATCTAGGAGCTTTATACAGTGTGTTCCGTTTTAGAGACTGTAAGTCTATCCCTCACAGCCTTGTTTCATTATATTAAACATGGCGTCTAACCTGACAAAAATTGTATCACAGTTTCCACAGAAATATTAAGCAGCACAACTTTTTTCAACATTGATAATAATAAGAAAAGTTTTTTGAGCAGCAAGTCAGCATATTAGAATGATTTCTGAAGGTTCATGTGACACTGAAGACTGGAGAAATGATGCTGAAAATTCAACTTTGCTATATTCAAATAGAAAGCTGTTATTTTAAATTGTAAAAAATTCACAATTTTTACTGTGATTTTGATCAAAGAAAATGAGTGCGCAAATTAATGAGCCTTGGTGAGCATACTAAATTCCTTTCAAAAACTTCCAACCCCAAACTTTTGAATGATAGTGTATACATAAGGCACTTCAATAGCAAAGAGACTGAAGCACAGAGATAATGAGTGTCTTTCACACACCGGGCTTCAGAGCTCATCTATTGTCTTTTCAACTGTTGCTTCAGGAGATCTTTTGTTTACACAGCCTCTCCCTTTATCCTCTGGTTAACTACAACAGCAGCCCTAACTACATACCAGTAGTCTACTGGGAGGACACTGTATATGCCCCTTCTGGACAGGAAGTTTGGAAGACCTGATTTGGGATTATTGCAGATAATGTCATAATGTTTTGTATTTTAATCAACATTTTAGTTTTCCAGTAATACGTTTTATAATGGCTTTCTGAAATCCAAGGTTTTTTACAAAGATAGATTAAATAAATACAATATCTGAGATTTCTTATATTTAGATTTAAATATGTATTTTGATTTATATAATACATTTACTTGAGAAGCAAAAATAAACTTTTGTTAGATTTATGCTGAAATTTCTGGAAATGCATGTATTAAATGAACTATCTTATAATAGATTTGTAAAGATAGCTTCTAGTGATAGATCATGAATTCACTGAAAGATTAGCGTGACATTTATAATGATCCACAGTGTGGAAAGGGCCAAAGAAAAAACACATTGAGCCCATTAATGGATAACCCAGCCTCCGGAGAAGATATGTTTTCAGAGAGCATTGCCCTGGTCAAGCTTCATTAGCTCTTCAAGCCCTTCCTGTCCCACAAGACTACGGCCACCCAGTGATCTTTAAACCTCTGTCATCTCCGCGGACCTCTGGAATCCAGTTGGTCAAGACTTTAAGCCCTCTAGTATCTTTTCACCCCAAAGCCTGCTATCAGGCAAAGACAGGACTCTTTCAGCCCTTATCACGGCTATACGGGTCAACTCTTTAGGGTCGGGTCAAACTTCTGACCTTTGACGCCCTGAGGGTGTTTTTTCTTCTCTTTCTCACATTGTTCTTATGTTCAAACCCTCTTTTGTGCGTTTGAGTGTGTGCGCGCCTGTTTTGGTAGCTCTGGCCGTAGATTTGGGGGTTGGGTGACTTATTGATTGGCGACTCTGAGATTCAGCTGAAACAGTGACTTTAGTCACAGTTCCTACACTGCAAAAAATGCTTTTCTAAGCTAGAAAAGCATTTTTTGCAGTGTAAACTCTAGCGTAATATGCCAAAATACAAACAATGCTTCTCAAACCTTTGATCTCGTTGGCTCGGCCACATGTTTTGCTGTCTGTTCACTTGTAACCCAAACTCCTGATCAAAGTAAAAGGTTAGTTTAATCTTTGGATTATGACCGGTAACCTGCATTTCACACTAATTCCATCCAGTAATGTGGCTCTTGTGCCAGAGCTGTGGTTGGCTCACTGAGAGAAAGAGTCAAAGTTTACATGCAGACCTTTCCCTAGGAAGTGTTTGTAGTGGCCGCTTTATTCATGGGCTTACACAAGGAAAGCTACATGCTCATCATAGTGTAGGTAAGCTTGAAGAAAATGCAGAAATACACAGAATTTGGGCTAAATTTGGGCTTTGAATCACTCACAGGCTAATAAAGACATCCGAAATGAATGATGATCATTTAATGTAACAACTCCAAAACTAAAACAGTGTTTTAATATTTTTTTTCTTGTTGTCAATGGTAACTATTTGGATTTTACTTTCAATTTAAGATATATAGCCTTTTAAAATAAAGAGTAAATATATGAGTAATCTTGGATTTTAAGTAGTAGATATTTTTGTAGATAATTATTATTCTATGTATATGATTATTTATCTAACTATCTATCTAACTAGAGATAGATAGATAGATAGATAGATAGATAGATAGATAGATAGATAGATAGATGGATAGATATTGTAATGATTTACCCAATTATAGTGGTATCATATAGTAGATAATCCATTGTACTGAGTGAACCCTAAAATGTAATGTCTGATGTGTAAAGTTTAGAAAAATATCCAGATAAGCTTAAAGTTTAAATATTCAGTTTACTATCAAGGCCACTGAGTCAAATCTGAGTGGTGCATTGCGTAACAAAAATGACTGGTTACTGTAAGCCTGCCATGGTACTTGTTTGTGTAGTGTCACATTGACCTTGAGTGAGGCATATAACCTTACCTGGAATCTGAGTTTAATAGAATAATAATATTTGTTGAGAGGGCATGATTTATGGTGCCCCACCAAGTATCTACATTTTCAGTACAAAATTATAGTAAATCATCCATGGCAACCATCACACTGTTGTTACACCATGTTCCCAGACAACATTTGGCAGCTTTTCCAACCTGCACAACAGCTTTCTAAACAGAACTCTGTGATATTACCAGAAGCAATCTTTCAATAGAGCCTCAGGGAAACAGTCTGTTTGTTCAGAACAGAACAAATATGGAAAAATGTTCGCATTACATTCAGTGGTGTAATATAACAAAGTAATAATACTTCGTTACATTACTTAAGTATTTTTTGGGAGTATCTGTACTTTACTTGAGTTTTTATATTCCAGCCAACTTTTACTTTTACTCCGTTACATTTCCCAGAAGCATATTCGTTACTTACTACAAAATAGTCAGAAGTCAGAAGAACACGGACTGCAGGAAAGAAGGTTTGATGAATCAGGGGTCTGGCGGTCAGGTTAGACTCCTAAAAACACCTTTGCTCATGCAAACAAGTGTGCGCACAACCGTGGATGATTTCATTTTCCACTCAAGTCGAGTCTGTGGTGTGCGATATACAGCATACGTTATCTGCTATAATACGGTAAGTGTTGTTTTAATGATGTGCGATCTGACATTATCAAGTAGGCTATGAGTTTTGCACATCGTGTGTGCGTGCGCGCGTATGTGTGAGAGAGAGAGAGAGAGAGAGAGAGAGAGAGACGTGACTCTGTTCCCCTTTCGGGCTCTGTCTTTACATTTATTTTGAAAGATGAAGCTCGCGATTATGGTAAGGGGCGTTACATTTC
>NW_015505225.1:711719-751134 GCF_001515645.1 Sinocyclocheilus grahami
GGCAAAAATGCTTCTGTATGCTTTTTATATTTATACAATTTAATATAGTTAACTTAATCTATATCACACAAAGAGTACTGTTTTTCTGCAGAGATCAGCATGATAACACATTTAATAATAGTTTTATACAAGTTCAGTAAAGCAATAAGTGACTTACATTTTAGACATAATATTGCTTGTTTTTGCTCAGTTTTGCCAACGAAAATAGTTCCAAACAAAGATCACAGCACTGTTTTGCATCTCTGAGCAATGGATGGGTGTTTACTTATTTGAATGAATCAGCTTTTTGAACGAATCGGTTGATAAAAATGATTCAGTGATTCACTCATTAACACAGTCAAATGATTTGTTTCTGAATGAATCAGTCGTTTGAATGACTCGGTTGAATCTCAATGACTCACTCATTAACAGTCACTTGCTGCCACCTACTTTCTGTTTTAATTTCACATTTCGACTATTTTTTTCATGTTTTAAATTATTTCAAATATAGGATTCAACGTTTTATGTTAACATTGGGCCTATTTATGCATATGTAACTGCAGTTTAAATGCATCCATGTCCCCTCTGAGATACATTAAACTGTGTGGTTACAGTGTAAATACATCTAAATGCTATTTCAGATACAGATTCCAGAAATGTTTTCTTGTGTTGGAATGAAAGACACTAAGTACCAGATGAAGTGCTTCTTATTCTTACCCAAAGATACAAAGTGGAAGAAAGAGTTAAAACTGAACACAATCTTGCTACTCAAGCTGTGTATGAACAATTTTTATATTTATTTGCTTCTTTTCCATTTAGCATTTACTTGTACTTGTACTTTCAGTACTTAAGTACGTTTAAGATTAAAAAAATACTTTTCTTACTAAATATCCCATACTTTAAGACTTTTACTCAAGTAATATTCTAAACGGTGACTTCAACTTCTGCCAAAGTAATTTTCTAGTAAGATATCTATACTTTTACTATGGCTTTCAGGTACTTTATACACCACTGATTACATCTCTTGCTCACTAATGGTTCCTCTGCAGTGAATGGGTGCCGTCAGAATGAGAGTCCAAACAGCTAATAAAAACATCGCAATAATCCACAAATAATCCATATGACTCATGAGTCGGTAAAAAGTAGAAGTTAAAACGCGTTGTTGAATTTTTTTCTTACAAACACACAGTATTTAATTTCACAAGATGTTAATTGATGGACTGGAATTGTGTGAATTTCTTAGATTATTGTGATGTTTTTATCAACTGTTTGGACTCTCATTCTGACGGCACCCATTCACTGTGGAGGATCCATTGGTGAGCAAGTTATGTAATGCAAAATTTCTCCAAATCTGTTCCAATGAAGAAACAAACTCATCTACATCTTGGATGGCCTGAGGGTGAATATATTTTCATCAAATTTTAATTTTTGGGTGAACTGTTCTTTTAATGATACCTTAAATCATGTGACTTGTAGAGCTGCTGCTTTGGTGATTGGACTTACATTTTTAGACTGGCATTTTCTTCATACAATTTATAAATGTAATTATTTTCAATCAGAAAGTTCATTACTATTGCCTACTAGTGCCTTAAGATAACTAGAGGCTCCTGGGCTACACCATTACGGTAGGCCCCCATACCCTAGATATATATTTTTTCTTTTCTTTTTTTTTAAGATTCCTGACAATTTTTTTATGTCAAATTTTTTTTTTTTTTTTGTTGTTGATATACCAGCTAACATTCACAACGCTGTTCTGCGTAAAATGTGACTATAAGTGAATATGCAAATTCACTCTTTGCCAGAAGGAGGCACTTGTGGAACAGCAAAATTATAGCTGTTACATAAAGTAAACACTACATTTTTACAGGCATTATACAGAGGTAATTTGAAAAGAAAATGCCATCAAAACTTTCCTGGCCGAAATGTGAGTTGACAGGTATGATTTAAACACCATAAATTACACAAAATATTCATTATTTATAATCAGTAGATCGAAACAGCACTTGGCAAGTTGGCATAAATGAGATTTTGAAGCAGCACCTTTGATGGAACACAGTGACTGAATCTAAAACATTCAGCTGACACACAGATTACATCCACGCCAGTTATGAACTTACACTGTATGACGTTACAGAAGGTTGTCCTGTCCAGTTCCTTTCACACAGCAGTGTTGTGTTTCTTGTTAATCTGCACCTTAACATAAAGACACTGTTGTGCTGGGCTTCTTTACTAGTGCATGCATTGTGCATTTCGCTTACAGTAATTCGGTGCAACACGTGGAACATTCCAACTATGCAAACTTTGTGGGGGAAACCTAAACGGAACCATTTAATATATGCTACAACCGGAGCATCGCTGAAAATGAGTGTGTGAGTTTGTTTACAGAATGCTGTTGTCACTGCTGCAGACTCCCATATACGAATAATTATTCAAAAAATATAATTTTTTCCAGTGTAGGCCCCTGGGCTTCAGCCCCTTGAAGCCCGCGCGTTAATGCGCTGCTGCATATTTCCATACTTGTACCATGTACAGTTATACCTGCTCTTTTGAGTTTCTTCTAAGTACAATTGCACATATGATCATTTGAGTCACGGTACCAGTTGGTGTATCTTGATAAATGGACATTTGTTTGTGGGTTTGTGTGAAGTGTTTCTGTTTTCTCATTCATGCTTCATACGGTTTTCTCACACTGCTTTGGGGAAGACTTCCTTTAAAGCCGCCTCATTGGTAATTTGGCAGTGCTCTAGTATCCGATTGCACACATCAGCCCCTGAATTGCTCTCTCAGTGGGAAAGGTACTCTAGCAGCTCAGCTCTGGCCTGCCATTAATCAAAGCCACTTCCAGTGGCCCACTCCAGAAACACAAGCGCTTACCCTGTCTCAAACAGACAGCTCGACAATTTGTCTCCTTAGAGAAAGTCGACATTTTAATGCCTGCATTTTAATAGGAATGTATAACAGCGGCCTGTAGAGACAAATGGACCATCATCTTTACAGATTGTTTTTCTCCTCTAACCTCGTCTGAACTGTTTCATTCAGGGCAGGTGTACTTAAATCGACCGGAAGATTACGTTTTAACACGTCGTGCGTTCAGAGGTTCGATTTCCATGTTTAACGTTGATCTGACTTTAGGATTATTTAATATTCTTTTGTTACTGTCCGCATCTGCATATCAGTGTCAGATACTGGAGCTCAAACTAGACTATTTAAATAATGTAGTGAATTGGCATGACGTTTTATGTCTCTGTCTATTTGGAATTGCTTTGACAATGACAGTTGTTTTGACTGGGATCGAGATGAGCAGTATTGATTTTCCTCTCATTGTTCCATTTACCAGGTATTTCTCCACGTCTCAGATCAGTGTTGTTCAATCTTTCGTGTCTTTCAAGTGGACAGAGGGAATGAGATTAAAGGGAGGTTTCTGAAAGGTGCACTTGTTACAGAGCAATCAAATTACTAGACAGGTTTGATGATACATCAGTTAATATTAGGAACTCATAATTAATTTTTTTAAGATGAAAAGTAAATGTCCAATTGTGTAATATCAGAAGCATTCACATCATAAAGTAAGCTGTTTGTAGTAGGGACGTGCAAACATGAGTAGTTGGTGGGTTGACTAGTGTACTAATCTCTCTTAAAGAGATAGTTCAAGCAAAAAATTTAAATCTGTCATTATTTGCTTACCTTCACTAAACGTACATGACTGACTTTCCTCGACGGTGGTGACAGCAGCGGCAATCCACCTGTCACTCAAGTGGCCACACCCTTAATTATGCAGAACTTTAAGGCTTAATATAATTTAAACGGATGAAATATAAAAACATTCACTCCCCTCACAGTTGTCATGAAGGGCAAAATTAGCCATATAGACCAAAACCACTTTTTGTACCAGGCTGTAAACATATTTTTTTCTGCTGTAAAGTTGAGCATTTTAACATGGGAGGTCTATGGGACTGACTCCCTTTTGGAGCAGCCAGTCGATGAATTGCAGTTTTAGTCACTTCCGTGTTGGTTTCACGAGAGAGAACGGAAGGTTGCCGCTTGCATGAAGCAGAAGTAGCGATTGTCTTTTTTTTCTCTACTGTGACGTCTGTCCGAGTGAAACGGCATCTGAAATGAAAGGGCGGGACTTGATTTTGTCCTTCGGGAATTGATTGGATCATTGGAAGTTGGGGCGTTGCTAACAAAGTGGAGGCAGATCTGAATGCCAGTTTGCTGTTAGTTGTGGGGGGATTTCTCGCCACTGGATTCACCCCCGACACCCTAGCATGAAGACATTTTTTATTTATTGAGGAAGACGACGATGAGAACGATCAATGGCACAAAACATGCCTAACAGCACGCGTGCGAGAGAGAGAGAGAGAAAGAGAGAGAGACTGCCTGAATGACTGAGCGCGTCCTCTATCAGGTTAAGTAATATTAATAAAAAATAGTTTGTGATGTCCTAAAAGTAATTTTGTGGTAATATCCTTTCAATTTTTAAGGGTAGTATACTCCCCCATGTCTTGCGTCAGCACTGGTCAATGCATTGATTTCTATAAAGTGAAGCATCAGCTTCAGCTTTTCCCCCTGTTGTTTATCCCAGCATTTACCCCTCATGTCACTAGCTCCGCCCTTGTGCCATAGCTCATGACCGGAAGAGAAGATGAGGCGTTTTGAGGGGGAGGGGAGGTTAACGTTTTTGATTAAAGATTACAAGGGCACATGAATTTAGAAAATAATGAAGCGCACGGATAAATTATTTATAATGAACACTACAGTATTCCATTAAAAAATAAGAATTTTCAATTTTGATTTCATGCCGAGTTTAAATACATCTCTTTAAAAGTTGCATTCTTAGCTATATAAAGCTAAACAAAGGGAATAGATCTAGATAAACACATTAGTTAACCTCAATAATCTGCCAGTCGACCATCAAACATCTGCATTAATGTGGTACTGCTAAAAAGCTTGGTTTATGCCATGTCATTATTGTACAGTGTTTTCAAAGCTTAGCTGCACAATAATATGCAATTTTCAAGCCACAAGGCAGCATTCAGTAAGATAACACTAGTATTTTTCCAGCAAACACACAAATCTGTAGAGAACGTCTGTTAGCTGCTGACAGCGGTGCTCAGCGTGTCCACTGCGGTTGAGTGGATATTGTTTATGGGAGGCTGGGCTCTGTCAGGCGGTCTATTTCAGACCCTGTGTTGTGGCTGCAAAGGGGCACGACGCAGCAGATGCTACAGATTGTGAAATGCAGCTAACACGCATTTTGTCTGCGCCCTCAACCGAATGGCACATGACCTCAGCAAACATCCTCGGTCAAATAAAATGACCATATACCTGAGGGTGTTGACTCTTTGAATTCGAATAGAAAGCTAATTCGCTTCCATTACTCCGAATGATCTTCAACAGAATGTCCTGGATTTAATATTTTACCACGACCGTTCCTGGTGGTAGCGAGTTTGCTTTAATAGCTTTTTTCAAGGTGAAATAATATGCCCCTGTTCATAATGAGCCCGTGCATGTCTGGCAGCGCCCCAGTTGCGGAGCAGTGATAATTAAGGGCTCTATAGCAGGAATAAAGGTTACGTCTGTGGCGGGTTCGCTCGACTGCTCGTTGATGCAGCACACGCGCCGACGGTGCGTCTGTGTGTGTGTGTGGCTGGAATTCACATGAAAGGACTCAGGCGAGAGAAGGGAACAGGAGTGGGCGGGGGACGAGTCGTTGATATGTACAGCGTGACTCAGTTAAACATACTGGACTGCCGGGGTATTTCAGGAGCATTTAATACGTTTTAATTAAAACAAATATTTAGATCGAGAGGACAGATTAAAAGGACAATCGGCATGTTTGACTTTGACGGGTGGTTTTGGGCCTTGCGGTTCGCTTGTGGCTGTAGCTACTTCATTGAAATGGAGTGTATATATTTGTTCAGGTTCTTTGTGTACCTTTTCTCTGAGGCATGTTTAATTTTTGATAAAGCTAAGCCATAAATGTTTTCTCTCAAGCCACTGGGTCACTACGTCTGGACGGTAAATATTTCATAGCTCACCGGAACTAGTTCCGTTATGGACGTTGGTTTTGTAGACAAGCTCGTTGCGTTTCTCGAATCCAGATCTAGCCAGGTTTATTTTAAGCATCAGATGATGATGGCATATGCTATTCAGTTCATTAACAGCTTTTGCTGTATTAGGCCTAATTGAGTCAGACCTGCTTGATGAATATTTCGAGTGCCTGGAGTCTTTGAAGTATGTGCCCTAAACCTTAAAGGGGTCATATGATGTTGCTAAAAAGAACATTATTCTGTGTATTTGGTGTAATGAAATGTGTTGATGCGGTTTAAGGTTCAAAAAGCACATTATTTTCCACATACTGTACATTATTGTTTCTCCTCTATGCCCCGCCTTTCTGAAACACGTCGATTTTTACAAAGCTCATCGTTCTGAAAAGCGAGGTGTGCGAGCCAGCTATCCAGTGCGTTGTGATTGGCCGAATACCTCAAGCATGTGACGGAAATGTTATGCCCCTTACCGTACTGTGATGCCGTGTCCCGGAGCGACGAGAAAAACCCATTCTAAACGAGACATTTGTTGCATCCAGTTGGGACATAATTACAGATTATAATGACTTATACTGTCTTGTTTTTACGCGTTGCGTTGCATCGCGCCACGTAAACATAAAACCATGTCTGCATTTGTAATCAGAGAAACGACAAACAACAAGCGCTACTCTACACTGCACAAAACTCGCGTCTAAATCAATAGTGGCAAATCCTTTAAATATGAAAACGTACTTACAATCTGTGAGTCAGAACAGCCGGCATTGTAGTCTACTCTCCCAGGATCAGGAAACAGTCCTCCATAAAATGCGCTGCACACATCTGAATATTTGGGTTGAACTGTTCTGGAACAGTGTTGTAAATACAACTTAACCACTGATTTCTAGTCGTGTCCTCTTTTGGAAGGCCAAACAAAGTATTTTCGCTTTCGCAACGAAACACACAACGTCTTCACAACATGGCGCGGCGGCAGTGGCAGCAACAATAAAGTTACGCCTTCTTTCTTTGCGTGAACATTTTGGCGGTGTTATGCAAATCTTCCCACACAGTGACATAGACATGTGGGGGCGTGTTTAAACAAGGCGTTTTAGGGGGGCGTGGACCAGTCTAAACTTTTATAAAGAATATCTCTTTGGGTTTGAGACTTTAGTTTTTGCAACTTTAGGGATCTTATCTATTCACAAACAACTTGTAACACTCCAAAGAGAAAGGAAAACTTGAAATCGCATCATATGACCCCTTTAAACCTTTCTCAGCACCCTGTCGAGAGTATCATCAAAATAAACTATGAGCCACAGACACAGTCATGTTTAGAATATCAAGCGTGAATTTATGAAGCTGTATTCCTAAATAAAACTGCTTTTTTAACTTTAAAGGAATAGTTATTTTAACAAAATGCTTGCTTTCTTCCATGGAATACGCAAGGAGGTGTTTTGGAGAATGTTGCAGGGCTCCATACGATTAATTCAAGGTGGTGTATACGGTGAATGCAGATCTCCAACTTCTCCAAAAATGTCAATAAAGCACCATAAAAGTAGTCCATAAGACTCTTGCACTATATATACTCCTGCACACAGTCTTCTGAAATTGATATGCACTGACAATTTCTTCTTGCAACGTAACTATTAGATTTCGTTCATGCACAAACTTATCAAATGATGAAAGAACTTTTTTTTTTTCCTGTAGGTCACTCAATATATATGAAGTTATTATTTATTTATTCATTATTCATTTATTTATCGCAGTAACTAAAATTTCAATAATATAAGCCATGAATTAAACATCATTCTGTAAAATAAGTATAATTAACTACACAAAAAGTGTTTTGAAAGTCTCCAGCATGTTTTATAATACCCAATAGGTCAAACGATACTCCTCAAGCACGTTATCATGTTCATCAAAAACTTTTATAATATTAGAAGTAAAAACATTAGTTTAACACACTCATGGGCATCAGTCACTTCAAGGAATTCTTGGTGGGCAAAGAAATATATAATTATTACCTTACGATCTGTTTTCAAATCTACATCCACATTTGAACATCACAACACTGATGTCTGTCAAAAAATAACACGCACAATATACTCTCATATGCTGATAAATAGATTTGATAAGTGAAAGGATATCAAACAACTTGATAGGTGTTTATTTTTATATATAAAATATGGTTTGATCTTCTCAGTTGTTTAAAAGATTAAGGCAGTTATCAAAGTTTTATCTTCGTGGCACTCTTGAGCATTCTGAACAGCCTGACATAACATTTCAACCAATAGTGTGAGTTTGGGGGTGTGGCTATTTGTTTGTTTAACCAATGGCAGATTAGAAGAGTGTTAGAAATCTGTTTGAAAACAATCATTATATTCATTATTCTGTTTGGTGAGGCTGGTGGTGCAGAAATGACATATTTTAAGGAAATATATTTTATGAAAATGAGTGAATGTGAATGTACTTGGCTATAGATTATATATATAATTTATCAACTCATTTAGTGAAATCACTGATGCCTTTTTCTCACCGGAAAGCACATATTACCTGTTAAACTTGAAATCGGGGTCAAGAAAATGACCAGATCTGACCTTCTCAAAGTGTGTAGTTGGTGTGTAAAGTTACACTGGTTAATCTTTCAATATATGTTTAATCCACAGGAAGTTGCATGGTGGAGTGAAGACCTTTGGCTGTGAGTTCTGTGGAAAGCAGTTCCTGGACAGTTTACGATTGAGGATGCACATGCTGTCTCATTCAGGTAAACCCTCCCGTAAATACCATGATCACGCTCAAATGTAGTCCCGATAAGGAAGAAAGCATAGATTACAGTGCCATTGCACAAGTGATACGTGATCACTGTTGTGCAACAAGTGTCAGCCTCCTGTTGCCCCGTGTTTGTCCACCATGTACCGCAAGCTTAACCTGCTCTAACAGATGGAACATTGCACTTCTATTAGTGACGCAGTGTTTGGTTATCCCCGTCTTCACACTTCCCTCTCCAGTCTCATATGTGTCTCAACTGTTACATTTCAAGCCTGGCAGAGATCCAGTCTGGGCACTTTGCCACATTGTTAGTACAGTATGTACAGTGAATCTTGCCAGCTTGTTTTTTTTCTCATTGTAATGAGGAGGTGCAGGACAGAAACACGCTTAAGGGAGGGGATGGATCCAGTTGTTTATATACATCCAAACCCATAATTAAACGATCATGCTGAAATGATGCTGTTGCATGTTATGTAAGTGTGTGGTATTGTTTCGTGCCGATGTGTGCTATTAACTTCGAACTTTTGCCATCAGATTTTAGTTATCAAAAGGGTCTGTTGCATAACCGTAGACATAAAATAAACCAGATGTAGACTGCAAAATGAAGTTTAGTGCTGAGACTCTGTGTTTTGGGCTTATGCTGTCCAGCTGTCATCCTGTTTTTTATTGTAGCTCCTTTTTAAGATATTTCCCTTTCAGTCTTTGCTTTACAGAGTCTATTATTTGGTTGACCGACATGGGTTTTCCATAAAAATGCCACTAGTGAAAATTCTGCTATTTAATAAAATTTGATTTTAATTACACATTTAATTACTATTATTATTTTTAAATTACAAATGTTATCATTTTAAAAATTGTATCTCTTCTTTCTTCACTTTTCGTTACATATGTATTTAGATACAGATATATAATAGAGATTTACACACACAGCACTACCTCACACCCATACTTCATATAATCACATGTAAAACCAATTATGAAAAAAAACTTAATTGTTTCTTTTTTAATAATAAAACCACATATAAAATATTTATTAATTTATTTAGTTAGATAGGTAGTTCTGTTATGCCCTATCTTTTGTAAAAATAAAAATTATTTTAAAAAGAATGATTCGCGATTAATCGTTTGACAGCACTATATATATATATATATATATATATATATATATAGTGTGTACAATTTCCATAAAAATATTTCACAATCCAAAAATGTTTTGAGTGAAATATGATCCAAACATAATATACATACATATAGTGACCACACGGACTAATACAGTTTAGTTATAGCAAATTATATGCACATAGATATGCCAAAAAAAACACTTATTTAACTAAATATTTACTCAAAAAAGGAGAAAATTATTAAAATATCAGTTAAATACCGGCCTGTTACTATTGGATCGATGATTTAAAATACTAGGAAGCATTTTGTCCCTTTTATGATAGCAGAGAAGGGACATTATTTGGGAAACATGGAGAAATGGCATTGCAACATGTTGCAGGCAGGATTCAAACCTACTTTTTCAGGTCAAGGCTCTCGCCTCAGTATCAGGAATGCTGTGATTGATGTTTATTGAATTCAGTAGTTGCCCACACTAAATTGTGCTTTAGTGGGGAATGTCCTGTTTCAAGTGGAGGGGAAATACACTTAGACTGTCAGCAGGCAGTGTGTGTGTGTGTGTGTGTGTGTGTGTGTGTGTGTGTGAGAGAGAGTGTGTGTCCATCTGTCTGATTAAGTCTGTAGTCGTCTCTCTGGAGGGTTTGTGAAGCCCACCTCACTTGACTTTATCAGCACACGTTTTTGTCAAGATTCTGACTGCTCTCTTTGCCAAATGAACTGAAAAGTCCTCTTTCTTTTATCTCTTGTTCTCTGTCTGCTTCTTTTTTGTGTGTTTATGAAAGCGAGAGGAAGAGATTTATTATTTTTCCCTAAATCCAACCCTCCTAATCTGGTATAAATCAATATCATAAACACTGGCAACAATATTCAGTTACTCCCACATTTAATCTGCTCGTAATCCGCCATCGCACCTGTTCACGCACAACACGAAGCAGAAACGAGAGCGAATCTTCATCATGCGCGGCATTCGGGTTGAAAAGCCCTGTCAAGATGTTTTCTCTTAATGTCTCTTTCTCTTTTTTTCTCTGTCTTTCTCTCTCTGTCTGGGAGAAGCCCTGCGCTCGGAGCCTGGCGACACGCCAGCTCTTCCCTCGCACTGATGACATCATCAGCTGCCGGCAGGTCTGGATGTTCTGCCAGCATTCTGGAGCATTTATGATTGCTCGCAGATGTGTGTCCAGGAACATACTGTACCCAAATCCCAAAATTAATCAAACTTGACTGCTCTCCAAGCCACTGCTCTCCAAAATAGCATGAGCACTGGGGTGGAGGGAGGACACTGGCGGAGTCCTAAATAAAACAAAAATGCAGAAAGAAAACAGAAATGTTGACTACAGGCCTTTGGAGGCAGGCTGGAGAGGATGGAGCAGATGTTTGTGCTGCGGTTGAAGTGTTAAAGGGTTACGTCCGAGGGCATGCCCTACAGTACATGCACCACCATGCCAGGTTCTGACGCTTTCCATTAATACAGTATACTAAGATGTAACTTAGTGTATCCTAAATATGTTTGATAAATCTGAAAAATATCTTAGCATAGAAAGTAACTAGTCTAATGTCCGTATCCTCCCTCTTAAAATGTGGATTTTGGTCTGTCAGAGGTCTTGACATCTTCAACTGTGTTTAAACCTTCAAATATGCAAAAATGTTTTCATTTTGACACAATCTGTTGAATTTATATTAAATTGATTGTCAGAATATTTTAACTATTTACTTTTATTATAGTATAGTATAGTTTAGTTTTATATAATGTTACTATTATTATTTATAATTATTAGTATAATTATTATTTATTATAATTTATAAAATTATATATATATATATATATATATAAATTAAATAAATTATAATAAATAATAATTATACGAATTATATTATATATATTATATTTTACTAATTTTACTCATTCTAAAAGTCCTTAAAATTGTTACGCCTTGATAAACTGACTTTAAATTTTACCCAAATGTAGGGCTAAATTTCAACCCAGTTACCTGCATTTTTCTAGCTTTTTCAAAATTGTATCTTTGAGAACCACTGGATTATAATGACTTATTCAGTCTTTTTACAGCGAAACATAAAACCATGTCTGCATTTGTGATCGGAGAAACGACAAACAACAAGCCCTACTCTACACTGCCCAAAACTCACGTTTAAATCATCAGTGGCAAATCCTTTAAATATGAAAACGTAACGTTACTTACAGTCTTTGAGTCAGAACAGCCGGCATTGTAGTCTACTCTCCCAGGATCAGGAAACAGTCCTCCATAAAATGCGCTGCACACATCTGAATATTTGGGTTGAAGTGTTCTGGAACAGTGTTGTAAATACAACTTAACCACTGATTTCTAGTCGTGTCCTCTTTTAGAAGGCCAAACAAAGTATTTTCGCAACGAAACACACAACGTCTTCACAACATGGCGGCGGCGGTGGCAGCAACAATAAAGTTACGCCTTCTTTCTTTGCGTGAACATTTGGGCGGTGTTATGCAAATCTTCTCACATCGTGACATAGATATGTGGACACGTGACTTTAGGGATCTTATATATTCATGAACAGCTTGTAATACTCCAAAGAGAAAGGAAGACTTTAAATCGCATCATATGACCCCTTTAATCATTTATATTTAATATTGTTAACATTTATATTAAATTTATTGTCAGAATTAATTAAAATAATTAATTCATAATTAAAATTTTATTTTTTATTATTTGCTTTCATTTTTTTAATCATTATTTAGTATATATCAATAGCCTATTTTATATACTATTACTAATATTATTTACTATTATATGAAGAGTTTGGTTCCAAAACGCTATAAATCCATTTTGATTAATTTGAGTAAAAATGTGTTTCCTTTACCAAGAAAGTGGCCAGATGAAAACCACTATTTTCTGTTTCAAACTTTCACATAGCATCTTTAGGTTATAATAACATAAAAAATTCAAATCCAGATTTTGATTTTGAAAGATTTATTATAAAAACTGATTATTTTTTCCCAAAATGCAATAAATCCATTGAATCAATATAAAAGTTATTTTTCATATTGAAACTTGAAAATACACAACAAAGTAAGTTGATCCACATATGACAGCCTCTGAACTTGGTCAATACTAATCTTATTAATAGCTTACGTTTCTTCCCCACCGCAGAAACCACCACAGGTTCATTAATGCCGTCAAAAATATTCTTTTTTTTTTAGGGCTGCACGATAAATCGCATGCGATTGTCATGCGCATCTCGTCAGTAAAGCCGGTTCTGTGATTAGTAGTAAATCCCCATCACATGCTTTCAGATGGAGCGGCATTTAATACACAGAGCCTTAGATCACTGACAAGCTACGCAATATCGCATTCATAATCAAAGGTGATTCATCTGTGATTATGAACACGATATTGCGTAGCTTGTCAGTTACTGTTTACAATGATTGGAAAGGTGCGCTGTGATTGGTTGAGCGGATGTATCGCATTCTGCAGAGAAGGGAGACTGGCGTTTGTCACGGTTTGGAAAGAAAAGGAGAAAACATGACAGAATAACACGGCGGATATTGCATTTTGCGTAATATTAAAAATTTACTTTTCAATACCAACCAGATACAATACTGATTTTAGCGGGAACTCAATAAAAAAAAAAGGCGTTTATCGCGTTTTGGAACCAAACTCTTCATATTTATTGTTTATTATTATTTATTATTTGCTAATTTTACTCATTGTAACAGTCCTTAAAATTGTGACATCTTGACATCTTAAACTGACTTTTAATTTTACCCAAATTTAGGGCAAAATTTTCAACCCAGTTATCAAATTTATACTTTTATCTATATATTTAGCTATTTTTATTTATTTTATGTAAATACATTTTGTCTGTTTAAATTAGATTTGTAATGTATTTTGCTAGAAAATTTGGGGTTTGAAAAAAATGGCCCATATATATATATATAATATAATTGAAAGTCAAAAAGTAAAGTATTTTTTATTTGTATTAATTAATAACAATATATATATATATATATATATAATTTTTTTAAGTGTTTCAGACCCATTGTTCACACTCATGGAAAGTGCATTCTGTTTCACCGCCCGACCTCTATCAGGTGGATTTAAACACTCAACACTCATACCTCACGGACCTGCGGATGTCAGCATGCTAATAAATTACCTTTCTTTGTACTTTGTTGCAGAGTCTGACAGAAGGCTGTTTTTAGTTTGCATTAGACCATTCTGCTGAGTTTATATATAGAGCTGCTTTAATATTATGACCTTTGTGCCTCCATTTTTTAATGATGTTTTTCACCATGACCTATTATTCGACTGACTCTCGCAAATAATATAAATAACGTTATTTCAGTGTTAATGTCCAAACACTTACAATTTATGATTGTTAAACTGAGTCTTTAATTTGTAAATGGGGAAGGGGAAAATAAAAATCTAATTCAGTCTTTATAGCGCATAAAAGCCCTAGATCTTCTGGCCCATCATTGGATTTTGCTGCTTTACATCCCAGCGGTTGCCAAGTAGCAGAAGCCCTTGTTTTCTAATGCTCTAATTTGGTATTCAGCACGAGATTGAATCTTATTTTTGTATGCCAGACAAAGTGTTTTGATGGAGGGTAATTGCAGCCAGTCTGGAGGCTGTTTGGGCTGTTTTTCATGGGCAGTACAGTGCACAATGTGCTGTCTGAAACAGAACACGAGCCTATTGAATGTGGGATCTGCTTTGTGGTTTCTAAATGTGTGGAGAGCTTTTGGAAACGTGTGCGAGGAGACGTATGAGCCGGGCATGGCTGCGTCAAAACAGAACAAATTAGATATGCTGAAATGACACACGATTCACAATAAAAGCTGTCTAGGTAGGTAGCTCACTAGATTTTGAGACACAACCATCGAGGTTTCAAAGCAAGACCTGAACTGTAGCTCCTATCTTTTGCTAACAAGACAAAAATAAACCATAAACACTGAGCATTTTCATTCAAGTGCATCAGAAATGTTCTCACAGGCGTAATTTACGCTGGCGCTGATGAGTCACACCATCAAAGTATTTTTGAGCGTGGTTTGTAATGATTCTGTAAATGAGTGCATTTTTAAACTTTAAAGGGCTTTGGTTGTCGTCCAGAAGGAATGAGAAGAAAGTGTATGTGGAAAGAGACTAATTTTAGGCGCTAGCTGGCTGACTTCACGAAGCTTGTGGGTGCTTTAATGAGTCATAATAAAGCCATTTCAGACCAGCTGAGTGAAAATAGATACTTGATGAGCCGAAGGTCATTATACATTTGGATTTTATAGATTTTTTTTCTTGAGTCTGAGGTACGAAGTCTGCAGGAAATGGTAAAAACCTGCTAGCAGAAGCCATAGTTGTAGATGTTGTTTCCAAGCTATATGCGTGGTGAACCGAAGACGTTGTTTACTTCTCTGTTTTGAGGTCCTGTCCCTCATGAATTGTTCAGAAAAAGCAACGTCAGCCGGCCATTTCTCTTTGTTCGGTGTGTGTGGTTTATCGAGAGTGTTTCTGAAGTGATGGAAACATCCTGGCCTACTTCATAATGGGCCAGCAGCTCCACAGGTGGATCTAATACTATTAATAGATGGATTCCCTCAGGCGGTTGATGGCCATCAGAACAGTTATTTAGTCCAGTTATTAAGGATCGCTGGTTGCAACTAGGTTAAATGATTATTTTCTTTCTGTGTGTGTGCATTTGTACACCTTGTATACGTGTTTCCATCTGTGCAGGTGATTCATATGTTTAATGATGTTTTTATGGTGTGAATTTTGCATAGCCTATTTTTAGGACCATTAAGACTTTTTTTGCGTTATGACGTTATTTTCAGGATAATTAAGCAGCCCCCACCCCTTCTCATTATCGTAATGTGAAAAATTCTCATTCTCATTAACGTAATGTGAAAAAAAAAACTATGTTACTCTATTTAAATTGATTTATACATAATGGTAGTGCATGATGTACAGCCTCCAGTTAATTATTTATTGTGTCCAGACAAGGTGATTTTCTGTAATACAGTAATTAGAATCTAATGAGAATCATAATAATGAAAATTACAAACAGATTCAAGAGTAAAGTATACATTATAGTAATTAGAATTGGGGGGAAATAGTATTAGTATTTATTGATGTATTATAATTTATATTTATTGTATTTATTGATTTTATTTATATTTTATTAATTAACTTGTGACTTGACTGCATTTTTAATGTTACAAAAGATTTCTGCTTCCGATAAATGCTCTTTTGAATTTTCTGTTCACAGTGAAGCCTAAAGTAATGGTTTCTGAAAATTCGCAGGGATAAATTACATTTTAAAATGTAGCCGTACCTGCCTGAGGGTCTGTCAACCTGATATGACCTTTCCTGTTATATGATTATCATTTATTACTGTTATCTCTATGAACACATCATAAATGGGTATAGTGTGATGTTTGTAAGAAGAGACTCATTGTACATGTCAAAAATCAGTCTGAAGATACAAAGCGCTTTAATATCCTTTAGGACATGTTGCTGTCTGTTCTGCCTCGGCTTATGGTTTATGTTTTTTTTCTTTTATCAAGACAAGACAAGAGAAAGCTGCCAGCTCTTGTAGATAAGAACATCTCTTTGATTCTGTCAAGGGACAGTATTTTACCCCGTTGATGTGTGTTGGGGAAAAATGAATGATGTTTAATGTCATAAACAACTCATACTTTGAAATAACACAATTTCAGCTTTTGGCATTGTTTCTGTTTTCTTTTCAGTTCATTTTATGGTTTGATTTTCTAAACATGAGCTTAAAAAGTATATTTGACAGATCAACAATAATGACCGTGTACTGTTTTCTATCCAGGACATTGTTCACGGTTCAGGTTTATAATTCTACTTTATATATTTGTGAATTCATGATTTTGCTCCTTATATTAATGTTTTAATTGCTTTATTGGAGGAATATTCCACATACGTGATGATACATTTTTGAAAATTTAGGCATGCTAGATAAACCAGATTTCTGAAGATTATATGAGTCATAACACGTATTCTTCAGGATATTTGATATGAATTACATTTATATCAGCGAAGGTCAGATTATCACTTCAGCCATGTAATGTCAGTGTTATTATTGTTAACTAAAAATTAAAACTATTAAAAATCTTTTTTTTGGTAATTGAAATAAATCTGAAATTAAATGAAATATAAATATTAGGTGAGGAACTTAAACTCACAAAAACCTTGGCACCTAACTGAAATCATTTTAAATTAAAGCACTAAAACTAAAAAAAAATAAAAAATAAAAGATATTATTAAAAAACTAATAAAAATGACAAATGCACAACAAAATTACAAAAATGTAAAAAAGAAAACTGAACAAATAAAAGCTAATTCAAAATATGAATAAATACTATAATATCATATTTACATATCATTTTAATTATTTTTTTATTTATATATATATATATATATATATTTATATACAAACCCAATTCCAAAAAAGTTGGGACACTGTACAAATTGTGAGTAAAAAAGGAATGGAATAATTTAGGCTGCGTAGAAGGATCCGGGTACTGAAATGGCCAGCCTGCAGTCCAGATCTTTTCACATAGAAAACATTTGCCGCATCATAAAGAGGAAGATGCGACAAAGAAGACCTAAGACAGTTGAGCAACTAGAAGCCTGTATTAGACAAGAATGGGACAACATTCCTATTCCTAAACTTGAGCAACTTGTCTCCTTAGTCCCCAGACGTTTGCAGACTGTTATAAAAAGAAGAGGGGATGCCACACAGTGGTAAACATGGCCTTGTCCCAACTTTTTTGAGATGTGTTGATCAACTTATTTTTCCCTAAAAATGTTCAGTTTAAACATTTGATATGTCATCTATGTTGTATTCTGAATAAAATATTGAAATTTGAAACTTCCACATTGCATTCTGTTTTTATTCACAATTTGTACAGTGTCCCAACTTTTTTGGAATCGGGTTTGTGTATATATATATATATATATATACACACACACTAAAATGACTTCGACTAATAATACTAAACACTACTACTACTAACAATAATAATAATACTAACTTCTATTATAAAACTAAAATTGTTGTTCCCAATTAAGCCATCAGCCAACTGGTATTTACTTTTATTATACTCCTCTTTCTTCCAGCTGGACCAAAAGCACTAGTATGTGATCAGTGTGGCGCTCAGTTTTCCAAGGACGACGCCCTGGAAGCCCATCGACAGACTCACACAGGTAGGACCCTTCTTGCCTCATCTAACAGCAAACCACTTCGCTAAATCACCCTAGTTGACCACCGTGGAAAAAAAAAACCGTAAAGTGGAGATGCGTCATGCATGTACCAGTAGCAATCATGTTTATGACCCTATCAAAACTCCATTCTGATGGTCTTCTATAATTCAGCAGGGAAGGTTTCGGGGCCCTCTAAAATTTCAGCCAATAATATGTGCTGTTACAGGGCAAGGCGGCACACCGCTTTGGCACAGCAGCAGTGCCATGTTTCACCAATCTACATCACTTTGTCTAAACATGGCACGTACATTTGTTAGAGCGACTGTACTGAGTTACCAGAGCCTGTGAGTCATCGACGCTCTGGCACGATCATTAACACGCCAACAGCATTCATCTGCCACCCTCCTGTCAAATATTCATATTTACTGACATCTGATGACTGCAAGGATGGGTTTCAGTGGTACTACAGACATTTTAATAATCATATTTTAGGTGAGGTAAATAGTGTGCTCTGATAAGGTTTGGCATGGGGTGATATGCTGAGTGTAAAGTTGTTTTTGTTGCTGAATACCTGAGTGTGCTCTGTCAGGACACATTGAAACATGTACGTAGGCGTTCAACTAAAGTCTAATGAAAATCAATTCTGTCATTGTTTACTTAACCTGTTGTTTTTTCACGTGTTATGTTACAAGTCTTCAAAAGCCATGTGATAACTTTGTGCGAGGAACAGCCAGAAATGATCAAGTCATCTTCCCCTCCAGTGAGCTGTTAACTCGAGAACCACTGCAACTGCATCTTTGATTCAGTGAGTTGAATTTGAGAGCTGGATAAAATGAACAAATCATTCTTTTGATCCAGTTTCAGTGAAATAGCTGATTTGGTTCACAAATCGGGCTGAAATTATTCATTTGTATATTGAACTGATTCGTTCATGAACCCTCACTGAATCAATGATTCGTCACAGTGGTTCTCGGGGTACAGCTCACTGGAGGGAATAACGACTTCAATTTCAGTCTGTTCTACACCGAAAGCTATTCAGACTCAGAATGTGTGACTGATGTGTGGTGGGTTTTTTGTCAGTTTTGGGGCCTAACTGTCATAGTCATATAGCCTAACTACCTTGATGGCAATACCACTTTGAGTCCAGCTTTTGACATTTCCTGATCATATTCCTGCATCTTTTCCTGTCCTCATTCCACTATTTCTATCAAAAAAGTGAAAGGTAAATGCCACAAATGTCCCTGATTCTACTGTATATACAGCAGTCACAGAAGGAAGAACTTAAGCATGATTAAAAATGTCTAAATGTCATAGCTTGTCACAAAAAATCAACCCCTCCAGTGAGCCGTTAACACAAGAACCATTGCAACTGGATCTTTGATTCAGTGATTCAAGGTTCAACTGGATCACATGAGCAGGTAATTCTTTCGATCCAGTTTTAATAAACCAGCTGATTCAATTCACAGTTCAAGCTGAATGATTCGTTCATGGATTGAACTGATCTCACTGAATAAGTGATCCAGTCACTGCAGTTTTGGGTTTAACAGCTCACTTGAGGGAATAATGACTTACATTTCAGTCTATTCTACAAAGAAAGCTATTCAGACTCAAAAAGAATGTGTGACTGATGTGTGATGGGTTTTTTGTCAGTTTTGGGGCCTAGCTGTCATAGTCATATGAACTGCCTTGGTGGCAATACCAATTTGAGTATAGATTTTTACATTTTACTGATCACATTTCTACATCTTTTCCTGTCCTAACCTCACTGTTTATGCCACAAATGTCCCTGAATCTACTGTATATACAGCAGTGGCGTTTCGTCCATATAAGCTGTGAATGCTCCGCATACCCAGGCCATTTGAGAGAATAAGTTCAAGGGATAATTCATATAAACATGATTATAAGTTGATCCCTTGTCATTTTAAAAGTAACTTAAAGCTTAAAGAGTTAGGGATAAGTACTTATAATGATTTATTTGCCAAACGGCAGTAATTTTCTTTAAATCTACCAGTTGCGGTTGCTTCCGGGTGAGCGGATTCTCCACAGCTTTCTCGCCTCCACTCTGACTCGTCAGAATTGTAGCTCGTTCTCAGTGATTTGTTGGTCTGCGGCAGATTTAATGAGCGAGGTAAGCTGTCTGCCAAGCGCTCGCCCAAACAGAAAAATGTGCTGTTGCTATCAGATCTCAATTGCCAAAAATCACATTGTGTTTGAGGCAAAACCAACTCGACTAAATCAAAAGAAAAAAAACACCGTAACTAGGGATGCACCGATATGAAAATTTTGGCCGATACCGATAACCGATAATCCTTTATTTTTGAAAGCCGATAACCGATATGTTGGCCGATAAATCTATATCCAAATTTTTATATACTTTTTGAGAGCCTGATTACAAAAAAGGTCTCATCATTAAAAACCACATCCCGAACACTATTTTAAAAGTCCACTGAAAACATATCTTCTTACATGTTTGGTCATAGACAATGCATGTTGAAGATATACAATATTGTCAACGTTATTGCCTAAGCGGCAAATTAAATAAAAAGAAAAGAAAAGTGGACTATATAAAATTTTAATAATAACAAGCATGACATTGTTCCCTATGTTTTGCATATGCTTGTGTCGCTTACAATTAAAGTCCTTCTCTGATTTTATTATTGTCTACAAGGTTGCAACGTTACTTTGCAATATTTAAAATATTTTGGGGTATTTTGCATGGTCTGTTATTGGAGTAGTGTCACCCGGGTGGGAGTTTTAACTCCTGTCCTATTCACTGGGAATAAAAAAAATGATTTAGCAGATGCAGAGACATATAGACCGGGGGAATCCCCATCTCACCACCCTCTGATTACGTATCATAACATAACTACGTGTAAACGTTATTTGGCGGTTTTTACTTGGAAAACCAGCTATATTTTTCTTGCATTCGAATAATGGATAAACTTACGATAGAAGAAGGATTGGAGATTAATTTTAATTTACAAACAAGGTAGGAAATGTGCATACTTTTAAATCGACACCAGCCATGGTGTTTCTTCTGTGTTTTGTCATCCGGTTAAAAATGTCACCGCTCGCCGCTGATGTACAGTAGTCACAAAAAGAAGAACTTGGACACTTAAGCCATGACTTAAAATGTCTAAATGTCACAGCTTGGATAACATAAAATCTCCTCCAGCGAGCTGTTAACTACAGAACCGTTGCAACTAGATCTTTGATTCAGTGATTCAAGAACTGGAACTCATGAGCAAGTCATTCTTTTGATTCAGTTTCAATAAACCAGCTGATTCGGTTAACAAATGAGACTGAAATTGTTCATTCAACGAACTGATTCATTCATGAGTGAGCCCTCACTGAATCAATGATTCAGTCACAGCGGTTCTTGGGTTAACAGCTCACTGAAGGGAATAACGACTTAAATTCTAGTCTGTTCTACACAGAAAGCTATTCAGACTACCACAAATGTCCCTGAATCTACTGTATACAGCAGTCACAGAAAGAAGAACTTAGACACTTACGCCGTGATTAAAAATGTGTAAATGCAACTGGATCTATGATTCAGTGATTCAAGATTTAAGAATTGGATCACATGAGCATGTCATTCTTTTGATCCAGTTTCAATAAACCAGCTGATTCAGTTCACAAATCGAGCTGAATGATTCATTCATGGATTGAACTGATTTGTTCATTAGTTCATCTCACTGAATAAGTGATCTGGTCATAGCTGTTCTCAGGTTAACAGCTCACTAGAGGGAATAACAAATTAAATTTCCATCTGTTCACAGAAAACTATTCAGACTTTAAAAGAATGTGTGATTGGTATGTAATGATACTTTTGGGGTAATGATACTTAACAGACATAGTCATATTAATGCTATTTGAGTCCATTCCATTTGTGACATTTCCTGATCCCATTCCTGCATCTTTCCTGTCTTCACTCCTTTGTTTGTATCAATAAAAGTGGAAGAAATGCCACAAATGTCCCTTAATCTATGAACAGTGATCCCATAAAGAATATGGACACTTGAGCTATGATTAAAAATGTCTGGGAAAAAAAATCAAACCAAGCATTTATTGTACATAAAGCTAACTACAGCACACTTTTCAATCAAAACATTTCACAAAAAGAAATTTAAAATAATAAAAAGTAAAGATAAGTTAGTTCTGACACTGGAGTGGCAGCTGTTTTTATACTTTATCCAATTCAGTGACATTTGTAAGTGTTTATTATTTGTCCAAACATTTTCCTGGCCACTTCAGTCCAATCGCAGAGCTCTAATCTCTATACCTCGTCCTATATAACCAACATTTCTACCTTATGTACTTCTGTTTCTTATTGGCTTATGAGACTGGCATCAGAGGATGCAGTCTGTCACAGGTATTCCAGACTGCACTAATTAATTTGCTCTCTGGGTATAAAAGTGTTTCATGGGGCTAATGATCCACATGTTGAGTCTATATAAAGGTTGAGTCCTAATTAAAACAAGGTGCCATACTTTTGTCATCTGTGTAGATTTGAGGTGCTAAATGTTTCCATGGCAGCCAGCTCATAAAGTCTCTGAATTTCTGTTGGATTCGAACCAGGATTCTGTAATATACAGTATTTGTATTATTTTTACAGTAGGGTATGATGCTACTACAATGAGGGTGCAATATCTGTCGCCTGTGTTCCGCAGGGAGAAAGACGATAACCCTCTCTAAAGCGTTGGCATGTAACTGTAACTCGCTGTGGCACACACTGTATAAATACTTAATGCATGTCGACATAGAGGTGGTGTTAACGATGCCCAGAATTTTATACCTTCTCTCCCAAACTTGTAAACATCCCGCTCTCCATTTCAGTTTGGCAGCACATTTAGCGAAGAGGAGGTTAGAACAGACCTCATCCATTTTGAGAAGCCTTTTTACTGCTGGGCTCCGGCCATCACTCACTCAGGGTAAAGCGAGAGATATTGTCATCGCTTACATAGATGCTTAGAAGAATTTTACATTTCTGCCCTGGCTTCTATGGAGCCAAGGTAGCCTTCCTGTATGAAAACTAGGGCTTTGTTTTCATTTGAAGTAGCCATTTCTTAACTGCATTCATTTCTGGGAACAAAATTAATTTCTAGGACTGGCATGGGAATTGAGAAATTTACCAACGAATTTTTTTTTTTAGCTGCCATGAAAAGTTTTTAATCAAATTAATGACACGATTAAAACTAGCTTTGAAAAGCATGTCTCAAAAACCCTTTATTCTGTTCTGTAATTTTTCCTATATATTTTCTGTAATCCTATATAAAATTCTGATTGTTAATTTAAAAATAAATAAATAATTTTAGAGGGTCAGTTCTGCTCGTTTTCTTCCTTTTTTTATTTTATTAACAGTAATAAGTGCCGATTAATAAAATTCTATACTATTTTATTTAAATAAATTTAAAAATGAAACCATAAAATCAGTATGAATGCTGCAAGTGAATTTAGGCATAACAACATTGTAATGCCCAGTATGAAAAATGAATATTCATTTTGAGATGCTAAAGATTTAACATTGCGATAAATTATGATTTTAAGCATTACCTTTGAGTGTTAGATAACAGCAAAATGTAATTTAAAGATGCAAATGGGAAAAAATAAATATCTAATTTACTGATCAATTAAAAAGCAGAAACAAATCTCTTATATTGCCTAACAACCAACATGGTACTGATATATTGTAATTTTTTTATTTTATTTTTTTTAAAATTATTTTATTTTTAGTAGATAGTTTGATTTTTATGGTTAATTACTCATGTAATTTACTTATCCAAAGGTCAGATTTCCTCATATCATAAAGCAGCCAACTGAGGAGTAACTTTGTTTTATTTTTTCTAGACAGTTTTTTATTGCATTTGAGTATTAATTCAGGCTTTAAGCAACACGATCGTCCTCGAATGCCAGCATATGTAAGAATGTCAGAGGTGAACGGCCTGGTTTTTTGAGGTTTTTAGGGTTGCAAATGGAAAAGAGGATTGCGGAAGACCCGTGGGACGGGGCCCGGCTGAAGGGGGGAAGCTGGTGGCATTTGGTGCCAGGACAGAGCGAGAGACAAACAACATCATGTGCTGTTGTTTACACTCAGCCACTGTGCTGTCATAGACGAGACCTACTAGAGAGCTGACCTACTTAAAAGCCTCCTAAAATAAAACTCACTAGTGTCTCAGGACCGATGCACTGGCTGGCAGGCTGGAAAGCAGGCCAACACATCACAGCTTTCTTTTCCTCTTCTCCCCTCCCAATGGAGAAGTGCTTTATCGCATCCTTCGCAGAACAGAAATAAAATGTTATTAAAGGGGTTTTATTCGGGACCGGAATAGAAGCGATTTGCCTTTAAACGATTTTGGCCTGAGGGGCGACTGCTCGTCCATCTGTCTTATGTGCTTATGACGTCAAATTTCCTAAAACTCTTCCATCACGCACAGGAAGTGTCTTGCATTTACAGTTGGGGTGAGGGCACAGTGGAATTGCTCACCGGGAACACGTTGTGACTTCAGCGATCTGGCCCACAGAATAAACAGTGGTTAAACAAGAGCAGTGTATCTCTTGTTGCGTTAATTATTAAACAGACCCTTCCTTACTTTGCTAGATTGGCCTGTCTGCCTCTCACTTTGCAGCCGAGCGAATCGCTGGGGTCATCTGAGGTAGGCCTATAGCCAATGTGTCAGAATCATCCACACACACCAATCTACCCAGTTATATTTAGTAAAATGCTTTTGAGCTCATGTGACTCTGAGGCGTTTTAAAGGAATCATGAAAAAAGGATCTTACAATTTTCATGAATGGTCAATATATGACGTCTGCTTTATATTCCAAATCTTCTGAAGTCAAATGAAGGCTTTGTACGAAGAATAAACTGATATTAAGCCACCATTCAGTGAAAACCTGCAACTGAATCCAATTCATAAACAAATGAACTGTATTAAATGATTCATTAAAAAGATTCTCAGAAGAATGATTTGCTGACATATAAAATCATGGATGACTTGTATGTTGTTGTTGTTTGCGCTTTCTAATATTTTACGGACAATAATCCATCAAAAATTATGGAGCCTCACACATGACATGCGGAGTAAAAAGCAAGATCTTCATAAATTATGAATTTAGTTCCAAGATTTACTAATTTGTTCCCTCATTTTAAAAAGCAAAGTGGTACAACGTGGCCACAATTCACCTAAATCTTGGGTACAAATTAATAAAATGTGGCCATTAATTAGTAAGTCATGGGAACAAATAATTAATTAATTTGGCCATAATATCTGTTTTTTAATGCATGTTGTGTGGGGTGCATTTTTAATGCATGTAAATTTTGATGGAAATCTGTGGTAAACCTAAAAAAACAAGTTATCATAAAAGTGCTCTGTCAATTTTGAGCAAATTCTTGTTCTGACTTTATGTATGAATCAGTTGATATAGTTCACAAAACCTAAATGATTTGTTCATAAATCGAACTGATTTGGTTCATCAGTACTCTCACACAGTGATTCCGTAAAAATAGTTAAGACCACGCTATTTGAATATCTGTGGCATCTTTATTTCTTCTTTAGTCCCAAAATGAGCCATTGTGAGTTCAAAAGTAAATCCTGTTCTCTGTACACACACACTCTTAAAAATAAAGGTGCTTCACGATGCCATAGAAGAACCTTTTTGTCTAAATGGTTCCATAAAGAACCTTTTAACATCTGAAGAACTTTTCTGTTTCACAAAAGTTTCTTTGTGGCGAAAGAAGGTTCTTCAGATTATAAAAAGATAAGCAAGAGATGGTTCTTTAAAGAACCTTTGACTGAATGGTTCTTTGTGGAACCAAAAATGGTTCTTCTATGGCATCGCTTGAAGAACCTTTTAAGCATCTTTATTTTTAAGAGTGCAGAGATTCATAATTTTGTGAATTTGAACATGGTTGCCATTTCCAAAACTTTGTATGTGGCCTTAGTAAACTTAAAAAGCTGATTTTGTGCAAATGTTGATGTTGTATTCGTTGATATAGACCTTTGTAAAATAGATTTTTCTACAATGACCGACTGTAACTAAAGAGGTTGCATTGGCCAGACCTCAGCAAGCCTGTATCCCCCACCAGCTCCACTAAGACTGTCTCAGTGGTGCTGCAGATTTCCCAGCATGCCCCTTCATCACACAGTGACTAATTCCTATTGTGCTATAACTTCAATGCAAAGAGATGAAGTCCTTTTGGCCCGTCAGGAGGCAGAATAAAACGCTCCTGGCATCATGGGGTGTCCACAGTTTTTCCCAAGTCGCTCATTGTTTGGAAAAGCACATATTCACGTGCATCTCTCCGGCTGTGATTCCTGTGTCCGTGAGCTTTCACGAGCGAGAGAGTCAGAGCAGCAGGATTTCTATATTGCCAGTGTCTCTATTCAAAAGTTAGTAGTTGAAGTAGTTAGTATGTAATTAGATTCTGGAGATGTTTGCTGAGACCTTTAAGAAGAGCTGAATTAAACTGCAGCCTTTTTTGTGTAATTTACAATGTAAATAAGACTGAATCTCAGTGTGGGAATTGATAGAATTGAGGTGAAAAAAAAAACCTAAATGTGACTTGTTTGTGGATGCTGGGATTAAAGGGATACGCCACCCCAAAATGAAAATGTTGTCATTAATCACTTTCCACATGTCGTTCCAAACCCGTAAAAGCTCCGTTCGTCTTCGGGACACAATTTAAGATATTTTGGATGAAAACCGGGAGGCTTGTGACTTTCCCATAGACTGCCAAGTAACGTTATGACGCGACGAGAATACTTTTTGTATGCGAAGAAAACAAAAATAACGAGCTGAACGCAAGCAGCGTACGCTATTCTGTGTCAGCCGCGACACAAGGATACGTTTTCTACGTGTATTTACGCTTTGATTTGATTGAAAACAGCGCATCCATGTGGCGCGGCTGACACAGAAGAGCGTACGCTGCTTGCGTTCAGTGGACATTCTTGAATTGTTGAATAAAGTCGTTATTTTTGTTTTGCATACAAAAAGTATTTTCGTCGCTTCATAACATTACGGTTGAACCACTGATGGCAGATGGACTATTCTGACGATGTCTTTCATACTTTTCTGGACCTTGACTGTGTAATTACCTTGGCAGTCTATGGGACAGTCACAAGCCTCCTGGTTTTCATCCAAAATATCTTAAATTGTATTCCGAAGCCGAACAAAGCTTTTATGGGTTTGGAACGACATGGGGTAAGTGATTAATGACTAAATTTTCATTTTGGGGTGGAGTATCCCTTTAACACTTCAACTCTCTTCTGGTTGCTTGGAAACGTAGATGTTTGATTTTGGTTAAATAAATTCTCTTTTGATTCATTTTCAAGATATATGAAAATGAATTGATCGTTTTCACTCTGATATTATGTAGCATTTCAGTCCTGCTCTCAAAACCAATCAGATTCCATTCCAGTGGTCACAAAAGAAACAGGATTTCACAATATGTATCAGTGTCTTTATCAGAAAGATCCTCCTGTTCACAGAATTGGCTCAGAACAGGTGAATCTACCCAGTTTGTTCTGCGATAAAGAGATTCGATTTATTTGTTGTGCTTGTTTATATAGCTGTCATGTTTACATCTCCTTCTCATAGTGACCTTTTTTTTAACTAAACATTGCTTTCTATTCAAGCAAGCTTTCTATTCACTGACTAGACTGGCCAATGGCAGATGGACTATTCTGACGATGTCTTTCATACTTTTCTGGACCTTGACTGTGTAATTACCTTGGCAGTCTATGGGACAGTCACAAGCCTCCTGGTTTTCATCCAAAATATCTTAAATTGTATTCCGAAGCCGAACAAAGCTTTTATGGGTTTGGAACGACATGGGGTAAGTGATTAATGACTAAATTTTCATTTTGGGGTGGAGTATCCCTTTAACACTTCAACTCTCTTCTGGTTGCTTGGAAACGTAGATGTTTGATTTTGGTTAAATAAATTCTCTTTTGATTCATTTTCAAGATATATGAAAATGAATTGATCGTTTTCACTCTGATATTATGTAGCATTTCAGTCCTGCTCTCAAAACCAATCAGATTCCATTCCAGTGGTCACAAAAGAAACAGGATTTCACAATATGTATCAGTGTCTTTATCAGAAAGATCCTCCTGTTCACAGAATTGGCTCAGAACAGGTGAATCTACCCAGTTTGTTCTGCGATAAAGAGATTCGATTTATTTGTTGTGCTTGTTTATATAGCTGTCATGTTTACATCTCCTTCTCATAGTGACCTTTTTTTTAACTAAACATTGCTTTCTATTCAAGCAAGCTTTCTATTCACTGACTAGACTGGCCAATTCAATGGCCACATCATATAGCCTATTTGATATAAAAGCATATAATGTTGAGCATATAAAAGCATTGGCTTCTTTCATGTGCCTTGATGAACTGATCCACTATAAGGAGTATTTCCTTTTGTATGTTTCACAAAACCTGTCATGAACATATCCAGGTAACATTGCACCCCAAAACAGAACAATAAATAAATAAATAAATAAAAAAGTTAATTGCAGTTATTTCATGATTTAACAGGAGGGGGCAATTCATTTTTCACATAGGGCCATGTAGGTTTGGACAGCTTTTTTCCCTTAATAAATGAAATCATCATTTAAAAACTGCATTTTGTATTTACTTGCATTATCTTGAATCTGAATCATGATCTGAATCTTTTAAGTGTGACAAATATGCAAAAAAATTTAAAAAACAGGAAGGGGGCAAAAACCTTTTCACACCACTGTATATATATATATATAGCATAAAAAATGACTATTTAAACAGACCGTTTCACTCAAAACTTGATTGTAAATTACACAAATAATTACAAAGAAATTGCATTCAATTAAACTTGAACTTTTGAAGTGAAAAGAAATATTATTTTCTTGCAAAATGTCAAATATTACTTTCATTATATCAGGAAATCATTTTTGCATGTTTATTTGCATTTTAACATTTAACATTTAAATTATCGTCCAGTGTGTCTGGATGATTTGAATCTTCTTTTAATTCCCAGTATTCTTTTTACAGTTATGTATTACAATAAATTTGTATTATATATATATATATATATATTTATATAATTATTATTTGATATATATATATATATATATAATTATTATTGTTATTATATTTTTAGTACTACTACTGTTTTTTTTTCTTTTGCTACTACTACTAAGAATTTTTCTTTTGCATCATGTTGTTGACAAGTGGGAGGCACACGTTCTTCATTGTCATTAAAAACATACAGGTTTCATGAGATCCACCCATGTGTTGTCGTCTTATGGAATGTGCTAAGAATTTGTTTCATCAGAGTCATTTCATACATTAAACACCGCTTCTCTCAGAATTGTAAGTTGAGGTCTGAACTTTTCACATATAGCAGAGTTCTGAATTCCTTCAAACCTGCTTCTGGTTCCTAGAAAAGTTTAGTGTTCTCGCACTCCGCTTACTAGCACTGTGGGAATTGGATTAAGTCTCTGGCCTTTATTCTAATTCACAACTTTGTAGTCATCGGGTGTCAAGGGGTCAACTGACCGGTGTGAAAGGCAAATCCACTCTCTATTGTACAGTTTTCCTTCAGCTGCCGGCCCTCTTCAGCCTGGGAAAAATGGGGGAGGCAGCACGTCAATTAGGAATGAATTTTCTACCACTCTGAAAAGGTCTCAGCAACTTTAAAAAAAAAAGCTTAATTGGCAGGACGATCAAGTGGGGGTGAGAAACAGCCTGTTGTGTCAATACATCAGCTTTGAGGTGTATAGATTTATAGACTGATAAAAGACAAATACATACACCCTTTTGTACACTCCTCCGTAGTTTAATAGGCTGCGTTATCCACACCAGTAGTTTTATATTTGATATACTTCTTTAATTCGGGGCTATAGAATTAAAAGGCTGCATCTGAATCATTCTGTAATGCCATTAAACTCCTTATCTTAATGTGCAGAGCAGTATCAAGCATTCTTGATTCTCATTGGATGGAAACGGTAATGAGGTCAGATGCAAAAATTTATAAATGTTGCTCATTAAGATGGTTCAGACAGAAGCGTGACTCACAGCCACGGGTTTATGTATGTGAAGTGTGCTGTGAGACGGGGTCATTTGAGGAAACCGTCTGCGTGATTAGTTGTTGTTACACAGTGCGCCCCCTGCTGGCCTTTACCGTGACATTTAGCAAATGCCACCGCTCAGACAAAACCGAAACATTCCTGAATAATTATGCAGTCATACAGAATTAAATGAAACATTTAATTAAACAACTGCTTTGCTTTGATGTTTCCCTTATATTTTATATGTATTCAGTTCATTGCACAGCTCAACAGTGAGACTGGAGTCAGTGTGAGAAAGTTCCAAGTCAGTTGATGAGTCTGTTACTTGCCCTGGCACTCTTACAATGCATCATCATGTTACATGTGTTGTTATACCTTGCAAACATACACATTTGGCTATCTATCACTGATTCAAATGATTATTAATGTGGAAATTGGGTTACACTTTATTTTAAGGTGTCCTTGTTACATTGTAATTATACATTTAAGTACTGAGTAATATTAATTAACTGCATGTATATGGTTAGGATTAGGGTTTGTCTTAGGGCTACTTGCATGTAATTATGCATAGTTTATTGTTCTTATAATAGTAAGTACATGTAACGTGTAACAAGACACCTTAAAATAAAGTGTTACCAGAAATTGTTAATTGATATTTGTTATTAATTGTTTGTTATATTTTTGTAAAAATCTGTTTAAATGGTAGAATTTTATTTTATTTTATTTTATTTTATTACAGTTGACTTTATTGTTTGTATTGTAAATTGTGACAATTCCAATAATGATTGTGATAGTTTCGGACAAATCAGTTAAACTTGTGATAATGAGTTGTTATCATTTTAAATGGTAATATTTTATTTTTTATTTTTTTTATATTCTACAATTTATTTTATTATTGTTTGTATTGTATATTGTGAGATTTCCAATAATGATTGCTATAGTTTTGGACAAATCAGTTAAAAAGGCCTGCATTGATCATGCATCGTTTATAGTGTATAAACCTAAGGCTTCAGCTCAGCTCCTCAGGTTTGAAACTCCTGCCAACACCTTTTTCTTTGCCCTGATCCTTATTAAGTGTTGTGAAAGGAGAGGCTCGTTCTGAATAAATACTGACATCCCATAGCACTGTACATTTCTCTTTTCTCACTGTCTCTCTCTCTATATACATTTTTCTGAACCTCTCTGTCTGTACTCAGAGACCTTCAGAGACCTTCATAATGCATTTCAGAAGATTACTTCACCTTTACATGAGACAAGGTCATGATTGTTTCTTTGTATATGTTCCCTATACAGTTCAACATGTTTTTTTTTCGTTTTCTCTCAAATCAGTTCAGTTGAGCTACATTTACTGAATCGAATGCATTTAAGATTCAACTTTATTCAAGCATAATTCTATTCAGGCAGTGAACTGTACTTTTTTTTTTTTTTTTTAAGAAAAGTACACCCTCAAACTTTCTCTCGTCGCCATTCTGATCTTTTTCTGCCAGCTATTTCTTAATTGTCCAGTAATTGTGTGCGATTCGAGTCTTTAATTATTAGCCATGCACCTCCTACAGCAGAATAAGTTAGGACACAATCTTAATGAGGGACTGCTGAGAGTCTTTTGTGTCATGGAAAAGCCACCTCAGCAGCAGTGCGCTTTAAAAGCCAGAGGAGTCACACAGATTAGCCGAGTAAGAGGTGGACCTGTGGACGTGTAAACAATAGAGCGGGTCATTCATACTCTTAGCCTGATTGTCCCCTCACTGTCCAGATGGCCTGCCGAATAAATTATACCAGTAGGTACAATGCATTCCAGTGCAGGGGCTTTAGGCACAACTGTTTGTGGAGTCACACAGGGCTGTTTTCCTTGTTCTAACGATTATTAACAAGTGCAAGCAGTCAGCGGTTTGACGTCTGTAAATGAAATCCTTGAGAAAGTGAGAAGGGGGGGGCGACAGTGATGACAGACGAAGGGTCATGTGTATATATGACGTACGCAGCAAGATACAAAAGTGACAGAGAGATCCAGCGGTGTTAGTGTTTTGCCATGTACATCTTATTCCAGTGCAGGGGCTTTAGGCACAACTGTTTGTGGAGTCACACAGGGCTGTTTTCCTTGTTCTAACGATTATTAACAAGTGCAAGCAGTCAGCGGTTTGACGTCTGTAAATGAAATCCTTGAGAAAGTGAGAAGGGGGGGGGCGACAGTGATGACAGACGAAGGGTCATGTGTATATATGACGTACGCAGCAAGATACAAAAGTGACAGAGAGATCCAGCGGTGTTAGTGTTTTGCCATGTACATCTGTATTATTGTTTTTATATAATTTAAATGTCATTGTCATTTTTTACATTTTTTATAATTAATTATTCGATTTTTACATATATAGACGTGTGTGTGTGTGTATGTGTGCGTTTTTAAAGAAATATTAATGTTACGCCCCCATGGCTCGAAAAGAACATAACAAAAACGGGGGCACACAAGAAAGTGTGAAGAATATACAAAATGTATTAACAAAATAGAACTATACAAAAAGAAACAATGTAACATGAAGCAGTCATGAATCAGGAGTTAAGTGAATGCATGAAAGTGTAATGGTCTGTAGTAATGTTGGATGTATAATGTAAACAAGGTTAAACAGAAACCAAACGAAACCAAGTCCAAAATGCAGCTCGCCTCTGGCCAGTTGTCATACTACCTTTTAAAAGGCAAGGCAGGAATCCAACAGCAGGTGTCCTCGATGAACCCATCAGAGAACAATCAGTGGGAAGGCGGAGCAATACCACAAGAGATGATGCACATAACACATGGGTCATCACACTCCACCCCTTAAGACAGGGGTCTGTCAAGAATCCCTGTAATATACAAAACAAAAAATTAGCAAAATATTTAACTGCACATCGATTACCCAAAGGAGCACGCGACAGTGCATCAGCGACAATATTTTCAGATGCTCTGACATGTCGAATATCGAGGGAGTAAACCTGTAAAAACAAAGACCAACGGATGAGCCTTTGATTCGGGCAATGAAAAGAATATAGAAACGTCAAAGGGTTGTCGTCCGTGTAGACAACAGCTGGTTGACCCAAACCAACATAAATATCAAAATGTTGTAACGCCCAAATCAAAGCCAAAGCTTCCTTTTCTACCACAGAATAATTCAGTTGGTATGAATTAAACTTGCGGGAGAAGAAACTGACAGGGCGGACAACGCCTTGCTCATCATCCTGTTGGAGGACAGCCCCTGCACCAACTTGACTTGCGTCCACCTCTCCGTTCCCCACCACTTTGCCAAGATGAGTTATGGTAGGAGAAGCATTACCCACATCAATATCATGTTCAGCCCAGTTGGTTCGCGTTGGCGTGTCTCCAAACAATTCTGGAAAACTCTGTAACAAAGAAATCAATTCTACAGACTGTGAGGGTGGCAAGTGAACCAGAGTAGCGTCAAGCTTTTCCAAAGACTCAGTATCATCAGGTTCATAACCCTCTTTCTCCAACTCCTTCTCCCCTAAACAAAAGTTCTTAACATCGGACATCGCAAGAATTACTGAATGAACGGATCTTTTACTATTTAACTTAGACATCTCATAATACGGTTTCAACAGATTCACATGATATAACTGAGTAGACCTCCTCCGATGTGGAGTTGCCACTATATAATTTTCGTCACTCAGTCTACATTTTATCACATATGGGCCCTCAAATTTTGCTTCATAAGGAGAAGACGGCAAAAGACATGACACAAGAACCTGGTCTCCCGGCTCAAAAACACAGCATTCAGTTTTGCGATCATACAACCTTTTCTATATTCTTCTGCTGCTTTTCAAGTTTAACACTGGCCAACTGTCTTGCTTGTATCAATCTCTGACGAAAATCCATCAACATACAAAAGCAAATTTTTTTGGTGAATCTGAACTTTTAACTGAACTTTGAAGCACTGCCAAAAGGCCACGAACTTTATGACCAAAAACTAAGTCATTAGGACTAAACACAGTGCTTTCTTGCACAACCTCACGTGCAGCCAGTAATAACCAGGGCAATCCCTCCTCCCAACCTCTATCCTACCGTACACAATAAGCACGAAGGAGAGATTTCAAAGTTTGATGAAACCTATCCAACGCTCCTTGGCTTTGTGGATGATATGCACTAGCAAAATTATGCTTAATTCTTCATGGTTTCAAAACTTGTTGGAAAAGATGAGATGTAAGGTTTGTACCCTGATCACTCTGAATGATTTTAGGGATGCAAAAAATTGACAAACTGCGACAAACACACTGTGTAGCTAAACACATAATGGTAAGCAAATATTTGCATCCCAACTTTGAACATGGTAGAGGACCCACGCAAATCCACCACAACATGTTCGAAGGGTTCACAATTTGCTGGAATCGGACTTAATGGAACCGGTTTCAAGTTATGATTTGGCTTACTAGTAACTTGACAAGTGTGACACTTTTTAATGTAAGCTGAAATATCACGCTTCATTCGTGGCCAAAAAAACCCCCCAGCAAAACCCGATCATAGGTTTTCTTGACACCAGGGTGACTAGATTTTTCATGAGCAACTTCCAAAACAATAGAACGAAACTTTGTGGGAATAACCACTTGAACAATAGGATCACCAACAAAATCCTCGCCATGACTCCACTTCCTCAACAAGAGTCCGTCCTGAACAAAGTATGCTCTGGCAACATCGGGCACGTCACTGTCAGAAAGAGCAAGAGTAAACAATTCAGCCAATGAAGAATCTGAATGTTGTTCCTTACTCAATTCATCGGTGGAGAAAGGAAAATACAGATCAGACAAGTCAGGTATAGAAAGAAAAACTGCTGCCTTTGACACCGCTGCTCTCTTGGTTTCATCTGTCAGCGCACGCTCAGCGTTTTTAGTCATAGCCCGAGTTGCGACAGCCACGTGGTCTCCTTTTGTAACCTCCTGAAGCAACTCCCCCTCAGACAAAACAATAGGAGATGAAGACACATTGGGCCAAACCCGATCTCCTGCTAATTTATTTCCTAAAATAAGGTAAACACCCTCAATTGGTAAAACAGGACGTAGTCCTACCACTATCTCACCAGTTACTAAATCAGATTGAAGCTTCACTTTATGTAAAGGAACTGATAATGTATTCAATCCCATTCCCCGAACTAACATACTCTCCCCAGTTTCAGATTGCGAGGAAAACGGCAAAATGGATTCTAAAATGAACGAATCCACAGCTCCAGTGTCACGCAGAATTTTAATGGGAACTTCCACAGTTCCCTTTCAGTCGGTCACTCCGAGTCACGTCAGTGACCGACGAATTGGGATCTCGCTTAGAGAGACCAATTCACTTCGAGTGTAAACTAAACGAGCCAATGCACATTGGCATGCGATGATTGCATCCAGCTGCCGCTGATCACAGCGTGAGCATAAAAAGGCAGCCAGTGCAACGCATACCAGCTTTTCGCTTCGGAGCCGAGCGACAACATCGTTCTGCTCCTACCAAACTGCTTCGTGTATGATGAGTCTAGCGCGCTCTCGGGAGCTTTTTGTGTTGGCGGACGGAGCTTCAGCGGTGGTCGTTCCTGTGTCGAGTGGGTTGCACGCTTCAGGCTGCACTACCCCCTGTCATGCTGCAAACGGCCGTTTCCCCTTTGCATCTCAGCACGTAAAAGTAACATTTCCCTAAAAGAGCCAATTTCTCTAAAAGAGTGCAATAAGCAGGTGCGTCTTTGTAAAGACGACGGATCGTCTTTTTAAAGATGTTGTTTCACCTGTGCGTTTCTGGATGCGGTCATTATCTGGCGCTGGCTGATGGTCACGATTGTTGCCTCACGTGTCTGGGCATTAAACACGCTGAGGTGGCGTTCGCGGATGAGTCATGTTCCCATTGCGGGAAGATGATCTTCTCGGAGCTGTGGGCCAGGCTCCGTTTCCTCCGGGGGGGCGGAGCTCCGTTGCCTCTGCCGCGATCTAGTCTTCGTCCTGGTGGGAGCCAGGCATGGACTACTTCGGGCAGTAGCATGGGTGGTCTGAGGGTTACAGTGGTGGTAAACCCCTCAGGGAACCAACCCTCGGGGGACCATCGCTCCTCTAGCACATCACAACCAGTTGAGCCGCCAAAGGAACGTGCTGGACCCTCTTCAAAGAGCGAACCAGTGGTATCCTTCGGTTCTCCTCCTGACGACCGGATGTCGATCACTGCATCGGAGGGAGAGCTCTCTGGAGAGGAAGATTTGGCTGCGCTGCCGCCCTCCGGGATGGTGGCAAGGCCTGAATCGGATCCAGAGATGTCGGCTATGCTTTCCCGGGCCGCCGAGAGGGTAGGGCTCAAGTGGAAACCTCCACCGCTTCCCGGGACCTCGAGGTTGGACGATTGGTTTCTCGGGGTGGCTCGCGCTGGTTCTCAGTGCCCTGCCTCAGTGCCTTTCTTCCCGGAGGTGCATGAGGAGCTCACCAGGTCATGGACAGCCTTTTACTGCCGGAAACCAACCTGCTGGTTCCTCCTCCCTCACCTCCCTCGACGGTGGTGCAGCTAGGGTGTATACAAGGGTCCCCCCGGTGGAGCAGTCAGTTGCGATGCAATTGTGTCCTAATACTGCCTCCATGCCTCCCCTCCTGGGTCTGTAGGTACTCGTTTGACCTGTCCGGCGATGCTTATACGGCCTGTGGATTAGCTGCCTCCACCTCACACGCTACGGCATTACTGCAGGTTCAATAGGCCAAGGCACTGAGGGACCTGCACGAGGGTGGTCATGATCTGGAAGTTCTGAAAGAGCTCAGAACCGCTACTGACCTCACACTCCGAGCGACGAAGGTCACCGCGATTTCTCTGGGTCGTGCGATATCCACACTTGTTGTCCAGGAGTGCCATCTCTGGCTGTGTCTGGTTGATATGAGGGACACACACTCAGACCCCTCTTCGGTCCGCTCACAAGCCGCCCGAGTTGGGTCCCTATGTTCCACCTCGCTGCCCCACTGCGGATACGGCAGTGGTTCCGCTGGTCCCCCTTGTACGGTTTCTGGGTGCCTGGCTAGCGCTACCCAACCCATCTCGTTGGCTGCTGCGGACCATCAGCCTCGGCTATGCGATTCAGTTCGCCCGGCATCCCCCCAAGTTCAGTGGCATCCGCTTCACGACAGTGAAGGCGGCCGATGCTCCTGTCTTGCGTGCAGAGATCGCAGTCCTACTGGCGAAGGATGCGATAGAGTCGGTCCCTCCAGCCGATATGAATACAGGGTTTTACAGCCCTTACTTCATTGTACCCAAGAAAGGCGGTGGGTTACGACCAATCTTGGATCTGCATGTCTTGAACCGGGCCCTTCGCCGGTTACCGTTCAAGATGTTGACGCAGAAACGCATTTTCGGGTGCATCCGTCCCCGAGATTGGTTTGCATTGGGAGAGGATCGCTCTTCTCGGTATGGAGTTTAATTCGGTCAAACAGACAGCACGCCTCACAGAGGAACATGCGCGGTCGGTGCTGAAATGCTTGAATTCATTCAAGGACAGGACAGTGGTCCCACTGAAACTATTTCAAATGCTCCTGGGGCATATGGCAGCTGCAGTGGCAGTTACACCGCTGGGGGTGCTTCATATGAGACCGCTTCAGCACTGGCTTCATGGCCGAGTCCCGAGGTGGGTGTGGCAATGCGGCACTCACCGGGTCCAAGTTACACCGGCCTGTCGCCAAACCTTCACCCCGCGGTCAGACCTTGCGTTCCTCCGGGCAGGAGTGCCCCTAGAACAGGTCTCCAGGCATGCTGTGGTTTACACGGATGCCTCCACCACTGGCTGGGGGGCCACGTACAACACGTACATGTACACGCAGTTTCGGGGTGTGGACGGGCCCCCAACTGCACTGGCATGTCAATTGCCTAGAGTTGTTAGCGGTTCACCTTGGCTTGAACTGTCTCAAAGGGTGCTTATGAAGCAAGCACGTGCTGGTCCGAACAGACAACACGGCGACCGTGGCGTACATCAACCAACAAGGTGGTCTGCGCTCCCGTCGCATGTCGCAACTCACCAGCCACCTCCTCCTTTGGAGTCGGAAGGTTCTGAGGTCACTTCGTGCCATTCACATTCCGGGAATGCTCAACCATACGGCCGATGAGATGTCACGAGCTATGCTCCCGGGAGAATGGAGACTCCATCCCCAGACGGTCCAGCTGATTTGGAGACGTTTTGGAGCCACTCAGGTAGACCTGTTTGCCTCTCCAGAAACCTCTCACTGCCAGTTGTTCTACTCCCTGACCGAGGGAACACTCTGCACGAATGCACTGGCACACAGCAGGGGCTGCGCAAGTATGCATTTCCCCCAGTGAGCCTTCTCGCACAGGTCAGGGAGGACGAGGAGCAGATCTTGCTTGTGGTGCCGTATTGGCCCACTCGGACCTGGGGCACCCTGTGGCACCCGCATCCAGACCTCTGGAAACTTCATGTCTGATCCCTGGATGGGACATGGAGGTTCTAGGTGACTTACCCGAAGAGATAGTTGACACCATCATTTCGGCGAGAGCACCGTCTACAAGACACGCTTACGCCTTTAAGTGGAACCTGTTCGTCGAGTGGTGTTCTTCTCACCGAGAAGACCCCCAGAGATGCCCGATCAGGGTCGTGCATTCCTTTTTGCAGCAAGGGTTGGAGCGAAGGCTGTCTCCCTCCACCCTTTAAGTCTATGTCGCAAAAAAAAAACAAAAAAAACCCTGCTGCTAACCATGACCCCGTGGTAGGGAAGTCGGTAGGGAAGCATGACCTGGTCATCAGGTTCCTTAGGGGGGCGAGAGGTTAAATCCTTCCCGGCCCCTTTCCATACCCTCTTGCTTAAAACACTACAGCAGGGCCCATTTGAGCCTTTTGCAGTCAGTTGAGCTAGAGTTTCTTTCAATGAAAAGACTTACACTGGCCTCCATCAAGAGGGTAGGGGACCTGCACACATTTTCGTTCGACGATTCGTGCCTAGAGTTTGGGCCGGCTGGCTCCTAGGTAATCCTGAGGCCCCGGCCTGGCTATGTGCCCAAGGTTCCCACTACTCCCTCTAGGGATCATGTGGTGAGCCTGCAAGCGCTGCCCCCGAAGGAGGTTCGAGCCTTCAGAGGCTACGTAGACTGGACACACATAGAAGTGTGCACCTCAGGAGGCCATGGCGGAACAGGGAGCTCAGGGAACCATGGTGGAGCAGACAGTTCAGGAGGCCATGGCGGAACAGGGAGCTCGGGGAGCCTGGCCTCGGCATTCGGCCTGGCCTCCACGGATGGACCCCTACTACCCTGCCCCCCCCCCCCCCCACA
>NW_015505225.1:751151-808428 GCF_001515645.1 Sinocyclocheilus grahami
GGCTTGACGTGGGGACTGGAGCCCTCTTTGGACTGGACGTGGGGACTGGAGCCCTCCTTGGGCTAAATTCTGGGACTGGGGCCCTCTCTGGGCTAAACCCGAGGACAGGAGCCCTCACTGGGTTAAACTCGGGGACTGGGACCCTCTCTGGTCTAAACTCGGGGACAGGAGCTCTCTGTGGGCTAAACTCAGGAACTGGAGCCCTTTTTGGGCTGGATTCGGGGGCTGGAGCCGACACTGGAGCGGGCTCTGGGGCTGGAGCCGACACTGGAGCGAGCCTAGGGACTAGCACCAACCGCCTTTTCCTACTTAGATTCCTAGTTAGGTTCGGGGTGAAAGGCGTGGTTGGCAGACTTGACACTGGAGCGGCCGGCGGGCTTGACAACGGTGCGGCCTGCGGGCTTCAGTATGCCACGGCTGGCAGGCTTAACTTCAGAGCGGCTGGCGGGCTAGAGAATGCTGCAGCCGGCGGGCTTGACATCAGCATGGGGCCGGACGCTCTCCAGACACCGGAGGATCCCTTCCCTCCAGCTTAGTCCCGTGGTGTCTGGGAGGTCCACGGGGCGATGATAATTGGCCACGTGCCAGAACAAAGAGTTGATGGTGGCGTCATCTAAAGCCGTCGCCGTGGCGAGACCACAAGACTCTCTGGCATACTCAACGAAGGGGAGATCTCTACGGGCTAGCGCAATGAATCTAGCGGTGATTTCCATAATCGCAGGGGGGGAAACAAGGGAAAACAAAAGACTTTTAAAACGAAAACAAAACGGGGAGAAGGAGCGCCACTTACTTTTCTGTCTTGGTCCGGTATTCTGTCACGTTCGCTACTTCGTAGACGGGGAGTACATCAGTAAGGAGACTTTATTCATCCAACACAAGGGAACCAGGAAAACACACGTAGCAGGAGAGGTAGACGTACAATACCGGACAGTAGGGATGCACCGATACCAATACTGATACCAATACTGGTATCGGTATCGGGCCCGATACTGGTCTCCTGTACTCGTACTCATACTCGTTAAAATGCCCCGATACCAAACGCCGATACCACACAGCATGTGATAAGTGCCATATTCAGACAAAGAAATACAGACAACAGTTGGCAGAATGGAGTTATTAGAGATTAAAGATGTCTACAAAGTATATGTATACAATGAATATAAAACATTCAGTATCAATGCCTGTATAGCTGATTTGCGCCAGCTGGTTAGCAAATCACGCTGAGTGGATTGAGCGCGCGGCGGCGCAGATGCACGAGCTTGTCGAGTGAATATCCCTTTCTCACAGACATCACTGGAAAGTTTGTAGTTTGGTCGGATATGTCAAAAAGAAGTAAGTAAAACAATGCTCAAGTTACTTAATGGTAGGGAGAGAGAGAGAGAGTGCGCAATTTTGTGTGGTCTTTATTGATGTTCGCTCACTTAGCACGCATCATTTAGATGAAAACTAAATCGTAAATATAAGACAATTTATACAGATATAAATTAAATTTGATAATATATTCAAAGAGAGATTGGTTGTTTTAAATTTGAATAATATTTTACAATATTTCTGTTTTTAATATATTTTTGGATCAAATAAATGCAGCCTTGGTGAGCATAAGAGACTTAATTCAAAAACATTAAAAAAAAAAAACCTTACCAATCCCACACTTTCTCAGTAGTGTGTATAAACATAAAAAAATATTAGTTATTTCTTTATTATAATATTGTTATTTTAAAATCTAATTTTATGGAAATAATAAAATGCATATTTTCATAGTAGTCTAATGATTATTTATCACTGTGTCATTCAGGCAAAAATAAATAAATTAATAAATAAATAGTTTTACATTTTGGTTTTTAGACACAGAATATTCTGCTATCTATCACATGACATTTACATCTCAGGTGATTCACTGAAAACAAACTTCCAAAATGCCCTTGAAGCAAAGCTGGCAGAAATCCAACCATATACATCCAAATCTACATGCTCCAGCAGAGCAACTGCCATTGAGATGATGGGAATGCCAATTCCAGGTATATTAGAGCGCCTTAGGCCCGAACTGTGGCAGGCAGGGGACATTATTTTCTCCTTTGGTGCTGTAAAAATGCTACACTGCAGCTTTGATTTGGAGCCAGCGCAGTCATTCCAATGATGATGTGTTTATTCTGTTCTTGAGACGCATGTTTGTTTCTTGTATTTACAATCCATGTTAGTAAATCGTATCCAGTTCGGAATCATGGCAGAGTTATATTCGCTGCGGCTGGTGAGCTTGCAAGCCAGAGGGATAAATGTGTTTACTCTTGAAGTATTTGTCCCCTCCAAACGAAATGAAACTTGGGCTTTGACAGCTCCCCCTCTCTGTGTGTGTGAATCATCTGTATCTGATCTCCCTGCACTAATTCCAATTTAATTGCCTGTTGCCTGCAGGCTCCTCAATAGTGGTAACAAATGGTTTGATTTTGTAGTCCTCATCAGGCAGCATTTTAAATGCAGCACTCTAACCCCACTCGAATGCCAATGAAGCACCGAACAGCCTCGTGTTTACTAATGCTCATCCTCCCCCCGCGCTCTCGTCTCTGTTCCTCTCATATCTGATTAAAGGGGATTTGTAAGAATCGTCGAGATGCATGCAGCCTCTCTCTCCATTGTAAATGATATTGGGCCAGAACAGGCTTCTTGTGTATTTTCGTTTTAAGAGGCGAAGATGTTCTCCGCCGCATAATGCCGTTTAATCTGTTTAAACGAAGTTTTGACATTAAAGTTCAGGTGTGATGTGGGAAGGTGGCTCTGGCTCTGCATGTGAAATAGGAGCCGGTGCTTTATATGAATTTTTAAAGCATGCTTTATGATTAATGTGTTATCTTCAAGAGAGTGTATCTTCATTAATTCTACATAAGCAGGGCTAAAGGAATATCCTAGACACAACAGAGAAAAACATGCCTTCATGGCCTTTTGAGCTCCATGTCTAGACCAAATGGTTAATAGATGATGAGTTTTTCTGGTGTTGGCTTGCATTGCCATTACTTTTAATCAAGATTAAGCCTAAGTAATAAACTAACTTGAACGTTTTTAAGTATTAACTGGAGCGTTTAAATTATTTTTTCGGCAAAACTGTCAAAAATTACATGGAGTTACCTGTTTGTACTAAATTATTTACATCCACACAACAGTATAATCAGAATTTATGTAAGAAACATCTCAACTCAATCTCATCTGGAGATTATTTTACAGCGTTCAATTATATTTTGATTTTCTCGTCATTGCATTCTGGGACAGGTGGGTCCTTTCTCACGTCTCACATCTGCCTTGTGCGCTCTTGACCTCTGACCCCACTCACATGCACCACACAATGAGCCAAACCTCCCAACTTCAACTTTTACCCTCCATTTTATCCTTTCTTCATCTCTGAAAGCCCATATGTGTCATATCATAGCATACAGTATATATTATCTTATGTTAGATTTAAAAGCAGAGATATAAAACATTTTTTTACAGAAATTCATGAGTTATTACATGGCTCTCTGGAATACTTGATTCTGATTAGTCTGAAGGCTGTATTTATGAAAAAAAAGCATTATATTTGGTTTTCTTATTATTTAACGTAATCCAAAAAGTTTTTGTTTATTTTCTATATATACTACTGTTCAAAAGTTGGGGGTTGGTAGGATTGTGCAATGTTTTTAAAACAAGTCTCTTATATGTTCACCAAGGCTGCATTTATTTGATCAAAAATACAGTCATATAATGAAATAATATTAAAATTTTAAATCACATTCCCATTCATGAACTGAAAGTGAGACGATGATTAAATTCTGTATTTTGCCCAACCCTGATGTCTTTATGTTGAAAAACACATACTGTTTTACAATCTTCTCATCATTTTGATGTACTGGAGTAGCGAGTGACACAGCTCTTTCTCCTGTTGTGCATCTGGATGAGGTGTAGTGTGGGTAGCGGGCAGCTCTGCAGTCTGTGGGAAACAGAGCAGAGCAGCTGCTGAGGAGAGCCGAGTCTCTGACACTCACTCCGAGAGAGGAGCTGGCTCCATTAACAGCCCTATTCACCCGGCTTAAGCTACTCTGTCAGCCACTTCAGAACCATTAAAGCTCTGCTGGGAGCTAGACACAGAGAAGGAGGGAGACAGAAGGAGAGAGAAAGAGAGAGAAGAATGAGGAAAAATAGAAACAGGGGGATGCTCTCAGAGGAGCTGAGTGATGGTATAAATAGTTGGAGTTGTAGAGGTAAATTATTCCTAAAGACATTAAACACTAGTGAAGCTAAGCTCCCTCTCTCTCTTCCCCTCATGCTTTCTCTTTCTTTACCACAGTCGTCTCATATATTTATGCTTGTGCTGGATTGCCTCGGTTATTTTTTTCTTCTGAAAAGAGCTGACAACACAAATATCTGTTATGTGTCTGATATAATGAAGCTCAAGAATGTGTCATCATTTGTATTTCTGCAGTATTTCACAGCGAGGTTTGCCTTGAATGGTTTTCTTCTGCTTTTTTGTTATCCTCGAGCTAGACTGACATCCAAAAGAGACCATGAAACTGCTTCCTTTTTGCAGTTTTTTTTAATTGAATACATTTCAAATGATAATTTCAGCATAACAACCTGCTAGGACACCTGAAAAAATATTCATGAATTTATTCAAATAATAATAATAATAATAATCATTATTGTTATATAATTATTATAATTATTATTTTATTTGATCAAACCAAGAACATCTTGCCATGTTTACAAAGGAGTTCATGATCATTACATTTGATTAGTGATCTAGAAAAACTGCAGAATCTGAAATGTTTCTTTTTCTTTTTACATTCTTGCAAATTTCTTTCTTTTTTTTAACAACAATAGTCCTAAAACTTGTTCCTTTTGTATCGTTGATCTTACTCAAAAAGTTTTCAAGGTTGAATGTCTTCTCCCGGCCCCTGAATGGCCCTTCGTAATCAATGTCGGCTCTTAAACTTGGAGAGAATGGAAGAGAAATCGGGCAACTTGTCTAAGTACATTTACACCAAACTCACATTACAGACGAGCTGTCAGTGAAGTGTAGAGGTTCATTTTTATGTGTCTCAGGCACTAATGCTTTTTTTTACTCTGAGCTCTGTCGTAAATGCTGATTGATTGAGTGAGAAGTCAATCCCAGCCTGCTGTTCACGAGCCCAACACTGGGCTTTCACAAAGATTTTAAATTAGAGACAGCTTTACTTGAAAGATACATTATTGATTGGCCATAGATACTGAAAGCACTGTTTTTTTGTTGTGGAGAAAAGAGAAACTAAGACGATACATTTAAGTCTCTTCAACCCCATCCATTATGAAACACATAGACTTATTCATTCATTTTGCTAAAATGTACTTAACAACAAAATGGATGAAATCCAAATTCTGCATTCTTTGCACTAAACACTAATTAAACCCCCTCTCGTTTTGTCTCTCATCTTAAGGCTCAGACATGGCAGTGTTTTGTCTCCTATGTGGGAAGCGTTTCCAGACCCAGAAGGCTTTGCAGCAGCACATGGAGATTCACGCCGGCATGCGCAGCTACGTCTGCAGCGAGTGCGAGCGCACCTTCCCGAGCCACACGGCGCTCAAACGCCATCTTCGCTCGCACACAGGTGAGCTTTACCTGAACATCCCTCCCACCGCCAATATCTGAGTCATCTAAAAGCACATTAACAGCTTTACACCTCCATGTAATGCAGAAAAGGGCAAACGGGCCACAAGCTGAGATGTGGCAAAGTTTCAAACAGTTCAGGAGGAGCATGGGTTATATAAACCTCATGCTTATCCTCAGACGAGCCCAATTTTTGAGTATTGACAAAGTCAGGTACATATCGTCACGCTTATGCCAAAGAACCACCACCTAGAGAGAAATGGGCCTAATATCTGACACATAAAATGTCAATGCTAATGCTAGTTTGCTCAAACAATGGCTAGAATGTCTTCAGCTTACTCAAACTTCACGTTTGAATAAATATTCAGTGTCAAAATCATCTCAGGCTTTCTCAATACTGTGTCTTCTTCCAGTGTGGTAACTTGTCAACAAAACTTGATCTCCCTATAGTCTGTGGGCGGCCCATCTGAGGCTCAGACTATCTTCTGATAGTCTTTTGTCTCTTTCTCTACCTTACCTCCCTCTTTCTCCCCTTAGTTTCCTTCAGGGAAACTTTAAGCATAAGTCAAGCCCCTCTATTACAGACAGTAGGTCAAACCTGACCTTTTTACCATTCTATATTATGAGAATTTCTGAGTGTGAGAATTTAATTATCAAATGACCCAATAACGACGACAAAAAGAGGAAATTTAGGTGGAAGAAGCATGTTTGGTAAGGTGACACTGAGATTATTTTCAGTGCAACAGGTAGGATTACAAAATATAAGCATGCTCAAGCAAATATTAGCTAGAAATTGAATAAATATAAATCAACATCCATTACAATTTGTTAGAACAGACTATATCAGTGTACTTTGTACAAGCATGTTTAACAGTTATCTCTGTTTTTCCTTCATAACTAGGCAAACAGTGATGATTGAATCTGTCTGGTCTGGCAGTGAACAGAAAGAGCACCAAATTGCCCCTACTCCATTTACTTGCAAGAGTGCATCTTTCTCTCACTTTTGCTCTCTCTGTCTGACCTGAAATACCAGTAAGATTTTCAGAGGCAGTTGAAGTCTAGATTCAACATGTAAATTTTTGATAAGAGGGGCCAGAAATGAAGTGAGGTTGTTTTTTTAAAGAGTCGAGGCATTACGTATGCACTCCATCTCGCCACAGACTGCAGGGTACATGAGTTTTTCCAGAACAACATCTGAAAAGACATTCTGACGTTCCTAACGGAGTCTGAGTAAATGTCAACTTCTGTAGCTATTTCAACAAGCAAAATCTGATTTCTCTGTACTTGAATTGCAGGAGGTTTTAAACAGCTTGCAGACGTGAGTATAAACTTACTGAAATTGTGGTGTTTGGACCGCATCTCAAGAGTTCATTTCTAAATTGTCAAAAATGTCCAGGTTTTGCCTTGGTTTTCCTATTTTCCTAGTTATTGATTTCATACTTGTTTAAGGTAATACCTGAAAAGTAGTCTGACCAATAACATACAGGCATTGTACATAATCGACCAGTTGTGATGTGCAATAAGATGGGATCTACAGAGAACGGTCAAAGCAATGCAAATATGCATACATATAATGTGTACATATCAATAGAAAAACAAAGTCAAAAGCCTATCATTTTTAGCAATTTAGAAATCCTTTCAAAGCCTAAGAGACTCATTGATGATCTTAGGTGCACTTCATTTAAATAAACAGTCTTAAGATGTTTATCCTAAAATAAAAAGCAGAAAGAAATGAGACAACTGTTGCATACAGTAAGAGCTATAACATTTATGTGGAAAACAGACCACTTTTGGAAGAATTTAATGAGAAATATTTGAGTTCATATTGAAGGTCTCTGACTTATTTTTTAGGTCCCAATTTGCTCTCTATTTAATCGAAAATGCTATTTAAATAGCATGAAATTAAAAAGATCTTGTTGAGATGTAGGTGTAAATCCAATTAGCGTACAGCTGTTCATGTCAGTATATGTTGTGTTTTGGATGCTATTATGTTCCAAATAATAGTTTTTGCAGCAATGCCATAAAAGAACCAATTTTGGTTCCCCAAAGACTCTTTCAGTAAACAGTTCTTCATGAAATCATGTTTTGAACACTGTAAAAATCTAAAGAACTTCTTCCACTAGACAGAACCTTTTGTATGGAAAGATTCCATGTATGTTAAAGGTTGTTCATGGAACCATCAATGTGAATAAAGAACCTTTATTTATAAGAGTGTAACATCTACCCGGCTTCTTAACTAGCTTAACCAAAACCCTCTCTTGGTTAGTCAGCGTCATCAGAAAAAAAAAACTGCATTTGGCTGGTAAACAACATTGATATTGATCTACCAGCACTAAGCAGCATAAATCATCAGCTCTACTAGTCTTTCCAGCTAAAATATTTCATGACGCAACAACAAAATGATAACTAATAAATAAAAAGAACCTTAAACGTAAGCAAGTAATACCTGGGCTCCTGCAACATCCACCTGTATATTTCATCTGCATTGTAATTACAATGCGAGGGGCAAATCAAACAATGGGCTGCGTGCGTCTCCAGTTGTTCCTCTCTTCATTCTGCACATGTAGCCTGTTCTCATTAATATGCCATTCCTGTTCGCTCTCCATTTCACTGCCAGGCCATTTGCAGACAGTGGCGGCTGTCTATGTTCACAGCTGTGTTTGATGGTACAGAGCACAAAGCTCACATTGCTTATGGCACAGACAGTCTCTGCAGGTCGTTCGGCCTTGACTTTCAAGCCATTTTGTCAGGCTTATTCAATATTTAACAATGCTTATGTAAAACTCACTGTAAGCTAAAATGTACCATCGTCAATAAACACTTTCTTGTGCGTTTGACACCGCGTTTAACTTCCAATTCGACATTGTCTGCACAATAATAGACTTTCAAACGGGGAAACGCACCGAAGCTGATACCTGTGGATATTTCCTCCAATGTGTAGTTAGTGACGTGTTCAGAATGCACACGCAGTAGACAGCGTTAGCGCATTAGCATGCCTGTGGTGTTGTGAGTCAGGCCTGCCTGCTGCCTGCCTCTGGGCAATTAACTTTAATGACAGACAGGCTGGAGGGCTTTCAGAAGGTGCATCGGATAAGTTGATACAGATGCATAAAGACTGCCTCTCTATCTATCATCTCATATCTGTTCACTAGGGATCTCATCTCTCCCAGTCTGCTTTTATTTTTCTCTCGGCCCAGATAGAAACCCATTCATCTCCGACAGAAGTGTATTTGAATGTGAATGGCGGGTTGTGATTGGCTTAGAGAACGTGCTCAGGGAATTTCTGCATTGTCTCTTAAGAGGAGGGTTTAAGTCGGAGCATGACGGAACATAACAAGAGATGCAATTTATTCCCGAGCACGGCTAGCACTTGGACAGGGAGATAATGAAGAGCATAGGTCACCGCCGATGACTTTAAAACCACGCCGCCCAGGCTGAAATGTATTAAATATTGCGAGCGTTATATGCCGCTGCTGTCTGAGGAAATGATATGAGGGGCTGTTAGTCAGAGCGGGAAAGCAATTAGCAATCGGCCGGCGTTTGAAGTCACTACATATCAGACTCGTACTGATCACTGACATTAGAACAGCCGGCGGAGAGAAATGTCCTGGATTATTCCCTTTCAGCACCTTGTGATGTTTACTCGATATTAATAACTCTGTCATCTGAGCACAACTCTCTGCCTGTTTTTATTTACAAGCTGTGTCGATACAACTGATCACTAAGGAAATGTAAGTCTTCTTGTTTAATAGGGATTGACTGGAAAATCCAAGTCATACCAGACTACGTTATGTTTTTTTAAGTTATGTTTTGAAATGTGGTTAACCATTTCAAACAGGTTGCCTTAAGACCCCACCGGCTTGGAGTGCAACTAGTCAACCAACTAAACCAATTTGGAACAACTAATGACCAGCTTTAACCAGCTAGAAACCATGTACACATAAAAATAAAACTATTACAAATATTTTATTATTTGAAATAAGTGAAATTATTTAAATAAAATACAATTTCAATACTAGATAAAAAGTTACCGTTGCTTCGGCAGCCAACTGAAATAAAATGTTTAAAGTTCTAAAATTACTAAAACTACTACTGAAATAAATACAAATGAAACAAAAAAATGAATAAAATTACAAAAGCATAAATAATTATTAAAACTTAAACTAAAATAAATAAATTATAAATAAAATATATGTAATATTGAGTTTATTTTGCATTTAGTTTACATATACGTGTGTGTATAAGATCATTCAAAATATTAATGAAGATTATAATAGTATATAATTAATGCTAAAATAACACTAGCACTGATCAATTTGATTTAGTTCTGATTTATTTGATTATTGTCAGTTTTTGCATAAGAAATTCTAAATGGCTAATTCTAAATAAATTATTCAGTATAGTAATTCAGACTCAATCTTTTTATTTTATTTTATTTTATTTAGTTCTGATTTATTTGATTACTGTCCATTTTTGCATTTGTTTTGTTTTGTTTTGATAAACCTATTTTATTTGCCAGCACAAAAACATGACAAAGAATAAAAAAGTTATATACAACAACAAAATCTTTGAAATGCCCAGAACCATGAAACAAAAGAGAGGAAAAATGCAATTACAATAATAAAGTAAAGTGATAATCAAAATAATGCCTATAAATAGAAGGGGCTGTGGTGCTGTGTGTTTTGGATTCATCAGAAAGAACCGACTCATAAGCATCATTTGTTCCTGAATCAGACTACACTGGTAGCACGGTATGGTTGTGATTCACTAAAAAGAACTGGCTCATGCGAGTCATTTGTTCGTGAATCACACTACACTGGTCCCGCTCTCTGTTTTATGTATTATTCATTCCCATTCTCTTCTACTGAAAAGCAGTACGGGAAACTGCTTGTTCTCCAATCAAATGCTTTCTAGAATCTCCCAATTAAAAATGCATTCAGATTAAGAACTTTATTGTTGTCTCTCTGCACGGCAGGTGACCACCCGTTCGAGTGCGAGTTCTGCGGGAGCTGCTTCCGTGACGAGAGCACTCAGAAGGGTCACAAGCGCATCCACACCGGAGAGAAGCCTTATGAATGTAACGGCTGTGGCAAGAGGTTCAGCCTCAAGCACCAGCTGGAGACCCACTACCGCATCCACACAGGTCAGCCACATTCTCACCTCATCTGATTACTGCTTCACTTCAGCAGTGATTCCCAAAGCCGTAGAAGCTCACAGGTTAATAGATACACACCGGGAACACATTGACCTGCTCTTCCAGGTTGGAGATCTTTGACACGGCTGAGCCAGCGTAGTGTCTTCTAGCAAATATGATCTAATAAAACAAGGCAACAGCTTTATAAGATGATAAATGAATTGTATTACACTATAAGGCCGCAGTTTTACACCCGAAGAATTCAGATCTTGACATTTTCAGGTCCACGCTAGATTAAATTCCTTGTATCTATTTTATTCTGTCGTGGTCTCGCCACGGTGGCATATTAAATCTTTCGGCTGAGCTGGAATTACAGACTGATTGCTGCTGCTCTCTGGCCCTCAATAAGGCAGCTGCTAAAGCAAACCTATCAGCAGGCCTGTCAAATAATTGCTGTCTTTGTGTCAAGCGGGGCTGCGGCCACGAGACCGGGCAGGTGAAGATAACAAGAGCAGAAACTCTTGGCTGAAAGGCCACTGCACCTTCACACAACCAGCCGGAGAATCACTGACATTTACACTTGCTGTCAATGGCGGATCAATACTCGGTTTGCTGTGCTCAGTGGCAGGCTGCACACCCACGGATCTACACATCTGTCGTTCCCATCCTGGACAGCAGGTGGCAGCTTAACTCCACCTTATCAGACAGGAAGCAGAGCTAGTATGGGAAATCTTGAACCTGTTGCTGTCATGATAATCTTTCATCAGTACCGGACAGTCTTTTTTTATATTGACCATCATTTATTTTTTCAGTTATTAAGATTTTAAATATATTTTTTAAGGTAAAAAGTATGTTTTACAAATATCATGAATTATTAATTACAACAAAAAGGTCAAATTGTCTGATATTTTAAGAGTCATATTGACCTTGACACAGTTTTGAGTGTCTGCAGGGTTTTCTCTGCGATATAATTTCTTGACTTTAACAGACAAATCTTTTCTTTTTTTCAAATATTAATAAGCAGTGAGGCTGTTTCATATATTTTTATTCAATTTATTTTAACATTTTCTAAGAAATGGTACATAAAGGGAACTGCTTAAAAGGTTTTCTTTTCAAGAATTTAATTCTTAGTTTTTATTGTAGCATCTATTTATTTTGAATTAGATTTGATATGTATATTTTCTGTTTTTATTTTTAATTAGTTTTTAATTAGTTGTACTAGTTTTGCTGCATTTTCATAATTTTTATTTTATATATAGTTATTAGTTTATATTTAGTTATTTTATTTCAATATCACTGTTATACTATTATATAGTTTTTCTTTTTTTGTGAATAGTTTGTATTAGTTGTATTTTTTATTTTATTTTGAATTACTTTTCATTTTAATGAGTTTTACTAATTTTTATCATTTCATTATTTATATTTTAGATATAGTTACTAGTTTATATACATTTAACATTTACGTAATGAAATAAATTAAGTAATTTGTCGTGTATTTTTGTCATTTTTAATATATATATATATATATATTTCTGTTAATGTTTATTTTATTTTAAGTAATGGAAATCTTTTTTATGATTTTAGTTTTACTTTTAGTTAAAAATAATCACTCTGGAATAAATTCGAACATTATCCATCATATCATGGAAGTAAAATGAGCTGTGATTCCAATTTCATGCCGTCTTTAATCAACACAGCTGTTTCTGTCATTTTCACATTATTGGTAGTTTGAAATGTTCTGTACTTGTTCTCCACAGGTGAGAAGCCGTTTGAGTGCAAGCTGTGCCACCAGCGCTCTCGGGACTACTCCGCCATGATCAAACACCTGCGTACCCACAACGGCGCTTCTCCCTACCAGTGCACCATCTGCCAGGAGTACTGCCCCAGCCTCTCGTCCATGCAGAAGCACATGAAGGCCCACAAGCCCGAGGACGTGCCCCCAGACTGGAGGATAGAGAAGACCTACCTGTACCTCTGCTACGTGTGAGATGGGCCGACAAAACCGAAAGAGAAAGTGGCAAGATGCGCCCAAGAACAATTCACCTGAAGGTTTGCTTTTGGTCCAGGCCAAAGACGGTGAGGGGTCGTGGTCAAAGTGATGAAATGTGATGTGGATTTTTTTGACCTTTCGTTTGTGACATGCATTTGTGCACATTTTTAGGATGTAACTGCACTCGCAAATGTTTATGAAATGGAAATGTTATATGTGATAAATGGATGTGAATTTTGAGAAAGTGTTAGTAGTACAGTCCACCACTATGACGAGAATCCATTTGTCTGCATTCCACCCTGTTGATCGGAGAAATTCACTGCATGGTCGTACTTGTAATGTTTTATTCAAATAAGGATTCTCGTAATTTTTTTTTATCTCCACGGACAACACATAAGCCATAGATTTTTAAGACTCCATGAAATCTGTCATAGGGATCATCCTGTAGGCTTTAATTACATCACAACCATAATTTTAAATGCATATCCGTTAAAGGTCAATGTTTATAATACGCTAGCAACCTCAAAGCTAACACACATGGACTCAAAGTCTCCTATTTTGATTTCATGGAGTCTTAATGGAGCTATTCTGAGTCAAATAAAAACATGGACCAAAGCTGAAAACATACACACATGATGGAACAGAGGAGCTAAACACATTAGTGAATGAAATTATGCCCTTTTTTAGTAAATTGCTCCCTTAAGTTCATTATTAGGCTCTCTAGTCCTCAATTTTCATGTTTTTTTTTATAAACGCATGCGAGGAAATGCACAGGGTTGGACCCATTAGTCGTTTTCTTTAAAGCATAATAAAGTGCTTAACAAAACAGCTTTTCTCAGTGGTACATCCAAATTGTGCTGCCAAGCAACTGTAGTGGATGTTCAGGGACATGTATTAAACCTTAAATAACTACACTGTGCACTTTCAGAGTTTCAGAGGCCTATTTTTTTGTTGTTTTCAGCACCATTTCTGCATTTAGTGCATTCAGACGAAGCCAGAGAGGTGAATCTCTGCGATTTGCTTTCATTTCAGTCACTTTCACACCAAATAGTACAGCATATCAGTTGATTTCTTTTTTTATGTTCACATGGTAACATGACGCAATCACAGTTTTGCAACTGCAGGCATTTTAGTCTAATGAAATGTTAATATCGTACTCATAAATCAAATTATGAATTAAAAAGAGATGATTTTTTTTTTTACATTTAAAAACCGCAATGCAGTATATGTTTCTGCAGTCTTCTGCTGAGGATACCTGTAGTTAGCTCGCCGTTGTAGTTTGTGTTCTGTCATCTCTGTTCGAACGTTTTACTTGAATTGCCTAATTTTGTTACCTCACATGCTAGATTTATTTTTGTAGTAGTCTTTGTCTCTCATTTCCTGCTGAGCTTTGTTTAAGAGCTGTACAACGCATTTAGAATGCCACATCATCAGGCCTACACCGAATCAGAGAGAAATTTAAGAGAAAATTGGAAGGTTTGTTCGCAACGTTCTATATATCTGCTGCCCCTTATGTGTTTATGTTTTGGTTAATTGGTAAATGTTTTATCTATCAATAAGACTGTAGTACTTTACATTTAAGGCATTTTACTATGTTTAAATGTATTCTGCACTACTAACAAAATTGTAAAGGTGTGGTAACATTTGCCTTTTTGTTTGGCGAATTTTAACTGGCAAAATCGCAATACTAACTCATGGCAATACGTAACTATTTTATGTTTTGGCAAATTGGTGACCAATTGGTGTAAATTTGTTCAATCTCATTTATACTTTTTGAACGCTCTGCTTACGCCCCATTGACGGTTAAGTTTAGGGGTGGACCTTCATGCTTACGTATTTTTCAAAAAATCATCCATTTCTGCACCAATCAAATTGTACAAATTCATACAAAATCACCACTTTGTAAAATAGTAAAATTTTCTCATGAGATCAGGTTAGAAATCCAGTCATTTCAATAGGAATCAACATGATCAGGAATTTTACATGAGGGCGAAAGATTTCCATTTTTGCAGATTTCGCAACAGGTTCAAAATCGTCTTTTTTTTTTTCTTTTTTTTTTCGCACATTTTCATATGAATCACATTATTCGCATTCATACGAAATCACCACCTCGTTAAATAGTTACCTTTTCTTATGAGATCAGGTTAGAAATCCAGTCATTTCAATAGGACTCAACATGATCAGGAATTTTTCATGAGGGTGAAACATTTCCAATTGCACAGATTTCACAATGAGTTTAAAGGTAGGGTAGGTGATTTTGGAGAGGCTAGCAATAGCAAGCAAGCTTTTAATGCATAAGATCCCACCCTCCCTGCAAATCACTCTCCAAAGCCACACCTCCTCCAAATCACATGAACGCGCACAGGCAAACCAGAGGCTAACCAGCGACACGATGAGAGACTGCTTTGGTGCAGGGTTGAATGCAACGCTATCAGATTAACTCGTGTTTCTTTCACCGCTTCATGCTTACGTTTATTCTCTAAAAATTATACGTTTTCATATAAGTAACATATGCATTCATATAAAATTCACCCATCACTACAGTATTGACAATGGACCCTTTTTGCTTATGATGTAGCCATGTCACTCAGTGCACCCATATTTGTGCCATTGTTACACAAATTAATACTCGGACTGAGGATCCACGTGGGACCAAACAGCCATTTTCGCTCCATTTGCCTTGTTCTAGTGACAAGACCGTGTTCTTGGTGTCGAAATGGTTTTACATTCGTTGTGTTTTACTTTATCGTATTGTCTACCTCAGCACCAGTTCTTTGTGTAACTTTTAAAAGGTGCCCAATTATTGTTACTTTGTTTTGTGCATACATTTTGTATTATAGCCTTGTAGGGTTTTTGTTCTTCTCTTTGTTTCAGCATAGAGATGCTGTTTTGAAGCACTGTGTAGTGAATTTGATGCTGCAGATAGAGGTGTAGATTCCTTTTCCCTTCTCTATGTGGGTTCAGACACATCTCTGTATACGTCAGTGTTCTAAAATAAACTTGTAACAGAAATGTCATGAGACTGAGTATTTCTTCATGTTGTACAAGAAAATGCTATTCCAGTCTTTCTACTACAAAAACTTCAGCATGTTACTTGTAATTTCTTTGTAAGTAGTACAATTTACAAGAGTGAAAATTGATGTCGTTCAGTGTATGATAGCCTATGGTTTCCCATGATGGATATTTTAGTAAATATTGGAGACAAATTACCATGTTTTTGCTTGGTTGTTATTAGATGTTAGAACTTAGATGTTGGATAAAATAATCTTAAATAAAATCAATTACCTAAAATGAAAAGCTAGTCAACCTTGTCAACCCTGTCGGAAGAAATACTGATCAAACATTTTTATAAAAAATATGTTTAACACTTAATCAAATTTGATTATAAACTAGTAGCAATTACTCTGTGACAACTTAATTTGAGCTAAATTTGTAAATGTTTTTTTTTAAGTGGGTAAAATGAAATAAACTTTTATTTATAGGCACCTTTTTAGGCACTCAAGGACACTTTACAGCAAAATCAATAAAATACAATCAATACAAAAACACAAACATACAAATCAAGCAATCAAAATCAATAAAATACAAACAAATATGTTTTAATCAGAGTTTTAACCTGGGAAATAGAATCCAGCAGGCGATATGCATGGTAAAAAAAATAATAAAAAAAATCCATAATTTTGGTGCTGCACAACTAAAGGCCCTAACACCAAAATAACTTATCCTGAAATTAACTGTAATCGGTGACGTTGTTTTTCAGGAACACCAAAAAAAAAAAAGAGAGAGTTACAATTATCAATCCAAGATGTTACCAAAGCAAGAATGAGGCCTTCAGTGCTATGCTAAGAAAGTGGTGACCAGAGTCTAGCAATGTTACATAAATTAAAAAATGCAGTACATCAAATATTATTAAAATGAGAATCAAAAGAAATCAAACCATAAAATACAAAACCAAGACTTTTCACTTGGGTGGAAATATTAACTGGGCAGTTTTGCTGGTATTAAGCTTTAAGAAATTCTTAGTCATCCATATGTTAACACCCTGCAAACATTTAGTAAGTTTGAAAGGGGGATGGGAAATATTGGGTTTTGTAGATATGTACAATGTGTATCATCGGCACAAAAATTAAATTTACCTAATGAAATTGCACCAATAGCAAACAACATTGATCAAATGATTCAAACAACTCCTGATGAATTCATAATGAGATGAGCTGAAAATTTTAACTACTTGCAGAAGATTATGGTTTGCAAAATTCTAACACCATGTGTACACTGGAAGCACCAAAGCCAACATTCCAAATCCATTTGTCCTGTTGTCAGAAGTAACACAGGCAGATGGAGTATTTGTAGCTGGTGTTGTCTGTGTTATGTGTTTTTGTTGGAATAAATAGACAGACATTAACTGACTGGTCGACTCTTCATTTAATTTGATGAGATAAAACAGTCTTTTATAATGTATGATTTCGCCCTTTTACATTTCTCTCCCATGCAGACACAATGCAGAAAATGGACAGAGAGGAAACATTCAAGCAATAAAATTAAAGATGAACAAACTGAATGCCAAAAAACACCTGATAAGATAAAACATTCTTTTACAATTCTGTAAAGTAAATGTTATATGTTATGCAATTACCATGTGCTTCAAGTTTATTGATGACAGCTAATCACAATCTTAATTAAAGTTAATCTCTGGCTCTGGAACCAAACTCCTAGATGGGGGTTGGACTCTCTTCTTCTCTGGAGTCGATCAGTCTGAGAGGTGCTTGAACTGGAACTTGAACTTGAGTGGGGGGTGGGAATACTCACAAGTCCCCGACTCTGTGCCACTGTGTTGGAGTTTTGCCCGATAGATGAGAGGGTCATGTCGTCATTCTGTGTTTACGCGCCAAACTACAGTTCAGAGTGTCCAGCCTTCTTGTAGGTCCTGGGTCCAGAGTTACCACCTGGGGACTCCATAGTTCTGCTGGGTGATTTTAATGTTCATGTTGGGGACGAAGCCTGGAGGGGGGTAATTGGAGGAATGGCCTGCCTGCTCTGAACCCGAGAGGTGTTTTATTATTGGAGTTATGTGCTCAGCATGGATTGGCCATAACAAACACCATGTTTGAACATAAGGTGGTTAAGGACATTGTAAAAAAAGATAGATAAAGTGGCACAAGGCACATGACAGATAGAGTGCACTACTAGTTACTACTGGCAGCTGATATAAATAATCAATAATTGTAATTAAAAATTATTTTCCTTTAGAGATAATTTGCTACAGGCCTTTAAAAAAACACTCACACACAATATTATCTTTAAATCTAATATTTTATCATTTTGTTGTCTGAATCATCCCAAATGATGAAATTAGTATTCAGATCATAGAAACATCTGCACTGATGACATATGACTGTCTGTCAACAAAATAAGGCTCAGCCCATCTAAATCTCTATAAAAACAGCACAAAGGGAGGAGAGTTAGGAGGTTCACTCTATTTGCCTTGAGGTACATCACAAATTACACCTTCTGACTTTGAATTTTTTATGGCTTATTTTTGCTGTCAAGATGAACTTAACCGAAAACAACAATTTGAGCAGCACATTTCATTTGAAAGCAATTAATGAGAAGCCTTTGCTGGTGCAGGTACTGGTGGGGATTCTTCTGTATGTAAACGGACTGATGATTTTCACCTTTTTGAAGAAGGAGACCTTCAGGGAAACACGCTACATTCTGTTTGCTCAGACTCTTTTTGCTGACTCTGCTCTTATGCTGTTGACTGATTTAACCCTCATGGGGTCGTTTTACCAGTACCCTGTGCATATAATTCCTTGTTATATCTTCTGTACATTTATGTTTTTGCTCTATATTTGTTCACCCATGACTCTTGTAGCCATGTGTTTGGAGCGCTATGTAGCCATATGTATGCCTTTAAGACATTCCAGTATCTCCACCCCTAAAAATACCTTCATTGGGCTTCTTGTCATATGGAGTGTCAGTTTTGTCATTCCATTGTTTGTTTTAATAGCCTCTTTTGCTTATATTCCTCCTGGTGTCTTTCACCTATATGTTGTGTGTAGTGTAGAGATCATGTTACAGGTAAAATGGCTGGCAGACATTCAAGATGAACTTAACCGAAAACAACAATTTGAGCAGCACATTTCATTTGAAAGCAATTAATGAGAAGCCTTTGCTGGTGCAGGTACTGGTGGGGATTCTTCTGTATGTAAACGGACTGATGATTTTCACCTTTTTGAAGAAGGAGACCTTCAGGATAACACGCTACATTCTGTTTGCTCAGACTCTTTTTGCTGACTCTGCTCTTATGCTGTTGACTGATTTAACCCTCATGGGGTCGTTTTACCAGTACCCTGTGCATATAATTCCTTGTTATATCTTCTGTACATTTATGTTTTTGCTCTATATTTGTTTCACCCATGACTCTTGTAGCCATGTGTTTGGAGCGCTATGTAGCCATATGTATGCCTTTAAGACATTCCAGTATCTCCACCCCTAAAAATACCTTCATTGGGCTTCTTGTCATATGGAGTGTCAGTTTTGTCATTCCATTGTTTGTTTTAATAGCCTCTTTTGCTTATATTCCTCCTGGTGTCTTTCACCTATATGTTGTGTGTAGTGTAGAGATCATGTTACAGGTAAAATGGCTGGCAGACATGAGAGCGACAAGTCTGCAGCTCTTATTCATCATGATGTTGTGTATTATTGTCTCCACTTACTTCAAGATTATATTGGCGGCCAGATCTGCCTCCTCTGAGAGGAAGACCTCCACAAATAAGGGTCTCAAAACTATTATCCTCCATGGTGTTCAGCTGCTTCTGTCTATGATGCAGCTTATAACCCCTTATATAGAAATGCCTTTATGGAAAGTAGATTTCATGCTATTTGTGAATGTAAGATACTCAAATTTCATTTTGTTTTTGATCTTGCCTCGTTGTCTGAGTCCCTTAGTTTATGGAATACGAGACAAAAAGTTTTATAATGCTCTTATATATTATGCTTTTTGTGGCAATTTGGTTTGTAATAAGCACAAAATAAGAGATGGTACACCTTCAGAAGTGTAGAAAGCATTTCCATACACAATTAACCTCACACAATATGTAGTGTATTGTTTCATTCATATTAACAGCAGTAATGTAGCAATAATTTTAATCATATAAAATTTTTATATTTTGGCTCACATTGAGTATGCTATGTATGACAATATATTTCATGTTTATTGAATATATTTAAAATGTGTTTAATAAATATTTATTAATACATTTATATTATTTAGTATGTATGTATGTATGTATGTATCTATCTATCTATCTATAAACATTATATAATGTTTAACTAATCATTACTTTATATTCACATATCTAGAAATTAGATAATGTGCAATGTTAACTAATGAACTTATTAAACATTACCAAATGATTAACAGATTATTATGTTACATTATTTCATGTAAATTGAAATGCTTACAAATGTCATTAAACTTTCAATTCATATGATCATGCATTTTTTTTATCTTCAAATGATTTTGACAGATGGTTTCAAATGATTAAAAGCTTAATTCATAAATCGTTAACAAACATTATATAATGGTTAACGGCTCATTAGTTGTTTACAAATGTCATTAAACTTTCAATGCGTTTTAAAAATCTGCAAATGATTTTAACAGAAATTATACAATATTTACAAGCTTATTTGTTTGTGTACTTTTGAATGCTTACAAATGTCATTAAACTTCACTTCACATATTAGCAAATGCTCATTTTTATATTTACAAATGTTGTGAAAATATAGCTTAGTCATTTTAAGCACTTCACAGACTATTCATGTTAATATATTCATTAAGTCATAATCACAGTCTGTAAAGGTCATATATTTGGTCTTTGTTTGTTGTGTAGACTTCTACTATTTGCACATTTTAAATCATTCATTAATTATTTATTAATGTTTTTGCAGTACCCAATCTAAAGTGGAGACTATTCATCAATTGTAAATGTTTATAAACATTTACTAATCATTAGTACCTTTATGAGCAGTCATTTTGATGGCAAAAAGTGTCCCAAATGACCAGAATTCACCCTATTTTCACATCTTTACAAATCATTTATTAATAATTTGTTCATGTTTTTGCAGTACCCAGTCTAAAGTGGAGACTATTCATAATTTGTAAATGTTGTAACAAATTGTCAAGAAAATACTTAATTTATCATTTACCAAAACAATATAAACAGATTGCATCGTGTTCCCTTATAGTAATCAAACTGACCCCTGTACACTTGTTGACCCCTTACCCAACTTTAAACCTACCCATACAAACAAACATGTCCCTAACCCTACCCGTATCACACCTCAACAGCAGCAAAGGTGTTGTGCATTAACGAAAGCTTTTAATCATTGTATAACATCTGTAAACATCATTTGTAGATTTTCAAAATGTGCATGATCATTTGAATTAGAAGTTTAATGACATTTATAAGCATTTTAATTTACATGAAATGTTAATTATTAGGTAATGTTTTATACATTTATTAGTAAACTTTGACAAGCATGTTATTTCACGTTTATAGGTATGTGAATATATATGAACTAATGATCCGTTAAGCATTACATAATGTTTGTTAATGATTTATTAATGAAAGTTATAATAAAATGTTTTTTTGTGTGTGTCCTGGGTAATGTTTATGGATTTAATGCCACACAAAAAAATAACCTCAAGTTATTTAATTCAATAGAAACACATTTACAGTATTTTAAAGGGGGGTCCTATTATGCTCTTTTACAAAGTCTTGATTTTGTTTTGGGGGTGTACTAGAACAGGCTTTCATACAAGGTTGTTCGAAAAACACATTATTTTTCGCATATTCTACATTATTACAACACCTCTCTCCACAGTCTGGCATGAACGTCTCGAATAATTCCTGTATCAAATGAAGGCCCGCCTTCATTTGAAATGTGCTGTGATTGGTTAGCTGGGCCAGTGTGTGTTGTGATTGGCAGCACTCTGCGCCTGGTCAGGAAATGACACGCCCCTTACCATAGCCGCCTGCGAGCTTCAGTGTAAACATTGCGTCAAAATCAAATTAATTTGAGCATGATTTAAACCCGGATGATTGTAACCACTCTAAGTTCGTCTGCCTTGAGAAAGCTAGCGTGTCTCCGACATAGTGATAACACTCGTTGCCTTCTCTAGTGCAGCTCAACCAGGTCTCGTCCCATTCAACGATATTTGTGATATCACAAATCCCGGAAAATATGCGTTGTAGTCCAAACGAGTCGTTCGTTGTAGTTTTGAAAAGTGATTTCTGTTAAATAAAATATCTCCTTTTGAATTGGACTTTGAGCTTTGTAACTTTGCAGGCCTTTTTTATGCTCAAACAGCAACATTACAGACTAACTAAAGTTGAAAAAGAGAAAAAGCATAATAGCACCCCTTTAAATCTAAATATGGGGCATAAGGGGCTTTGGAAAGGGGTAGTACCTTTGATGTCTGGCATGCTGCGCATTCGGGTGGATGGCTTCACAGGTCCCCTTCCATCCTCTAAATCTCTTACATGTGGCTCCAAGCGCCATGCCCTGGTAAACCGCTTCAGCTGGCGGACCAAACCGCGTGAGGCGGTGGTGCTAACGCGGCACGGCACGGCACTGGGCATAGGCCATGGCGGAAGAGTTCCCAGATGAACTACAACGACCACGTGTTCGCGACCAAGTCGAGCTACCTAGATGGAGGTCATTGGCTGTGGCATGGAGAGGGATGGACACCACCATGCAACATTTGCCCTAGTTATGCCATAGATAATGATAATGACAACCAATAACCAACCCATACCGGCTCGGACGTCACCCGGGCTACCAAGGGCCGCCGCAGACCAGGACGGAGGTGGAAAATATGCTACTGATCTGTCAAATAACAAGATCAGTGCCAGATGTAACATCACCATTGCCACATGGAACGTAAGATCGTTGAGAAAAACAGGCAGGTTGGAAGAACTCACCCACGAGATGAATAGATACCGCTGGAACATCTTAGGATTCTGTGAAGTGCAATGGAAAAACATTGGAGAAACGTCCACCCAAGAAGGTCACAAACTATACAGTGGAAGGGATGACAAACATGAACAGGGAGTCGCATTTCTCATCCATAAAAACACCACAAACTGCATCATGAGTTGTTGCCCAATATTGAGCCGACTTATCACCATCCGTCTGAGGGCATCACCATTCAATATCACCATCATACAGGCGTAAGCACCAACATGTGACTACGACAATGATGACATAAAATACTTCTATGAACAATTGCAGGAAATATTAGACCGAACTCCAAAGAAGGACATTCTTGTGGTGCAGGGCGAGTGGAATGCCAAGATAGGAGAGGATGCTTATGAGAACTGGAAAGGCACATGTGGGCGATATGGCAACTTCAAGTCCAATGAGAGAGGCCTAAGACTTCTGGAATTTGCTAACAACAATGTACTTATAGTGGCTAACACATTAGGTCCACACAAAACATTCAGAAGAACCACGTGGCACAGCCCAAATGGACTGCATCATAATCAGATAGACTACATCATGGTGCAGAGGCGCTTCTGGTCCAGTGTAAACATTGCCAAAATACAAAGCTTCCCAGGAGCTGACATCGGAAGTGATCACGACCTCGTCACGATGTCCTTTACGTTGCATTTGAAAAGGATTGAGGATCAAGAAACAGGGTCACATCAGGATTAAATTCGACCTCGAAAAGCTGAAGGACCCCAAAATAACAGAAGACTTCCAAGCTATAATAGGTGGGAAATTTGCAGCACTCAACATTCTAGATGCTGATGGCACAAACATAGACACAGTGGTGGATAACTTCAACACAGCAGTGTTTGACTCAGCCAATGAAATCTTAAGCAAATATTGCCCTGTCAAGAAGCCCTGGGTCACAGCTGATATACTTGATCTATGCAACAAGTGTAGGGAGCTGTAGAAGAAGAAGATGGAAGACGCAGAAGGAACAAAGCAATATAAAGCAAGTCAATCAGGCAATCAAGAAAGGCTTGATAAAAGCAAAGGAGAACTGGAATGAAGAGCGGTGCCAAGACATTGAAGACAGCCTGAAGAGGAATAACAGCAAGAAAGCATACCAGCTGGTGAAAGACCTGACCAACACAAAGCAAGGGCGAACACCAACCATACAAGACAAGGACGTTAATTGTATCACTGAAGAACAGGACATCCTAAAGAGGTGGACTGAGTACTGCTCAGCTGTACAGCTATGAAACCACAGTAGATCCAGAGGTACTGAATGTCCCCCCAGCAACCGACAATGACAAGTACCCCATCCTTTACACAGAAGTGGAAGGAGCAATGAAATCGCTTAAGAAGAGGAAGTCGGCGGGGGGGGGGATAACGTCCATGCGGAGCTCACGCAAGCAGGGGGAGATGCCATGATAAGTGCCCTACTGAAAATCTGCAAAAGATCTGGCAAACAGGAGAATGGCCCAAACCATCAGTCTCTCATCATCATCCTCCCTAAGAAAGGCAATCTATAACTTTGCCAGAATTATCGTACCATCAGCCTTATAAGCCACCCAAGCAAGGTTATGCTAAAGATCCTACTGAATCGATTGAAGCCGCAAGCGGACAAGATCATCGCTGAATAAAAAGCGGGCTTCAGACAAGGGTGCAGCACAACAGTGCAGATCTTCAACCTTAGGATAATATGTGAGAAATACCTACAACATCAACAAAACCCTTACCACATTTTTGTGGACTTCAGAAAGGTGTTCAACAGAGTATGACATTAATGCCAACCTGATCAAAATTATAAAAAAAAAACTCTATGATAAGGCCACCAGTGCGGTTTACTTCAACAGCAACATAGGGGACTGGTTCAGAACCACAGTTGGAGTAAGACAAGGTGTTTGTTTGGCTAACTTGGTGGAGCACCTTGACAAGATCTCTATATCCTTTGGAATGCAGATCAATGCAGAGAAGACTAAACTGATGACTAACAACATCATTGGCTTCACCACTGACATCAGGATTGGCGTCAACAAGCTAGACAGTGTAAACAATTTTAAATACCTGGAAGCTATCGTCGCGGATGAAGGGTCCAAACCTGAGATACTCGCCATGATCGCCAAGACCAGAGCAGCGCTGACAAAATTAAAGACCATCAGGATTTACAGGAACATAGCCCTCAGCTCAAAGATCAGACTGATGTGCTCCCTAGAAAACTCCTCGGTATCTCCTACAGAGATCACATCTCCAATGAAGAAGTACATGACAGAATTCGGTGGACCATTGGGCCATATGATGACCTCCTGACAGTTGTGAAAAAATGGAAGATGAGGTGGTACGGTCATTTAATATGATCATCAGGACTTGCGAAGACATTCCTGCACGGCACAGTGCCAGGAGGGAGGAAGAGAGGCAGGCAGAGAAAGAGATGAGAAAACAACATTCAGGAGTGGACAGGCCTGACGCTGGGCGAGACCTTGAGAAACCTGAGAAGAATGGAAGAAGCTGGTTGCCAGAGCATCTGTGGCGCCCCATCGGTCAACCAGACTAAGGGACAGGTGAAGGTGAAATCTAAATATGCTAATTTTTAATTGTATTTCCAGCTACGCACACTTTTCTCTCTCCATGCTGACTTTGTTTTCTTTGGTAGTATCCAGTTTTATTTGGTAGTACCAGACAAAGTAGGTCTCTGTCTGTCAATAACAGGAAGAGTGTTGCTTTCTAAAGCAGGTTATCTCGGGTTATCTATCCTGCAATGGTGCTGGATGTTTCTGTGGAAATTTGTAGAACACTGGACAAAATTATAGTTGACTTTGTTTGGAATTTGAAAACTCACTTAATTAAAAAAAGCGTTATACTAGCTGGTTGGGTTGGATAAAGACATTTTTAAACAACCCCACATCCTGTTGGAATTTTATTCAAAATCATATATTTAATTCAGCTGGAAGTTTATATTTGTTGTTGCACTGCAACTTTGACATTTGTAAAATGCCTTTAACTTTATCTAGTTTTCAGAAACAGGCTTTAATAAATTGTTTACTTATATTTAATAAAAATATATATTTTATTTGGAACAATAAAAATATTAGATTTAAAAATAAATATTTTTTTCTTCATAATCGGTTTGATAAAAATATACTTATATTTAGTAAACTTTTAGATGAACATGGTGTCCTTTTTACTTATGAACAATTTATGCAAGAATTCTCTTTTCCAGTCCACTCAAGAGAATATGCCATTGTTTTGGTGCAATTCCTGATTGTATCATACCTGTAGTCAAGTCTGTCCCTAGAAATTCTTAAGACTCCTATTTTTGACAACACTAACTTATTTGTTCACCAAAGTCTTCTCAATACCACGTCAAACAAAGACATTTGTTCATTTATTAATAGATCTCAGATTTCTTTACCTGCTTGTGTGAGTTTTTGGAATAGCATATTTCGTGATATAGAATGGGAAGAGTTTTGGCTTCTTTGACAAAAATTCTTCTTATCTAATAAAGTTGTTGAAGTCTCTATCAAAATTATCCATAATTGCTATCCGGTAAATTACAAACTTGCTAGATTTAAAAATAGTATTTCCCCCAGTTGCTCCTTTTGTCTTCAGTCTGAAGAAACAATCATTAATTTATTTTGGTACTGTGCTTATTGTAAAGTGTTCTGGGTTGACTTTTCCAGTTTTGTTAAAAAAAGGTTTATATCCAAACTTCTGTATAACCCCAAAAAATGTGTTATTTGGTTACTCTTTGAATTTAAACCCTTCTCACTGTAAATGTATTATTAATGTATTGCTATTTATTGCTAAATTTTACATTCATAAATGTAAATTTTCAAAGAAAATTTTGATGTGTATGTAAACACGTTAAGAAACTCTAATAATTCTATTGCATAAGACTCGTTCATGGTGTAAGTCTTATAAGCTAACATACTATGCTTTGGATTAATGTATGTAACTCTCATTGTCTTTTGTTTTTATTTTGTATTTGTAATTGTATTTGTTGTTGCTTTACTGCATAATAAAAAAAATGCTTTTCCTGGTTCAGAGCTGGTGCTTTGGGTGTTGAAAGAAAAGGGGTATGAGTGCACGTGCAATGCACAGAGATGTTTTCTTGCCATTATTTTGCGTTACGCTGTCATCACCGCTGCTAAAAAGTAGCACATGAAACACTGCTTACATATTATATTTTATTCTGTGATAATTATTTTAAAAAAAAAATTCTTTTTCTTTTATGCTGCCACCCCGGTAGATCCGCCCCTGCAGCCAGTCACTTGCTTTTTCCCTAAATGAATAAGCCATTTTGAACAAATCATTTGACTAAATGATTCAATGACTCACTAATTAAGACAACGATTTGCAACCAGCTGCTGGTGGTTTTAATATATTTTCATTATAAAGAGTCAAATGCTGTTCCACTCCATCATCAGGTTTAGTAAAATAACCTGACCTCGGATTCGAGGACCAGAAGTAGGCTAGGTGTTGTGTAATTTGCAATAATTCAACGACTGGAGTCAATATTGCTTAATTATCACAGATAATGGATAGGGGGTGCTGGCCCAAAAAAGAGAGAAAAAACATGGCTATTTTCTACAACAGATTTAATGCCTGAATTTTCCTAAAAGTATTCAGTATATTTTTCCCTTTTTGTTACAGTAAAGCTAAACTACAGTATGATGTTAATGACACTGGATTATTTGATTTGGTTCTATAGGCCTAAAAAAAACACTCACACACAATATCATCTTTAAATCTAAAATTTTACGTTTTTGCTGTCAGATTCATGCCAAATGATGAAATCAGCACTGCGATTATAGAAACATCTGCACTGATGACATATGAAATTCTGTAAACAAAATAAGGCTCAGCCCATCTAAAGCTCTATAAAAACAGCACAAAGGGAGGAGGAGAGAGTTAGGAGGTTCATTCTATTTGCCTTGAGGTACATCACAACTCACACCTTCTGACTTCATGAGGTTTTTTTATGGCTAAGTTTTGCTGTCAAGATGAACGTAACCAAAATCAACAATTTGAACAGCACGTCTAGTTTGAACAAAGGAAATGAGAAGCTTTTGCTGGTGCAGGTACTGGTGGGGATACTTCTGTATGTAAACGGACTGATGATTTTCACCTTTCTGAAGAAAGAGACCTTCAGGGAAACACGCTACATTCTGTTTGCTCAGACTCTTTTTGCTGACTCTGCTCTTATGCTGTTGACTGATTTAACCCTCATGGGGTCGTTTTACCAGTACCCTGTGCATATAATTCCTTGCTATATCTTCTGCACACTTACATCTTTGGTCTCTGTTGTTTCACCCATGACTCTTGTAGCCATGTGTTTGGAGCGCTATGTAGCCATATGTATGCCTTTAAGACATTCCAGTATCTCCACCCCTAAAAACACCTTCATTGGGATTCTTGTCATATGGAGTGTCAGTTTTATCATCCCATTGTTTATTTTCATAGTCTGTTTTGTCTATATTCCTCCTGGTGTCTTGCGCCTTTATGTTGTGTGTACAGTGGAGGCCATGTTACAGGTAAAATGGCTGGCAGACATGAGAGCGACGAGTCTGCAGCTCTTATTCATCATGATGTTGTGTATTATTGTCTCCACCTACATCAAGATTGTGTTGGCGGCCAGATCTGCCTCCTCAGAGAGGAAAAACTCAACAAATAAGGGTCTCAAAACTATAATTCTCCATGGTGTTCAGCTGCTTCTGTGTATGATGCAGCTTTTAATCCCTTACATAGAAATGCCTTTATGGAAAGTAAATGTCATGCTATTTGTGAATGTAAGATACTCAAATTTCATTTTGTTTTTGATCTTGCCTCGTTGTCTGAGTCCCTTAGTTTATGGATTACGAGATGAAAAGTTTTATAATGCTCTTAAATATTACGCCTTTTGTGGCATTTTGGTTTGTAATAAGCACAAAATAAGAGATGGTAAAACCTTTAGAGGTGTAGTAAGCATTTCCATACACAATTAACCTCACACAATATGTACTGTGTAGCATATTGTTTCATTCAGATGAACAGCACCAATGTTTAGCATTCATTTTAATCATTTATAATAACTTATTTATAAATATATTTTGGCTTGCAGTGGGTATGATATGTATGACAAAACATTTGATGTTTATTAAATTATTAAAATATATAATAAACAGTTTATTAATAAATGTATGTGCATTATTTAATGCTTAAATATTTTACTTAATAAAATCTATTAAACATATCAAGGGTTGTGACAGTATATAAAAGATGCTCATTGTTTTTTTATTAAGACTGTCAGTAGGTCAAGTCACTGTCTATAATATCCATATGTTGTAACAGTATGTCAGGTAGTAGCTATAGGTGAAACAACTTGGCATAACATTTCTAATAAATAAGAGGCAATGTGGTTTAATTATAATATAATGCACATACATTGTTTTATTTATCAAGATAGCTTTGGGACAGACCTTTTTCTACTGATAGATTATCATCACACAGATAGTCAAATGTAATAAATTGGAAAAAGTCAAGACAAAATGGCCCTCAAAATCTTTTTTTTTTCTATTTTTTAAATAATTTTTTATACAATTGCTACGACCCATTTCTCAATACTTAGGTCACTTTTTCAAAACTGCTCACAGAGTTCTTCTTACCAAAGTTTCATCAGTGTTTTCAATGTTTTCTCTTGTAAAAGTTCTTTATAAACCAAGAATGACAGCTCTCTAGTATATGTTATGCTACTGAACAAAATTATTCTAGATTTACATGTGGACTGTGTTTTTGGTGTTCTACCACAAGGCTTTAATAAAGTTATTTGCTCAGCTATAACTTAAACCATTCTTAATTCCTGTTCCTGAATATTATGTTGAAATGGAGCATTTAATGTGTGCACAACTGTTAATAATTTAGCTAAAAGAAGAAAATAAAAGAAACCAAAATGGCTCTTAAGTGACCCTGTAGTTGAACGGGGAAAATAAACCATTTTTATAATTTACTTATCCTTGAGTGCCTTGGCCTTGAATGATAACGAGTTAAATTATCCCTTATCCAAAAGCAGCACTGTACTATATCTGCTCATGCAGTATCTCTTACTCACCACGAGAGGTCACTATCTACCTTCTAAGTCAGGGGTGTCAAACTCAGTTCCTGCAGGGCCAACCCTGTTCCTACACACATTTAACATTTAGTTTTCAAATAAGCCTGACGGACTTGATTAGCTGGATCAGGTGTTCGAATAGGGTTGAATCTGAACTCTGTTTATTCTGTTGTGTCTGTAGCCTCTGCTGATAAAGATGAAAAGTTTATCCAGGACAGAATGAAGAGAATACAACACAACACAACACAACACAACACATGAAACACTCAGAAAACTGAGTCTAAGATAAAGTGCATCAGAGAAAGCTGACAGTATTGAGCTCTTCACTGATCTGATGTGATCCATTAAGAGATGTCAGTCTGAGCTGCAGGAGATGATGGAGCAGAAGCAGAAGAAGCAGACTGAAGAGCTGGAGCACTTCATTGAGCTATAAAGAGCTGCAGGAGACTCTAGACGAGGAACTCAGCAAATCTTGTAAAATAACTTTATTTTGGCATTAATGCTCTTATTTATTTAGAACCTTGAGGTCAATAAGTGAATAACACCTCATATTGCTTTGGATAAAAGAGTCTACTAAATGAATAAATGTAAATTTAAGGGCACATGCAGATGAAATAATAATAGATATAGCATAACTAATTGTTCCTGGGCAAAACGTTGTGCTGTTTAATAAACATTTTTGAATCTCAGTGTGTAGACATATAACCTTTTGTTTTTGTTCAATGTGATTTGTCCTGCACCTGAGCCCAAGTCTGGGTATTGGATGTGCATATTTTGTATTTGTTAAAAATAATTTAAAAACCCTTTCATTAAGGGAGGATGATTTCTGTCAAAGCATCTGACACATTGTCTCTCTCAGTGATATATTTAAAGAAGTGAAGTTATTAAACGTAATTTCAAGAGGAGTGCACCCATCTAATCTTCCACTTAATACCAAGGTCCAAAACCAGCTTCTTACCCCTTCCCGTTGTTAGTTCTTTCGGCATCCCTCCTCCTCCCCTTCTCCTTTTTTGTACAATTTTGCCTGTTATAGGGGGCAATCTGAGCTCGAGTAGAATATCCTCTCTGAGCCCCTCTATAGCAGACAGCAAGCCAAATCTGTTTACCACTTACACTAAGATTATATGGGCACATAAACTCATGAAATCACTAAATTCACAAATACACTATGATCACAATGATCTGTTCTTTGGTAATATTTCCAGCTGTTCCCATTGAACATTTAAAACCTACTGTATTAATGTTGATAACTGAGACAAAACAAAACAAAGGGTTCATTCTTTGCTCCACTGCTGACCTTATTGTCTCTTTGTGGAGTGAAAATCCAGAGTTGCATTCTGCTCAGTGGTCAGACAGCTGCAGGTGTGCAGCATCTCTGCTGTGATGGAGGTAAGTGGATGAGAGAGAGAGAGTCCGAGCAGCTGCCAGGAAACCCCTGGATCCAAACAACCAAAACATGGTGAGTTTCTCCCATTATGCTCAAATACAGAAGCATATTTAATAATATGCTTCTTTTGACGAGTTAAATTATCCCTTATCCAAAAGCAGCACTGTACTATATCTGCTCATGCAGTATCTCTTACTCACCACGAGAGGTCACTATCTACCTTCTAAGTCAGGGGTGTCAAACTCAGTTCCTGCAGGGCCAACCCTGTTCCTACACACATTTAACATTTAGTTTTCAAATAAGCCTGACGGACTTGATTAGCTGGATCAGGTGTTCGAATAGGGTTGAATCTGAACTCTGTTTATTCTGTTGTGTCTGTTGCCTCTGCTGATAAAGATGAAAAGTTTATCCAGGACAGAATGAAGAGAATACAACACAACACAACACATGAAACACTCAGAAAACTGAGTCTAAGATAAAGTGCATCAGAGAAAGCTGACAGTATTGAGCTCTTCACTGATCTGATGTGATCCATTAAGAGATGTCAGTCTGAGCTGCAGGAGATGATGGAGCAGAAGCAGAAGAAGCAGACTGAAGAGCTGGAGCACTTCATTGAGCTATAAAGAGCTGCAGGAGACTCTAGACGAGGAACTCAGCAAATCTTGTAAAATAACTTTATTTTGGCATTAATGCTCTTATTTATTTAGAACCTTGAGGTCAATAAGTGAATAACACCTCATATTGCTTTGGATAAAAGAGTCTACTAAATGAATAAATGTAAATTTAAGGGCACATGCAGATGAAATAATAATAGATATAGCATAACTAATTGTTCCTGGGCAAAACGTTGTGCTGTTTAATAAACATTTTTGAATCTCAGTGTGTAGACATATAACCTTTTGTTTTTGTTCAATGTGATTTGTCCTGCACCTGAGCCCAAGTCTGGGTATTGGATGTGCATATTTTGTATTTGTTAAAAATAATTTAAAAACCCTTTCATTAAGGGAGGATGATTTCTGTCAAAGCATCTGACACATTGTCTCTCTCAGTGATATATTTAAAGAAGTGAAGTTATTAAACGTAATTTCAAGAGGAGTGCACCCATCTAATCTTCCACTTAATACCAAGGTCCAAAACCAGCTTCTTACCCCTTCCCGTTGTTAGTTCTTTCGGCATCCCTCCTCCTCCCCTTCTCCTTTTTTGTACAATTTTGCCTGTTATAGGGGGCAATCTGAGCTCGAGTAGAATATCCTCTCTGAGCCCCTCTATAGCAGACAGCAAGCCAAATCTGTTTACCACTTACACTAAGATTATATGGGCACATAAACTCATGAAATCACTAAATTCACAAATACACTATGATCACAATGATCTGTTCTTTGGTAATATTTCCAGCTGTTCCCATTGAACATTTAAAACCTACTGTATTAATGTTGATAACTGAGACAAAACAAAACAAAGGGTTCATTCTTTGCTCCACTGCTGACCTTATTGTCTCTTTGTGGAGTGAAAATCCAGAGTTGCATTCTGCTCAGTGGTCAGACAGCTGCAGGTGTGCAGCATCTCTGCTGTGATGGAGGTAAGTGGATGAGAGAGAGAGAGTCCGAGCAGCTGCCAGGAAACCCCTGGATCCAAACAACCAAAACATGGTGAGTTTCTCCCATTATGCTCAAATACAGAAGCATATTTAATAATATGCTTCTTTTGTTAGCAGTATGTGCTGTGTTTGGCCAGATTAAGACAATGTCTGCATTATATATTTTTAAAAAGAACCTGTTTGTGCTTTATGAATTCTTCATTTACATTGAAATAAACATGATGTATTGTTATGAAAACATATTCTGTTGTTTACAGGATAATTTCAGATCTTTCGTGACAAACCATAATGTTATTTGACTTGGATTACTTGGTTACTTGACAACTTTTTTTATTGTATATATGTTAACAAAACACGTAAACAAAGGAAGTAGTAATCAACTCATCACATAGAGTATCGCTACACTGCTACTTTTCTACATTTTTCTTTTTTACAGTAATACCTGACAATATGATAACTTTGTTACTGTTGTGTACAAGACCACTAGATCAGCAAAAGGATATTCACAACAAAACACATTTACCAGTGTTGTGCTCCTTGCTAGCTCATGCTGTATTTAAAACTGTGTTCTAATTTCTAAAGTATGATATAGTACACATGCAAGCATAAACCTATTTAAACTGAAAGGTTATCACATGACCTACAACCTCCTACAATTTGTCACAAATATATAGCCTGTCAGTAATTGGCAATGCATTTTAATTGTATTGTGTTTGCTATAAAAATGTTGACAAACTATGTTTGTTTGCAAGCAAAAAAACCCCCAATAAAACACTATTCTGAATGCAAATTCTGAAGTCAATATTGATCCATTTACATGACATATATATAGATCAGTGATCAGATCTCTTTTATCATGGTTTATTGGCATTGGTCATATCAGTGGTTCTATTACAGAGTCTCAGTAGAGAAGCCATGGCAGTGATTGAGAATCCTGTAGTGGTCAGACAGTCCTTCCATCCAGAACATCTGCAGGTGGACAGGATTGAGACGAGCCAGAATAATCCCACCTGGATCAGAGAGCTACAGTTTCTCCATCCAGGCAAGTCTGTTATTAACACACACCTAAGGAGACATCTGTCCCTTTAAAAGCATTTGTAAAGGTCATTAAAATATGTTTTAAAATGGTTATACTATTTTATACTAGTATTACATTATATTATACTATATATTATATTATATTATATTACACTGTAGATACATTTCAGTATTCTTCTTCTTTATAAGCTTCACCTGAAAAATCACATATAACTGAATGGTTGTCAGTCAGTGTTGTTTTGCTTTTTGGATATTTGTTGAACAACTATTATTATTTCATATAGTGTCTGGCAAAGTCTCGGCCCATAAATTGGTGAAAGTATTTGCAGCTCTTTGTGTACTTTGTCTGCTGGGAGGTGTTGTCATTGGTGTTTGGTTCATAGGTAAGAAGTTATAATAATTAAAAAGGTTCAATTTGTGCACTTATAATGTAGAAACACATAGCACTCAAAATAATGTCTTTAATGTCCCACAGTGAAAATTCTCTTAAGGCCAAACTCAGCACAGAGCCCTGCGAGCCTAGGAGACACTAAAGACACGTCCTTCTGCAATGTATCCCAGGACATCTCTGTGGCAGACCCCAGAAAAGGCAATTTACCCTTTATTTGCACATAGCAGGTAAACAATGCAGTGGACATTCATCCAAACTCACTGGCACTTTAAACAAAGTGACATAAACAATGACCAGCGAAAGCTGTAACAAACACATAAACAAGAGAAGCAAACTAAAGGGAGGGGAAGTATTAACTGTTGTGACTGTTTACATTTAAAAATCACACCCCAACTATATGCAACAATGGCATATTATTACCCAATATATAATTGATTTATGACGATAAAATTCCCAGTAATGTTACCTTTCGCGTCGGCATATTGACGCCAAGGGTTTCTTATTTAAAGCAACGGAGGACCCTGCACGTCGAAAAATGATGCTAAAAAGGGGAACCTTTGCGTGGTGAATTCACACCAGGAAAGTCCACTAGTTCACTTGCTTTGGTCCGGACCAAATACAATGTTGATTTTTTTGTTTGTTTGGTGCGGTTTGCTTTCACACTGCTCTTTTTGCAAGTGAACCAGAAATTGTAAACAAAACAACACGTGTGCTAAGGACATCCATTCATTGGTTATTCAACCGTACCAGAGTTGGTTTGGAAGCGGACCGAGACCACCTCTTCAGCTGGGTCTCGGTACGGTTGTTTGGTGCGCACCCGAGTGCGATTGCTGTATTCACGCCTGCCCAAAAGATCAACATATCAACAAATGCTTTTATTTGAAATATATCCTCTAAACAAATTCAGGTAAAATATCATATAACCCGCAGTACTGTCCACTGTGCTACAGTATGTTGTTTTAGGAGTGATTTTGACTGAATGGGGCTCAGTGTTTTGCAGGATCAGTGCTGAGAACTCTCTTCTGGAGATCCAGCTGGAGAAGCTCCAGACGTGGTTGCCTGTATGTTACGAGGGGTGGAACTCTTCTCTGGGAACGCTTGTATGTCGACAGCTGGGCTATCTGAGGTGAGCATGCTGACAACTGAATCACACACACACACACACACACACACACACACACACACATGCAGCTCTCAGAACCTTTCACTTGACTACCAGCTGTGGCTACTTTCTGTAGGTCAGCCATTCATAGAGTGACAGCAGTGTTGAAATGTACTTTGAAGTCACGTTCACTTCTAATTCAAAACGTGACGTGCAGCAATATTAAAGCGATAGTTCACCCACAAATTAAAGTTCTGTCAACTCTCCTGTTAGGTTTCTACTGTTGAGATATTTTGCAGAATCATGGAGCCGTTTCCAAAAACAGCTTTTTCCATAAAATGAAAGTGAAAAATCCTGTCAATCTCCAAAAATGAAAAAGCACAGTGATAGTGTGGTAAAGTAGTGCATGATCTGACTACAGTCATCAGCAAGACATTTGTTTTGGAAGGATATGAGAATAAACTATATTAATAATTAGGTGTTGCAAGTGGTGAGATTTATCAAATAATATCTCCTTTCAGATTATCAAAGCACAAATGGGTGAATCTGACTGATATTGGGCCAAACTACACAGATTGATTTGTCCAAATCACCTCAGAACACCAAAGCAATTTGGAGAGTTTATGGCGTTTTAGGTATTTAAGGAAAACATAAATAATTTTAATTGGCATGAGCTTCCAGAACACCTGTCACATGTGTTTTTTTTTTAACAGGGGAGGCTGTAGTACAGGAAAGGTTATAGCACTGAAATGTTTTGGTGAGTCTAAACTTACATAATATGTAAATCTGAAATAATCTGAAATCTGTTTGAGGCTGAGCACTCGTTATTTGCTTTGTAGAGTGCGGGACCAGAGCAAAGCTACCTAGGATTGTTGGAGGAGTGGAAGCCACTCTTGGCAGATGGCCCTGGCAAGTGAGTCTCTATTACAGTAACCGCCACATCTGTGGAGGATCCATCATCACCAACCAATGGATAGTTACAGCTGCTCACTGTGTCCACAAGTAAGATTCAACATTTACAATAACTATGAATAGACGAATCTCACAAAACATGTCAAAAATCTAAACCAGAACTCCAAAATCAAAATCAAAAAATAAGAAGAGGAATAAAATATTCAGGTTAATTATGTTTAAATGAATAGCTCACCCAAAATGGAAAATTTATGAAAATGTACTCGCTCGCAGGCCATCCAAGATGTAATATTATTAATACATGTATATAATTATTATTATTATACGTTAAGCTAACTGAGACTTGTTATAGCACTTGCGTATCATTGCTCTTTTGTTGATTTTGATTGCTTCCATTGTCCTCATTTGTAAATCGCTTTGGATAAAAGCGTCTGCTAAATGACTAAATGTAAATGTAAATGAATTTGTTTCCTTATCGAAACAGATGTGGAGGAATTTAGCATCACATCACTTGCTCACCAATGGATCCGCTGCACTGAATGGGTACCATCAGAATGAGAGTTCAAACTGCTGATAAAAACATCACAATAATCCACAAGTGATCCACACAACTCCAGTCCATCAATTAAGGTATTGTGAAGTGAAAGCTGCTTGATTGTAATAAACAAATCCATCAAGGTACTTGAACTTTAAAAGATTTAAACTGCCACCTTTTACACTGGAGAAAGTAATATCATGGATAGAGTACTTGTATTTTAGCCAAAAGCAATGATTAGAAGTTAAAAGCACCTCAATGATGGATTTGTTTTATACAAACACACAACTTTTCACGTTAATTAATGGACTGGAGTCGTGTGAATTACTATTATTGTGATGTTTTTTATCAGCTGTTTACATTCTGATGACATCCTTTCGTTGCATGTCATCCCATTCTAAGCAAGTGACTTAATGCTAAATTTCCCCAGAACTGTTCCAATGAAGAAACGAACTCATCTACATCTTGCACGGCCTGAGGGTGAGTACAATTTTCAGCACATTTTCATTTTTGGGTGAACTATTCCTTTAACCCTAAAAGGACATGTTTTTGTGAGACTTACCCACTGGAACTGTGTAGTTGTTGACAATAGTGTTGAATTGTGGGGCAGTGAATACAAAAGGTCCAGGATTAAATAGATGACAGGCACTGCAACATAATACATAATGTCACTTCCAACTGTTACACATTGATCTCTACAAAGGAATTTATTATAAGCCGATTAAATGTGTATATTATCTGATTTGCTTGCTTATTGAAGCTACAGGCTACCTCAAGTGTCCAGTTGGGTGGTTTATGCTGGTATTGTAACCAGCAATTCGGCAAAACTGGCTCAATACCAAGGCTTAGCTGTGGAGAGGATCATCTACAACAAGAATTACAACCACAGGACTCATGACAATGATATCGCTTTGGTGAAATTAAGAGCTCCTTTGAATTTCTCATGTAACCATAACCAATAATCAGTAAATGTGTCACTGTGTGTGACATGTAATATCTAGGCTATGAGTTATTTCAGGTTTTAAACTTTCTTTACACACCCAGACACCATCAGACCTGTGTGTCTACCTCAGTATGATTATGATCTACCAGGAGGAACCCAGTGCTGGATCTCTGGTTGGGGATATACACAGCCAGATGATGGTACTGTTTTTCTACAAATGCATGTATATTAAAGTTCTTTTATGTTTTAGGAGTAATAAAAGCTGTCAAAATGCTTTGTACTGTATGTAAAAGTGAATTATAAATGTATTTATTTTTTAAGTTCATATACCAGAGGTTCTCAAAGAAGCACCAGTTCCTTTAATAAGCGCAAAGAAATGTAATAGCTCTTGCATGTACAATGGAGAGATCACCCCTCGAATGCTCTGTGCAGGATATACAGAAGGAAAAGTAGATGCATGTCAGGTGAGCTTCATGCTTCTCAAATTGTTTTTCAAAAATATATGACATTTATATAATAAATTTGTGAGGAGACACAAAGTAGTCGTGAATTTAATTTTCTTAGCGGGACAGTGGAGGTCCTCTGGTTTGCCAGGATGAGAATGTCTGGAGGCTGGTCGGTGTTGTTAGCTGGGGAACAGGCTGTGCTGAACCAAACCATCCAGGAGTTTATACCAAGAGTTTTTAGAGTGGATATATGACATTATAGAGGTAAGTAAATGAAGAGACAGACATCAGTGACCCTTGAAACATAAACTTAAGCTGTTAATTGATGTAGGCCTACTATTATTATCTATATCTCTTATATCTTGATTCCTGTCCTAGAGCTACTAAAGACTGATGTTTGATAGTAGAAGAGGAGAAGATTATCCTGACCATTTTTTAAATTGTGTACTTATTTTATTTATTATATTTTATTAGATAAAGCCTCAACATTTACACAGATAGGTATGAGTACGTTTTGATGTTTGTACATTACATGTTTACTGTATGTTGTGCTACTTAAGAAAATTGTGGTTTTAAAATAAATGTTTAACATTTACAACACAGAGGAAAATGTGAGCTCTTCTATTTTTTTTCCAAAAAAAAAAAAAAAACATCCCACAGACACTCCACCCTAAAAAAGAAAACAAGTTTCAGTTGTGTCACATCAGGTGTCACTATTGTTATTGTACTTTTGCACTGGTTTTTGTTTTTGTCTAAAGCCTAATCAAGAGTATTTAATTCAGGCTCCTATTTAATCAACTGGAACGCCACTATGCCAGGGCTGCGTTCAGCCCCGACAAAAACAGTGCAAAACGTTTTTTAAACGGAAACGGTGGTGCGTTGAACACCCTGTTCTGATGACGCAAGAGTTGCAACTATGGCAGCTGAGAAGGCCATTCTTTGTGTTCTTTTAGAAGAATTTTCGGAGCCTGATGAAATCGGTATAAATACTGCAAAATACGCTCAGTTGAGAATTTCAGAATTTCCCCTTGCAAGTAGATAAGACTTGGTAGCCTGTTAGATGTACGAAATAGCTGTTAAAATATTTAGCCCAGTAAACCCTCCCCTGCAGGCTCATGTTCATCTCCACTTTTGGGTGCAATGCCCACATTCAATGGTTTAGAATGTTGTAGGGATGCTTGGGACATGTCCCTACCAATATCCAGCAACTACTAAATCGTCCCTATAGTTTTGATCAAACAATTAAATATATGTATATGTAACCACTGTTGTTGTAGTTTCGGCTGAATCTGAAATAGGTCATACCATTGATATGCTAGAAAAGTACACCCTTGAAACCGAGCTTTTCGAAACTCTGAATCAGTTAAACCATTGCGTCACAAAATTATTCACTGTTTCAAAGTGCTCCAATTGGATCGCATGTTGTGAATCATTTGTTGCAGATCAAGATTTCAAAGCACATATCGTGAATCATTTGATTCAGATCGGGACTTCGGAGTGCGTATCATGAACCATTTTATTTACAGTAGATCAGAACTTTGTAGCGGGTTCGCAAATCTTTTGATTCATATTAAAACTTTGTAGTGTGTTCGTGAATCATTTTGCGAATTTAAAGATTTGTGATTGTGCTCCGAAGTCCCGATCTGAAATGATGGTTTACGAATCATTTGATTTAGATCAGAACTCGCAAATATTTTTGGATTCAGATCGGAACTTCGGAGCATGGATTGCAAATCATTTGATTTAGATTGGGATTTTGCAGTGTGCTTGTGAATCATGATTCATAGAACCAAGTCCCTGTATTACACTGTACACTTAGATGCTATTTGCCCTTTTAACCTCCCATTCTGATCCAGCCCAACCCGTAGGGTTCGAGGAAGCAGCAGTGTGTCATCAACATAGCAGACGGCACTGCGCCGGTCCAAAGGGTGTGCACATCAGAGACCCGCTCTCAAACCCCAGTGTCCACGTAGCTGCCAGTCAAGTCTGATGGAGATGATGATGGAGAACAGATCCCAGCCCATGCGAATGTCTCGGTCCGTGTGAACCCAACCTGCTTGTTTGGCAGGTCTTCCTTTGGAGAGTACTGTAAACCCAGATTAAATGGGTATTCCCACAGACTCAACGTTGAAAATCCCGTTCAGAGGCAGCTTGTGTTTCTATGATAAGAAGCATGAGGTAATCCTGTTTTCAGTTCTGAGCCACAAAAGGGGAGAAAAGAGCTTTTGAATGGTCTCCCGTCCCCCTTCTTGAATCTCTACAATGTCTTCTGTGACTCCTGTTTCTCATTCTCCCTGTTTTTGTGCCTCTCTCGAGGCAGTTTTAAGGTATTTTTTCTCTGCCCTTCTGTTTCTCTTCGCTCCTCGTCTTCCCCCTCCCTTGTTCCTTTTTTTTCAGGAGTCAGACGTGGTTCAGCCCGGCTCTGTTTACCCTCCCCTCCTCCATCTTCACCCCTCCCTTTCGCACAGAGCGGTGGGCTCCGGGATGGAGGGGGGTGGGTGGGTTGTGGGCAGGATGAAAAAATGGGCATCTCCAGTAAACCATGCTGACTGGATGTGTCCTCTGTGTGAAGATGACACACTTTAAATAACTAGTTCCATAAAACCAAAAACATTATGGTTATGATTAGGGCTTGATTCACCGTGTGGATTGCATCTTATACTGCTGTATTATGGCAAAATGAGGGAGTAAATGTGAGTGTGTGTGTGTGTGTGTGTGTGTGTGTGTGAAAGGCCAAAAGAAAGAGGATGTTAAGTATGACCACGTCAGTTTAAAATCTGAGAATCTTCCACCACACTGTCTCCAGTGATGATTACTGAAATCATGATGTCAGACTGTTGTTTATTATAATAAAACTATTTTGTTTTTCTGACATTTTGAGAGGGAAATTACTTAGATCCCCATAATTTTGCAAAAACATTTTTAGGTGGATTTTTTTTAGGAATTTTTATTTTATTATTATTTTTTACTTATTTATTTATTTTGTGTGTGTGTGTGTGTGTTACATGCTTATTCCATGGGGAGAATGTGTTAAGGATTGTTAATGATATTTGTTACAGTAAAAAAAAACTAGTGTTTACTTTGAAAAATTTTCACTTGGAAATTGCTTGTAAATTTCATAAATAATTACAAAGAAAAGGCAAGAAACACGTTGAATTACATTTATAGACAGTAGAAAAACTGAAGTAGTAATCTTTATTTACAAATTAAAAAAAAAAAGTTTGGTCCCCCAGTTTATATTAGGTGGCCTTAACCACTATATAATCATTTGATACAATACACTTATTATATAAAAAAAGCTTAAGAAAGAAATAGTGCAGTTACAGAGATATACATGGACATGGTTATGCATGAAAACCATTTATCCCTAAATGGCTACATTCCCAGTTTATGCTGAGCAGGATGATCATATTGGCAGTGGATTTGGAGTGGAATTAGAAAAAACCTATTACTGCAAGAGATTACAGAAAGTCAAGGCCAGTGGTGGGAAAGCTCCTATTTATGTAAATGTAGCTTGGTAAAGTTACAAGCTATTTATAATTCGGAGAAGCTAAGCCACAGTTGGACTGCAGTTTTGTTCATTGTCTAACCACTTACATTTGAACCCCCCCCCCCCATCTTGCCACTGCATTCGTAGGTATATGTCATGATGAACATGTACATGGATATAATATATAAATATAACTACACGTTGAACAAAGAATACATAGAAGTCATCTGTGCATGATATAGTTTGTGCTATATTGTAGAAATAGGCTACATGACTGTGTACTGTGCTACATATTAGTATGCACTAGTTTTTTAGCATACGTAGCATATAGCATTTGTATGTACAGTATATACTGAACCTACTTTGCATGTACTTCTGAAAGTTATCTGGTACAATCACAGTGATGATCTCTTTTGTGGTTTTCAAACTTTTTGACTTGAAGACAACCCACTGTCCGACACAATATTTGAAGGGCCTACATTTTTGCTAAAGGTGGTCACATTTACCATTGTTCTGCCCATTTTCATGGTTTGAAATTGACTTCTGTGTGAGATGTGTTTCATACTACACTATTGACACTGGACCTTTTTAACCTTTTTTAAGTTAACTGATTTTCACCAGCTTTGTATTATATTACATTGTTGGCAGTATAAGTTAATTTTTCCATTTTACCTGCACCAAGATATACCCATTTATTTGTCAACAGAAGTCATCGGATGATGATATTGTGAAAACTACAGATCATACTTCCGCATTTTTGTATACCCACTCATGGATAATCTGCTCAAGTCCAGTGCATTATGGGTGTTGAAGTTTTCCTACCATTTTTTGGCCACCGCCCTTTTCCCCTGTTTTCTCTGGTTATGTAATAGATTTTAAAAATCGTGTTTCTACTTCATAGAAAGTCAACTTTTATTAAAACTTTTATTAATCTAATTAATTTAAATTAATTAAATTAAATAAGTCTAGGTCATCTTGCATCACTCTTGCTTGTTTGCTGAGGCCTTATGCCGTATATGCCCTATTATATTTAGTATATTCAATAACACTATGATATGAGTATTTAACTATTTATTTCACAAAGATACCTTTTTTTTAATCTTTTTTGTGACTGGGTGAATTTGGTTTTGAATGTGTGAACCAATTATCTAGAATTAATCAGACATACACTCAGTGTTCCTTAATGCAACTATGTCAATGGTGTGTTTTTAATCACAAACTTGTTGAATAAAACAGCCACAGGCCTTGTTTCCAGCCCTATTCCACGACACCTGTGTGCCTCAGATGGGATGGTGGTGATGCTCTTGGCCTAGAGGGCTCATTTATCACGTCTGAATTACAGCGGATCACCAGTCTTGCTGATTCCTGCAGTCCCGTCCATTTTAGGGCATAATATTATCTTTCTGCCTGAGTTCTCCTCTGATAGCAGCCAGGAGGGAGCAGATAGTATCTGGCCATGTCCCGTTCAGGGCACGGGGGGCAGAATCCCTCCTGGCACAAGAGTTTGCCGGGGATGTGGCCAGTTGACATGGAGGCTTCGCTCAGAACCATTCTAACTTAGCCAGGCAAATATTTTTCCAGGCTTGTGAGCAGAGGGGCATTAACACTATTCAGAGCCCGGTGTTTGAGACTGTATGATCTAAGAGAGAGTGAAGGGTGATTAAATAGCCTTTTGTTTGAATGAGCCAGAGGGGAAGAGGGCAGCAAAAAAACACTTTAGCTCATAACTGGAGACGGATCAGCGGGTAGCTGGGTAGGTAGCTGACATAAGGTTTATGGATGGGCCATAAATACAGGCCCACAGCAGAACATGCAGCAGATCCGCTGTCAACTCCAGCCGCTTCGCTGAGATACAATGGAAATTTCTATCCAACATCCCTGGTACCGCCGGCCCTGGTTCCCAGGCTACTTCCCTTATCGAATTTATGACCAGTATTTCGGAGAGCACCTACCCGACAGTGACCTTTTTTCACCTTTCTACATGTTTTACTATCGACCTTATTTCTGGCGTTTTCCAAACTGGTGGGACAGTGGCATGTCAGAGGTGAGTTCAGTTTCTTATGCTGATACAATCTAGTATGAGATGCAATTTGTTAACGTTAGGTAGAGCATGCAAAAAACAATAAACTATTTTAACAGCACTTTTTAATTATTTGAATTCATCATTGTTAATTCATGGTAGTTAATAATATTATTCAACTATTTTTAAAAAATGTATCAGTATACACTACCATTCAAAAATTGGTAAGTACGATTTTTAAAAAGAAATTCATATTTTTATCCAGCAAGGATGCATTAAATTGACCAAAAGTGACAATAAAGACATTTATAATGTTACAAACGATTTCTGTTTCAAATAAATGCTGTTCATCAATCAATCCTGAGAAGAAAAAAAATCTGTTTCAACAAAAATATTAAGCAGCACAAATGTTTTCAACATTGATAATAATAATAATAAATGTTGAGCAGCAAATTAGCATATTAGAATGATTTCTGAAGGAAATCACAATGGCTGGTGAAAATTCGGCTTTGCCATCACAGGAATAAATGACATTTTGCAATATATTAAAAACATGTAAAATTATACAAATATTTCACAACATTACTGTTCTACTGTATTTTTGATAATTAGCCTTGATGAGCATAAGAGCCTCTTTTAAAAACATTGAAAAGTCTTAACTCCAAATAAGCCAGTCACAATATTAGAAACTATGTATGTTTTCAGAGATTTTGCATATTAAGTTTGCATATTCTCCCGCACAGATGAGAATGGATAGAGATCGGTTTGTAATCAACCTGGATGTGAAGCACTTCTCTCCAGACGAACTGATGGTCAAGATCAATGATGATTTTATTGAGATTTATGGGAAACATGACGAACGGCAGGTAACAAAACACAAACTCACCTTCATTTTATTCACCATTTTGAACTTAATAGTGTTTTTTGTAATATTATGTTATAAAAACAAGGTTGGAAATCAAATATTCAAGATTGGGGAGGCAAAAGATAACATTGAAGTAGAATGCAGCTTGTTTTCAATTCATGAGTTTCAGTTTAACTGAATTGCCATGCCCAAAAAAACTATCAAGATTTTCGAACTTTGTTTTAATTTGACATCATTCATTTTTCTTGTTAAAAGTTTCATTTTATGTAAACTCTGCGTTTTAAATTCTAATTTCAATTCTAGTTTGTTTTCCACCTCAGTTCAATACAATTCAAATTCAAGAAAACATTCTCAACTGAATTCTAAATGGTGCATAACCCTGATGGCCATTATTGTGTTACTGATACACCTCAGTTCGAAGCAACAGTATCTGTCTCTGTTACAGGATGAGCATGGTGCTGTGGCAAGAGAGTTTTACAGGAAGTGCAAGATCCCCGCTGGTGTAGATCCAGGTGCCATCACCGCTTCTCTGTCCTCTGATGGTGTGCTGACCATCTGCACACCACGCCACATGCTGGACATCCCTGAACGCAACATCTCCATCACCTGTGGAGAGAAGCCACCAGCGCAGAAGTAAACATGTTGACAGCTGCACCTCTGCCAATCATCTCCAAACAAAACCCACCACTGAGAGAATCATCTACTGTATTAAGACCATGTGCATTCATGTAACACAGTAATATAACCAGAAATACACCTGTCCATTGTGAACAATACAATATCATGCAAAATGCGCAGTAAGTCAGTGCTTTAGGTCAGTGAATGCAGGTTGTCATTGGAGCTGGGTTTGGTTTGTTATATTTATGGCCTACATTTGGACGTTGCATGTAATTATGTGGTTGACTTGGGTTATGATTGTAACTTCGGCTTTGAGAGCAAGCAGTATTGACGTGGGATGTTGTGCAGCACTGGCCTCTGCTTTTGAAGTTAATAAATCCCCAGGTCAAAATAAATAAAAATAAATGCTGGAATAATGAACTCATCTGTGATTTTTCAGCATATGTTGTTCATCTGAATGTAAAGTATGCCGCACTTGTATATGGGGTCTAAACCAACAGACCAAGTTAAATATGTGTTTTGCTGATGTTGTTGCGCTTAATGGACAGTAATAAAGATGACCTTGTAAACTTATATATGTGATGCTTGTAGACATTGATTCTGTGACAGTAAGACAAATTGTCTCAGTCAGTGGTGTAAAAAGACACCATGGATCATCACGTTGTTGGTTGTCACATGTGGAAGGAAAAAAAATATACATTTGGATTGCTGATGGCAGGGGTGTAGTTATTGAAATAATTCATTCCAGTCTTTCCCAATATGCTTTTAATATTTTATTTTCCATACCTCTTAAAGTGACATGTTACAACTAACAAGTAAGCGTGACTGTTGCAGTAGCTGCTTTCAGCATTAAAAACAAAATCTAAAAATAAATGGTTGTTTCCACTTCTTCATTACCCTCTCAGGGAAGAACATCTGGTCTTCTGTGGCCGTCAGATTATTTGTAGCAGTTGCAATATAAACCACATCCATTTAGCCTTTCAATAGAACGTTAAAACTCAAAAGATAAATATTTTGATTTAAGATTTTAAACCCTTTATATTTAAAGTCTTATTTTTTTTTTAATGGTTTAAAAATATGTATCAAATTGTATCAAAATACCTCTTTTTACTTTTCTTTGTTTAACTTAAAAAATCAAAAAACATTCTAAATAAATAAATTCTTCTTTCTCTAGCAGAGAATCTACACTCTAAAAAAATGCTGGATTAAATATAACTCAGCGCTGGGTTAAAAAGGGACAAACCCAGCTATTGGGTTGTTTTGACCCAGCGGTTGGGTTGCTTTGACCCAGCGGTTGGGTTGTTTTGACCCAGCGGTTGGGTTGCTTTGACCCAGCTATTGGGTTGTTTTGACCCAGCGGTTGGGTTGCTTTGACCCAGCGGTTGGGTTGTTTTGACCCAGCGGTTGGGTTGCTTTGACCCAGCGAAGTGTATTGTTCGCACGCGCAGTAGCTGTTCTCGGCCGGTAGATGTCGCCGTCTCTCCTGCATCAGCTCTCTTCTGTTTCTGACACGGCGCAACTTGTTCCGGTTGGACTCTGAAGACGTGGCTCTGTTTCTTCAATATTACGACTCAAGCTATATGCTACTGTTAAAACAGAGCATAAGTCACCTCTCTGACATTTTGTGTTGTAGAAACAGCTGGACAGACAGTGTCCGTGACTGAGTCCACTGACGGATCCTCGTCTGAAACGGATCAGAAATGGTATGATTGTTTGTTTTGTGTGTTTAGCAGGATGGAGCTAGCAGCTAGCGTTATAGCTCATAACTCCTACTGTGTAAAACTCTTTTCATTTCTAGTGTCAGTTACTATACAGTGTCTATCCCATCTGGTTTTGTTATAAAATAACATTATAAAAGTAAACAAACGTTGTTAGATAGTCTTTGATATATGATACAGCTAGCCAGCTAAAGGCTAGCTAGCTAATTATATTGTGACTAGGATAATTACAGTTAAAGTAAGTAACGAATCATTGTCTATATGACAAAACGTTGATATAGTGCATTGCTTTTTATTTTGTCTTTTTTTTTAATATTGAATGCCTATACAGATAACAGGTTGTAGCTAACTGACTTTGACAATTCAGATGTTGACAGGAATATTAATGACCTGTAGATCATGAAGCCTGTATAGCTAAACATTTAATTCTGGTTTTATAAATAAATAAAAAATCCATTAGAACATAACATAGCATTTCTGTATAATATTATTTATGCAAATCTAAGTGATTTTTTTTGTCTTTGTTTTAGCCCATGTTTTTGCTAAAAACAAAACTTCATTCTCTTAGTATTTTTTTAATACTATTATATTATTTATATTTTGAGTTAATATTTATTTGAATATTTTCAGTTTTCATTTTAATTTTAGTTTAAGTTTTAGTAATTTAGTTTTGTAATTTTTCTTAAATATTTCTGTTTAGCTGAAATGTATTTAAATTTCAGTTTTATTAATTTTAGTAATGATTTTATTTCTTTTAAATGCCAAAACAACTTCTACAAAATAAACTTTTGATATTATTTTATTTCAGCTTTATTTTAAATTAACAACAAAAATAATAATAGTTTTAGTTAACAGTAACAATATATTATACTTTAATTTGCATTTATATTGCCTCATTGAGCTTAACTTACAAGTCCGAAATTTGCACACTTCGTCTTAAATGACCTTTTGATGGTCCATTTGTATTATTTTATTATTTGCACTAGTAATGTAACTTGATAGTCAGTTTTGAAATAATAGATAGATAGTCTTTAATTGTGCTTCATCTGATTAGGTTTTTAACGTCACTTAAATCTTTGCAGGTGCTCTTGGCAGCGGCGGTGTGCACTAAGGCAGGAAAAGCCATAGTGTCACGACAGTTCGTAGAGATGACGCGAACCCGTGTCGAGGGTCTTCTGGCTGCCTTTCCCAAACTGATGAATACAGGAAAGCAGCACACTTTTGTGGAAACGGAGAGTGTGCGCTATGTCTACCAGCCCCTGGAGAAACTCTACATGGTTCTGATCACTACAAAGAACAGCAACATTCTGGAGGACTTGGAGACACTAAGACTTTTCTCCCGAGTGGTAAAACTTACTTTTTTATTATTCCAATTATTGCCTTTCTTGGATGTGTCTTGAATTAAGTGATTGATTTCTGTGTTTCTTCCAGATCCCTGAATATTGCAGAGTGCTGGAGGAAAGCGAGATCTCAGAGCACTGTTTTGATATCATATTTGCATTTGATGAGATTGTAGCTCTGGGCTACCGGGAGAACGTTAACCTGGCACAGATTCGCACTTTTACTGAGATGGACTCGCATGAAGAGAAGGTCTTCAGGGCTGTCAGAGAGGTCCGATATTCTCTTAAGTTTAATGAAATATCCAGAGCTAAATTACTCTCTGCTTTAAGTTTGTATTGAACCAACTCTTAATTTTCTCAGTTTTTCTCAATTTTCCACTGTAACAGACCCAAGAAAGAGAAGCAAAGGCTGAGATGAAACGCAAGGCTAAAGAGCTGCAGCGAGCAAGACAAGATGCTGAACGTGCCGGAAAGAAATCGCCAGGCTTCGGAGGTTTTGGAAGTTCAGGAATGAGCAGCGTCACATCAGCCACCATCATCACTGATACAATAGAGCCAGAGAAGCCCAAAGTGACTCCTGCTTCTGTCAGGTATGAGCAGTAACTGTGGTCTATGATATATCTAAATACATAAGCATACAGAAGTTAATCTGCCCTGTTCTTCCTGTAGGCCAAGTGGGTCCAGTAAAGCACTGAAGCTGGGTGTCAAAGGAAAAGAGGTTGATAACTTTGTGGACAAACTAAAGTCAGAAGGAGAAAATATCATCATATCCAGTGCAGGAAGGAAGGCATCAGAGGCATCTAAAGTCCTTCAGCCTCCAGTGAATATAGAGAGGTATCACTTACTCATTTTATTTCAGTATCTGGCACATTTTACTCTCTATACTGTTACCTACACTACCAAAGTTACTTACACAGGGCTGCCAGTCATGCACAATCACAAAAGTACATTATTTGCATCTGCTTAAACATTTAATTCACAAGCTGTTCTGACATGCGGTTTTTCTGAACGCATACACCTGAAGCGCTCGCACAGAGCCTGTCAAACAGCACCTGATTACTGTTGTTTTTCGCGTCTGATTGATTTAGCATCTAATACTGTCAAAAACACAAAGGTTTACATTTAAACAGTTGGTTATGTCTAAAATGAAAGTAAAACAGGTGAGAGATAAACTGATGCGTGCAGCTCTTAAAGGGACTGTAGCTACTAAACATGCTGCTGCTTGTCATTAAAGGAATAGTTCACCCAAAAATTACATTTCTGTCATTATTTGCTCACTCACATTGTCCCAAACCTGTATTAATTTCTTTCTTGTGCTGATCACAAAATAAGATATTTTGAAGAATGTGGGTTACCAAACGGTCTTATTTTTTTAATAGACCCTTTTCACATTTCCGGGTTTCTCAGCAGCGGAAGTCATCATAGATCATGGGTAAATCTATAGTGGTGAATGGGAGACTAACACAAATGTTTTTTTTTTTTTTTTTTTTTTTTTTTTTTTTTGCATTCCCATTTGCTCAAATAGCAAAAGTAAAAACTCCACGATAATGTTTTCATGACTTTCAAAAAATAAAAAAAAGAGAGCGAGAGACTGATAATGATAGTCAGAAGAGAAAACGATTTCAAATTTACCATCTCTCCCATAGATGCAGTATTAGAAACACCCTTGCATTAGCGTTAATTCGTTTTTTGTAATTTGATGCAAAGGTAATATTATACAAAATATAGTGTTATAAATGTACATACATTAAAAAAAAATGAAAATTTGAAAGAAATGATGCTGATGACCGTTAAAACGCGTTATCACAGTTTTGTGAAAAGGGTCCATTACAAAGATAAAATAATGACAAGGATTTCTATCTTCACCCACTTTGGCCTAAATGTCTGCCATTCTTTTTTTTATTTTATGTTTTGTTGAGGTGTAGGAGGTGTTATGTTTCTGCACTCTTCCATTTTTAGCAAATTAAGAAAAATGTAGTATGTACATAACAGATTGTTTTGTTTAAAATAGGGCTGCACGATAAATCGCATTGCGATATTTAATGCGTGTCTTTTCAGTAAAGCCGTTCTGTATTCAGCGGTAAATCTCCATCACCTGCGGGCTTTCACGTTGAGCAGCATTAACTATACAGAGCCGCTGTTCACTGACAAGCTGCGCAAAATATGATCGTGGTTTTGCGCAGCTTGTCAGTGAACAATGGCTCTGTGTAGTAAATGCTTCTCCATGTGAAAGCCCGCACGTGATGGAGATTTATGGCTGATTACAGAACCGGCTTTACTGACAAAATGCGTGTTAAATATCACATGCGATTTATCGTGCAGCCCTATTTTAAAATAATTTTTGTGATGGTTTGTATTTTTTGTGCTCTTTGGAACATCAATGTTTGTTTAAGTGATGAACTCCATTACTTGTGTTTGTTTTCAGATATGATAACAGATGTTTTATACTTGTGCTACAACTTTTTGGCCTGTGCTACAATATTTTCAACCTCTGTAGCACCAGTGCTATGTGCACAAAAGGTTAACGTACAGCCCTGCTTACACTTAGTTTGTCAGGTTTTTTTTTTTTTTTCTTTTTCATTTTTTGAGAGAAATATTATTCAGCAAGGATGAATTCAATTGATGAAAAGTGACAGTAAAATATATGTTAAAAAAAACTTTTATCCTGAGAATCCTGAAAAAAATAATGTATCACGGTTTCCACAAAATACTATTTTTTTCACACACAAAAAAAAAAAACTCTTTTACAGTGTTCATAATTTTAAGAGATCTTTCTCGAGAACCAAATCATCATATTAGAATGATTTCTGAAGGATCATGTGACAATAAATACTAGAGTAATGGCTGCTGAAATTCAGCTTTGTATCACAGGAATAAATCACATTTTAAAATTAGTGCTGTCAAACGAATTATCACGATTAATCGCTTCCAAAATAAAAGTTTGTTTACATTATATGTGTGTGTGTACTATATATTATGTAAACAAACATTTACATTTTGGATGCGATTAATCGTTTGTCAGCACTATTTAAAATATATTCTAATAGAAAAAGGTTATTTTAAATATTAATATTTCACAATATTATTGTTTTTACTGTAAGTTTAAGCAAATGCAGCCTTGGTTAGCAGAAACTTTCAAAAATATTAAAAAAATCCTATTGACCACAAGCTTTTGTATTGTGTAAACGGTATTGTATTTTCATATTATAATGATATTATTTTCTGATTATGCCAATTGTTAATAGCTTATGAACTCTGTTTCCCAGTGTACATTTGAGGGTGGAGGAGAAGATATCTCTGACCTGTGGTCGGGATGGTGGGCTGCAGAACATGGAGGTTCTGGGCATGATCACTTTGAAAGTCACAGATGATACTATATATTATGTAAACAAACATTTACATTTTGGATGCGATTAATCGTTTGTCAGCACTATTTAAAATATATTCTAATAGAAAAAGGTTATTTTAAATATTAATATTTCACAATATTATTGTTTTTACTGTAAGTTTAAGCAAATGCAGCCTTGGTTAGCAGAAACTTTCAAAAATATTTAAAAAATCCTATTGACCACAAGCTTTTGTATTGTGTAAACGGTATTGTATTTTCATATAATAATGATATTATTTTCTGATTATGCCAATTGTTAATAGCTTATGAACTCTGTTTCCCAGTGTACATTTGAGGGTGGAGGAGAAGATATCTCTGACCTGTGGTCGGGATGGTGGGCTGCAGAACATGGAGGTTCTGGGCATGATCACTTTGAAAGTCACAGATGAAAAAAATGGCCGCATTTCCATACTCATCAACAACAATGACAAGAAAGGAGCCCAACTACAGGTGTGTGTGAGACACAACACAGCATGTCAGGATCTCAGTATATATTTTGAAGGGAAAGTTGTTGACAGTCTGATATTTATAGAAAAGAACACTGCACACTCAGTGACCTTCAGACTAGTGTTGTTTTTGGCGGCCTGTTTTAATTTTAGTTTTAGTCTAGTCTTTGTGTGAAGCTGTCATTTTAGTTTTTATTAGTTTTAGTCACTCTAAATGCCGCGAGTGGGGCTTGAGGAAGTGATGTCGCCTGCGTCTGCGCAGTACGACCTGATGCAGCCCCTGAAGTGAGACACAGGAAACAGAAATACTGCAAAATAATAATAACAATAACGCGACTAAACGAGACAAAATAACGTTATAACATTTCGTTTCGTCTCGTTTTGGTCAACGAAAATGAAGAGACATTTTAGCATAGTTTTTATTTTGTAAATGTCTAGTTTTTATTCGTCAACAATATTGCATTATACATTTAATTATAGTCATCGTCACATGACCAGTATTTACGTTGCGTCTCGTCTCGTATTCGTCACGTGATAAAGGTTCGTTGACGACGATATTTAGTCATAATTTTCGTTGACGAAAGCAACACTAATTCAGAACTTCAAAAATCTTTTGTCTTGGCCATGTGACTCACATTGTTTTATTTATTCTTCAGACTCATCCTCATGTTGATAAAAAGCTGTTCACCAACGAGTCCCTGATCGTTCTGAAAAACCAGGACAAGTCCTTTCCTCTCAACAGTGATTTGGGGGTTCTGAAATGGAGGTTACAGAGCACAGATGAGTCCCTCATTCCTTTAACCAGTGAGTCTTGACTTACTTAACTGTTAATTAGTAAAGTTATAGAACTCGAGGATTTAGTAGAACTGCACTTTCACAAACATTTCAATCATGCATGTACCTTTTGTGCTCTCAGTTAACTGTTGGCCATCAGAAAGTGGAAGTGGCTGTGACGTCAACATTGAGTATGAGCTTCAGGACGAGGGGCTTGAACTCAATGATGTTGTCATTACTATCCCTCTGCCGTAAGTGCTTATTCAGAGATCTAGATCAGATATATATGTATGTGCACGATATTATCGGACCGATATCAGAATTGGCCGATAATGGCTTTAAATGTACATATCGGCATAGGCCCTATATGCAAAATTATGCCGATATGTCTTGCCGATAAGAGGAATACTTTAACTGACATGTGCTCAGGGTGTGCTAGCGATTATATATGATTAGCAGTGAGACTCATTTTTGAAGCAAAGTTTTGCCTGAATGATGATTAGATTCACTGTTTTGGATAGCTGCATTTAAACTGAGAATGCATGTACAAAATGAGCATTTGGTGTGTGATAGAGTAAACAGTAATAGCACGTGCAATGGCAGCAGCCTCCCCTGGGTCCTAATGCTCGTTTGGTAAGGAGTTTTAATTCCGTAGGGGGCACTGTTGGCCTACTTTTAATAAAATGAAAGTAAAATACACAAATAACATTGACTGTTTCTTATTAAATAAAGCCGTAATTGATGTCATAAAATCATGAGTATGTTTTGATTTAAAGGTCAGAAGCTATAGCTTACATGAATTAAAAAAAATCAGAAACATGACACTTGTAAATTAAATAATCTTATATAGCCTATAGTGATTTATTCATTAATGTGTAATATGTTATATTTTTTTAAACAAATTATGAGCTCTAAAATATTTTCTTAAAATATACTCTTGCTTTAGACTATCTACAAATGTTAAATCTTAAAATAAAATGTTAAGGTTACGACTGCATCTTTCTGGAAAAAAAATGCAGCGATTGATGTATAGTTTATTTATAGTTATTTTCAAAGCATTGCATTATAAAGCAAAGTCATTATAAAATAACTTCATTATTGTTTAATTCTAACAAATAAGTTCTTGTTAAAAATTAACCAAAATTAAAAATAATTTGCTTATAATTTCCACACAGGAGAGACTTGGTGTTGTTTTCATACAAAAGGAAATATATCGGCATCGGCTATTGGCCAAAAAAAGTTGAAAAATATCGGCATATCGGCAAAAACCCAATAGCGTGCATCCCTAATATACTGTTTATATATAATACATTTTAAACATTATTATACATATAATTTAAATAAATACAAAGAAATTAAAATAAAAGTAAAAAAAGAAAATAATATATATATATTTTGCATTTATTTGAACTCTATGTATAATCATTTTTTTTTAAGTATAGTTTTCAATTAGCGAAATACTCATAAACCTCAAAATCCATAAACAACCTCTGTCTTCTGTGATCATGTAGGTCAGGTGTTGGTGCGCCTGTGGTCGGTGATCTGGATGGGCTCATACAAAAGGAAATATATTGGCATCGGCTATTGGCCAAAAAAAGTTGAAAAATATCGGCATATCGGCAAAAACCCAATAGCGTGCATCCCTAATATACTGTTTATATATAATACATTTTAAACATTATTATACATATAATTTAAATAAATACAAAGAAATTAAAATAAAAGTTAAAAAAGAAAATAATATATATATATATTTTGCATTTATTTGAACTCTATGTATAATAATTTTTTTTTAAGTATAGTTTTCAATTAGCGAAATACTCATAAACCTCAAAATCCATAAACAACCTCTGTCTTCTGTGATCATGTAGGTCAGGTGTTGGTGCGCCTGTGGTCGGTGATCTGGATGGGCAGTATAGCCATGACAGCAGGAAAAACATCCTGGAATGGTCACTTCCTGTCATCGATGAGAAAAACAAGAGTGGCAGCCTGGAGTTCAGTATAGATGGCAAACCTAATGACTTCTTCCCAGTCCATGTTTCTTTTGTCTCCAAGCGAAACTTTTGTGACATTCAGGCAAGTTATGAAAAATTTCACAAATAAACAAAACAACAAAATTGAGCCCTAGTGAGAAAGGAAATTACTTTATATCCATTGTTTCCACAGGTGGCCAAGGTGACATACATAGAAGGAGGCAGTCCAGTCAGATTCTCCTCCGAGACGTCATTTGTTGTGGATAAGTATGAGATCCTGTAAATGTTTCCTGGTGGAAGATCGTTTTAACCTGCCAGCCAGCTTAACGGATCAGAGAGCACGCTGTACATCAACAGAGCACTCAAAACATTCTCTGACATGGGCTGCAATGCTTCTGTGTTTCTGTTTGTCTTAAAGGAAAATAATCGACCTTTATATAAACTGGACCTTCAGCTGCTCAAGTACTAAGTGCAGTCGGCAACACCTGACAGAAAAGACAAAAGAGTAAAATAAAGCACTGCACCTGTAGACATCAAGGGAAGATCAGTGTCATCCTACAGCAGATGCGTTATAAGCCTGTATGAACCCTCCTGACCCTTCAAAGAGAGAGATTCAAATCGAAAACGTAATAATTGTTGCAAGGATTTTGTTTGGAGTTGCAACCTAATTGACCTTTTTTCAAACCACATGATCCGCATCGGCTCATTAGCAATTTGGTTTTATTTCTAATCATCAAAGAATAAATGCTGGTTTCTAATATGGAAACAGACCTAATATTGTAGTACCAAATGAATGTGTGGGTGATGAATAAATCAGCTGTGCTTGTGCAATAAGAACTGACACTGCATTAAATGTGCAGTCCAAATTCAGACTCATAATTTTTCATCTCTTTATAATGACACCTCTGCTGTTTAGCTGTTAGTGAATATGAATATCATTGTCTACATAAAAAAAAAAGCACAAATGCTATTTGCCTTTTAGTCCCCCCCCCCTCTTTTGGTGCAGTTATATTTATGTAATCATTTGTTTGCGTAATAATCTAAACAGGAGGATTTTTCATTCTCTGTTTTGTAAGTAATATTACACATAATCTGTTTAAATGTTGTTGTTTTTTCTTTCTTTTTATTCATTGCTGCATTTATTTGGCTAAACAGGAAATATATTCTCTCTGGCTTCCCAGATGTTATTAAGAATGGATTTTTTTTTTTTTGTATTTCCTTAATGTTAACAAATACATTTATCAGCGCACACTCAAAGGTGATTATGGAAAGCCAAGGGGAGGGTTACGACATTCCATTCTGCTGTAATATACTTATGAATACCTTTAATCAATAATAAAGTCAGATTTAATTAAAGTGTATTTTATGGGCTCTTCCTGCCTTAATATGTGGTTTTGCCTAGGATTTTGAGTATTGTAGCAGCGTGATATGTGTATTAGTGATGCAGGCTAGCGTTAGGGGTTATTTTAAATCCCTAACCCAATGCATTAAAGACATCAGCATAAATCGTGCCATCAAATCATAAATCAGTGCCTCAAATCGTGTGGCTTGTTGAGTAGTGCTGTGTTTAAGTGGCTGATTGTAGTCATTGTTTTGCTGTAAGAATGGTGAGTATTTTCTGTAATGATAAATTCAATGCCTATGCCTGGTTTGGGTCATGGCCTAGTGGAGTGGGAGATTGTTCTGGATTCATACAGGAATCTCAGAGATGAGGCAATGGTATTTAGAGTTAATAATGCATTAAGTATGGTTGAGTGGAGGAGATTCTTGCCAATGAATCACTTCCACAATGATATGGGCACCTTGTCTCATACAATTACTGTGTGAGAGATCATTTACGTCTGCTATGACATGGCTCTTTGGAATACTTGATTCTGATTGGTTATGATGGACTTGTGTACAGGGGTGTGAAAAAGTGTTGGCCCCCTTCCTGATTTCTTATTTTTTTTGCATGTTTGTCACACTTTAATGTTTCAGATCATCAAACAAATTTAAATATTAGTCAGAGATAACACAAGTAAACACAACATGCAGTTTTTAAATGAAGGTTTTTATTATTAAGAGAAAACAAAATCCAAAACTACATGGCCCTGTGTGAAGAAGTGTTTGCCCCCCTGTTAAAACTGTGGTTTATCACACCTGAGTTCAATTTCTCTAGCCACACCCAGGCCTGATTACTACCACACCTGTTCGCAATCAAGAAATCTCTTAAATAGGACCTTCCTGACAAAGTGAAGTACACCAAAAGATCCTCAAAAGTTAGACATTATGCCGAGATCCAAAGAAATTCAGGAACAAATGAGAAAGCAAGTAATTGAGATCTATCAGTCTGGAAAATGTTATAAAGCCATTTCTAAAGCTTTGGGACTCCAGCGAATCACAGTGAGAGCCATTTTTTACAAATGGCAAAAACCTGGAACAGTGGAGAACCTTCCCAGGAGTGGCCGGCCAACCAAAATTACCCCAAGAGCACAGC